>NW_016107354.1:4039640-4130765 GCF_001604975.1 Cebus imitator
GGCCTCATCTAAGCTATTGGGGATAAATATCTAAACCCAGATAGGCCACTTGAATACTGCTGGAACCAGTGAGGGGCATGCAAAGTCAAAAAGCCATGTTATTACCTGAAAGCCAAAAAGGATAGTGATAGTCTGCTTCTCAGCCCCTTCCCCCTAGATCTGAGTTCCCAGTGTTTCACCAAAGGCTTCAGAGGTAGCCTCTCTGAGTTTTCCTTTAAGCCACAAGCTTTAACCTCATCTCCTTCTTCCAAGGCCTCCTGATACCTGAGTCTTTTCTTTCTCCTCCTTTATTTATTAGAGGATGTGGGGCCCAAGCGTAAACTTTTTCTTGTGTCCCAGCTAACCAAGATCTGCTTAACCACCTCATTCTTCAGGCTCCAGACCACTGAGTCCCATTTAGTTGATTCCCCAATTCCTTTTTTCAGATTCAGATCCTTGCATTTGACATTCCTGTCATCTCCACCCACCTAGTCACCCAATCAGATTCTCCTTGGTTACCATGCCTTACAGAAATGTGTCTGGGTTTTCCCTGCTCTATTTAGATTTACTTTTACTAGCTAATATTTATTGAGCCCATTTTATGTGCCAACCACTAGTCATTATTTCATGGACTTCGGCCTCAGAGCAACACTAAGAGGCTGATCATATTACTATTCCTATTTTACACATGCAGAAACAGATTGAGAGTGACTAACTGATGTGTTTAGCCTAGAAAGTTTCAGAACCAAGACTAGAATATATATTGATCTGACCCCCCAAAAAAACCCAGTTTTAACTGCTTTACCAAAATGCCTCCCAAGGACTGTTTAGTTTTCTGTCTTGTTGTGCGCTTTGTCCCCATTCACCCTACTACTTCCCTACGTCAGGCCCTGCATGATTCATGGAGGGAATGTCAGAGGGCCTCCAATTTGGTCTCCTCACTTTCAGATCCTCTCCTTTCCTATTACTGGATATGTCCTACCAGAGGTATGGAGCCATACAGCAAAGAAGAGCTGATCTTTGGCTCTTTGACTCAACGTTGAATCCCAGGGCCATCACTTGCCTGCTTCTGCATATTTGGGTTAACTCACTTAACCTCTTTAAGTTTCCTCATGTGAAAACAGGAAGAGAATAGCATCTGTATTAAGTTTTCTTTTTGAGTGTTGAATGAGATAATAGGTCAAGACCTTGGAATTGTGCCTGGCACATAGTAAAGGCTCATGTGCTAGTCCATTTTCACACTGATATAAAGAACTACGTGAGACTCAGTAATTTATAAAGGGGTGAAATTGACTCAGCTGCGCATGGCTGGGGAGGCCTCAGGGAACTTACAATCATGGCAGAAGGTGAAAGACAAGCAGGCACCTTCTTCACAAGGTGGCAGGAGAAAGCAAGAGTGAAGGAAGAACTGACACACACTTTTAAACCAACACATCTCATGAGAACTCACTCACTATCATGAGAACAGCATAAGGGATATCATTCCCATGATCCAGTCGCCTCCCACAAGGTCATCCCTTGATATGTGGGAATTACAACTTGAGATGAGATTTAGATGGAGACACAGAGCCAAACCATATCATTACACCCCTGGGCCCTCCAAAATCTCATGTCCTTCTTATGTTTCAAAACACAATCATGCCTTTCCAACAGTCCCCCAAAATCTTAGCTCATTCTAGCACTAACTCAAAAGTCCAAGTCCAAAATCTAATCTGAGACAAGGGAAGTCCCTTCCTCATATAAGCCTGTAAAATCAAACGCAGATTGGTTATTTCCAAGATAAAATGGGGATACAGGCATTGGATAGATGTTCCCATTCCAAATGGGAGAAAATGGCCAAAACAAAGGGGCTATAGGCCCCATGCAAATCAGAAACTCAGCAAGGCCCCATGCAAATCTGAAACCCAAATCTTAAAGCTCCAAAATAATCTCCTTTGACTCCATGTATCGCATCCAGGCCACAGTGATGCAAGAGGTAGGCTACCAAGCCCTTGGGCATCTCCACCTCTATGGTTCTGCAGAGTACAGCACCCCCAGCTGCTTTCATGAACTGCTGTTGACTTCCCATAGCTTTTCCAGGTACACAGTGCAAGCTGTCAGTGGATCTACCATTCAGGGGCCTAAAGGATGGTGACCCTCTTCTTACAGCTCCACTACGCAGTGCTCCAATAGGGACTCTGTGTGGCGAGTCTCCAGCCCCACATTTTATTTCCCCTCCGCATGGCTCTAGCAGAGGTTCTCCATGGGGGCTCTGCCCCTGCAGCAGACTTCTGCCTGGACATCCAGGCATTTCCATACATCCTCTGAAATCTTGGCAGAGGTTCCCAAACCTCAATTCTTGTCATCTGTGTACCCACAGATGCCCAACACCATGTAAAAGCAGCCAAGGCTTGGGGCTTACACCCTCTGAAGCAACAGCCTGAGTTGTACGTTAGCCCCTTTTAGCCATGGCTGGATCTTGAACAGCTGGGACAGAGGGCATCATATCCTAAGGCTGCACAGTCCAGCAGAGCCCTGGGTCTGGCCCAAAAAACCATTTTCCCTCCTTGGCCTCCCAGCCTGTGATAGCAGGGGCCACTCGGAAGATCTCTGAAATGCCCTTGGAGACATTTTCTCCATTGTCTTGACTATTAACATTCAGCTTCTTCTACTTATGAAAATTTCTGCTTGAGTTTCTCCCCAGAAAATGTTTTTTTTCTACCATATAGGCTGCAAATTTTCCAAACTTCTATGCTCTACTTCCCTTTTAAACAGAAGTTCCAATTTCAGACCATCTCTGTGAAGGCATATGATTGTATGTTTTCAGAAACAACCAAGTCAAATCTTAAATGCTTTGCTGCTTAAAAATTTCTGCTGCCAGATACTCTAAACCCTCTCTTTCAAGTTCAAAGTTCCACAGATTTCTAGAGCAGAAAAAAAATGCTGCCAGTCCCTTTGCTAAAGCATAGCAAACGTGACGTTTACTCCAGTTCTCAGTAAATTTCTTATCTTCATCCGAGACCACTTCAGCATTGACTTCATTGTCCATTTCACTATCAGCATTTTGATCAAATTCATTCAACAAGTCTCTAGGAAGTTCCAAACTTTCCCACATTTTCCTGTCTTCTTGTGAGGCCTCCAAGCTGTTCCAGCCTCTGCCTGTTACCCAATTCCAAAGTTCCTTCCACATTTTCAGGTATCTTTATAGCAGTGCCCCACTCTGGGTACCAATTTTCTGTATTAGTCCATTTTCACACTGCTATATAGAACCACCTGAGACTCAGTAATTTATAAATAAAGGAAGTTTAATTGACTAACAGTTCTGCATGGCTGGGGAGGCCTCAGGAAACTTACAATCATGACAGAAGAGAAGGAGAAGCAGGCATCCTCTTCACAAGGCAGCAAGAGACAGCAAGAATGAAAGGGGAACTGCGACATACTTTCAAAACATCAGATCTCATGAGAACTCACTCACTATCATGACAACAGTATAAGGGAAACTGCTCCGATGATCCAGTTATCTCCACCAGGTCTCTCCCTCAACACGTGGGAATTACAACTCAAGATGAAATTCAGGTAGGGACACAGAGCCAAACCATATGAGCTTAATACATGTTAACTATTGTTACATCATTCTTCCTAGAAGGAACCGTCCATCATGTTTCCCCCTTTCCCAATGCCATCTACCACCATGGGCACTCAGCACCCACCACAACTTAGCCCTGAAATTCTTTTTCATCTAATTTCTTTGTTTGTAGAGTCCACTCAATCATCTCTTCTGTGTCCTGACCTCACAGTGGGATGTAGGGAGATGAACATGTGTTCTGAAGTCAGGTAGACCTGGGCTTGAACTCCAGTTTTGCCCCTTCGTAGCTCTGTGAGCTTGTGCTGTTTCCTTAAGCTGTCTGTGCCTCAGTTTCTTCACATGTAACATGAGAATAAGATTACATTAAGGATTATACGTAGAAGAGCATCATCCTAACACCTACTAGGGTGTTTGAGCCTAGCAGTATTGTTAATTGAATCCCTGCTCCAATTGGTCTGCCAGTCCTGCACCGGGCACACTATCCTCTTTTCTATTTCTTTACATCTTTAGGAGACCTCCTTCCAATTGGAAAGTTTCCTTGCTCCTCTACCTTCTTTTGGATTGGTGTTTCATATCTGTAATAATACTGAGAACTTTGTTTTGTATGGTTCTTTACAGCTTTCCCAATTCTTTCCAAAACTATCTCAGTTAATTTGCATAACTCTGGGAGATACTCCAGCTTGGTAATTATTATTTCTATTTTTTAAAGGGAAACTGAGGCTCTGAGAGATTGAATAAGTGATTTATGATTATAAATGGGGGCCTGGATCAGAGTCTTCTGGCTCCTGGTCACAATGCCTTTCTCCCCTATAGCATTTTGCACCTGAGTGACTGCTGTTCATCTGACCTCAATACCCTTTGTAATGTTGCAAATTGTTTTTCCATAAGTTCCTGTCTTCTCGTCCCCAAGTAGGGACATAGTCTTATTCTTTCTCCCTGGTCAAGTGCCTTACAAATATCTGTTATTTGGTCGATGTCATTAAACGTGTTAAAATTTGAATTAATATGTTATGTTTCACGGCCACTGTAGGAAACTAACAGCTGTATTGGCTAGGAGGTCGAACTATTATAATTCAATTTTATTTAGGAGTAAGAGCCATAAAGACAGATCCCACTCTTGAGGTGCCTGCTTCTCTGCACTTGTGCCTTTGGACTTTGATTCCTTGGATCTGGGGAATTTGGAGTTAGCTGCTCCATCTTCTGTGCTCTGCATTCTTGTGCTATAAATAACCCTGACCACAGTGGATTGTAATTAATCCACTTATCCATCTGTTTCCCCCAACCCCAGACTGTGAGTCCCTCCAGGGCAATACCATATCTAGTTCTTCTCAGTGTCCAGGGCTCGCCTCTGTGCTTGGCACATAATGGAAGTTACAAGAATAAGCCAGAAAGATCCATCTGGGTCCCTCCCCTAATCCCCTAGGATTGTACTCCTTCCCATTATCTTACTTATCATACATATTTCTTATCTCTTATACTAAATTAAAGGCAGGTTTCATGTTTTACTCAGTTTTGTAGCTTCCCTAACAACTATGAAAGGAAGAAACTATAATTATTGACTGTCTTTTGTATGCCAGTAGTGATTTCAATATGTTATCTCACTTTTAAATAATTTAATTTAATTCTCATAATAGGTTGATAAGGTAGGCATTATCATCCCTGAATAACAAAAGAGGGAGCTGAGACTCAGGGAAATCAAGTAATTGAATTTGACCAAGTTTACAAAGCCAGTAAGTGGCAATGCTAGGATTTCAATTCCTGTCTGCTGGCTCTGAGACCAATGCCTTTCTTTTTTTGTTGTTGCTTTTTGTTTTTTAACAGCACATAGGATCCTGCCTTAGCCTAGCAGGTGTCAGGAACTCTCTGAACTAACGTTTGAATTTAATCACAGTGCATCACATCTGTGCAAGCCTACTCCCAAATATGTCAAGTGTATATACTGCTGCCTTCCCATTTGATTGTTTGGATGAAATGTTTCTGGGAACACATACTGAGCACTAGCACCACGCTAGACACAGCACTAGGCACTGGGGATACAAGGCTGAAGGCAGGCTCCCTCAAGAAATGTTCAGCTTAGTGAGATAACAGACTGTAACAGCAGTAATAAATGTGATTTCTGCTATGGCAAGACAGAAGACAAAAGCTTAGGTTGGCCTGTAGTGGTCTTGAGGAACTTCTGAGTAATTTATAAAGGAGGAATGAGAGTTGGCTGAACCAAGGAAGAAGAGAGAGCATATGGTAATTCTGCACTACGGTGCAGAATTGCAGGCAGGACAGGGCTGGAATAAGGAGTATTTTGGTGGAGAAGTGCAAGGAGAGCAAGAGATTCTGAAGCTGATCACCCTGTATCTATGTCATTAACCTAAGCCCATTACTGGCTACCAGCCATTACCGCTTCACAAGCATACTTTGGCTTGCATGACCAACAGCTAGGACATTTTCTTCACCCAAGAAATGAGTTAGAGAAACAGCTGGCAGCATCTTTATCTGTCTACTCTAAGTATGTGAGAGATGAGGGATAAACATGGGGTCTGCATTTTCCCAATGTGTAAAAAATAATGAACAAGCAATAGGGCAGACACACATGGTGATGTCCTCTGCCTGGGGTGAGCCATGGCTGTGCTCAGCAGGCCAGGAAGATGCAGCCTGGCTTTACACCTGTGTTCTTCATGTGCTCCTAGAGCAGAGGGCCATGGGGAAGCAATGTGAGGTGTAATCAGCACTCGGCCCTGCTCAGAACCACTTTCTTAGGTGGTGGGTGAAGACTTCTGCCAACTCCGGGCCACAGGGTAGGAAACTGAAAATGTCAGTTGGGTTCACCCAGCTCAAGTTTTCCTCTTTCTCTGCCTGAAAATGTTCTTTAACTTGAGACTTTGTAAAACCAACCAAAGAATGGCTGAGAATTGAGCCAACCCTGTGATGAATTAATTATATGTAACTTAGTCAATAATAAATTTATACACATCTATATTCATCACATGCAAAAACAAATCCAGTAGGGTTCTGTTGCTGACTATCAGTTCCTTCTTCCTCCTTTCCTTGGGACTTAAATAAATCCTCAGGTCAGGTTCTGTCGTGGTCCAGCCCAGATCTTACTGTTTTCCCGTGCTGTGTGTTATGCATTAATTCCCTCCCTCATCCCACTGCAGTCACCATCCCACATGATCTTCACCAAACCACTGTGCACTGGTCACTTCCACATATTCAAACTGTCTATCCCATCCTTTAAATATAGCTAACCTGCCTGCCCCTTGTACTGAAATGTACATAAAAGTCAGCTGAAGTGAACTATGTTTAGTCCTAAGGTTGGTCCCCACACATGCCTTCATCTTTTGCTCCCTGCTTATCTCTCCAGCTCTCTACTCCAACTGTGCTTCCTCTAATGCATTCTTCACACTGCTGTCTGGATGATTTCTCTAAAATTCAAATGCAATTATATTACTCCCCTGCTAGAACCCTTCACTGGTTTTCAGATCCTTTCAAATGACATCCAAACCCCCGAGGCATTTAGAGCAAGGCCATTCATGAACAAGCTTCTTCCTGCCTCCCTGGCATCATCTCCTAACTTTCCCCTTGACAGTTTGTGACACAGCAATGCTGAATTACTTATGACTCTCTAAACACACAATGTTATTTAATGTTTCTGAGCCTGGCCTACAACTCTACCACCCTGAACGCACCCAATCTTGTCTGATCTTGGAAGCTAAGCAGGGTCAGGCGTGGTTAGCACTTGAATGGGAGTCTTCCAGAACAGTCTTTCTACTCTATTTTGCTTTACAAATATGATTAGCCTTTAACATTCTCTCAACCATCCCCTTCTCTGAGACCTTCCTAGACAGAAGTCATCTCTGGGCTGCTTCTTTGTCTTCTTCAACATCTACTGTTGGCCTGTCTGTACATTCCCAAGACGTATTTGCTTATAGGAACTCTGTCTTATCACTGAATAGCTCAGGCCTAAGACAGGATAGGTGCTTACTCAGTGCTTTTTGAATCATTGTCCAATTACCCATCCTCCCAATCATTTAATGGACTCATGTTTCAGCCACAGCCACACTGATAACTTCATGCTCATTGGCTTTCCCAGGTCGGGCCAATCACTGGTCTGCAATCATCGGAGGATCGCACTCCAAGAATTATGTACTATGGGAATATGGAGGATATGCCAGTGAAGGTGTCAAACAAGTTGCAGAATTGGGCTCACCCGTGAAAATGGAAGAAGAAATTCGTCAACAGGTAAGACAAAAAAAATCACAGGATGACCAAATAACAGAAATGCAGTCAAAGCACTCTTTAGATGTCTTTCCCAGGGGCTTGAAATTTGCAGTACACGTGCTGGAAGAAAATCTATTTGCTGAACTTGGGGTTTTTATGTTAAGTAGAGGACAGAGGCACAAATTTCCATTTTGTTGTCTTAGATTGTACCTGACTGCATTCATGTTTTCTTCAGCCTGTGCTAAATACTGCTGCCGTGGCCACATTGTTGGGATGCCCTGTCTCTAGTCTCCTGAGAGTCAAAGCCATGAATTAAGGCTTTCTTACTGTGATCTTTGAGAGGGTCAGAGGAATAATAGTCAAACTGTCTCAGCCAAATCCCCAAAGTAAGCATTTGTGTATTTGTACATGATTTTCGCAACTCTGTCCTGAGGTACTTGATAAATTGTTCATTCATCATAATCATTGTGGACTGAGGCATCTTCTGTGCCCCATGTTGTGTGGGCCCAGGAGCTGTCCCATTATCTAGGCCCCACTGATACCTCTGTGAGATAAGAGAGAAAAAGTCCATAATTATTGTCAATTCCATTGGCTGGCAATGCCATTGTCCTTCATCAAAACCCTGATCATCAGGTTGACACCAGAGAGAGGCTAATGAGAGAATCTTGGCAGAAGAGCCGCAATTTTTCAGTGGTGGTTTGCTGCAAGACGTGGCAGTGTAGCTTTAGCCATCACTACCCACAAAAGCCCATCCAGCCTGAGAGAGTACCATGGCAGCATGTCCCACTGCTCACCAAGTGCTCTGGAGGAAGTAAGGAAAGAGCAAACCATGTGTGGAATGTGATCATTTCACAACACGGTCACTGAGAGGCTGTTACCCTCCCCGTGCTCCTGTCCCATAGCTCCTAAGACAATGCAGGAGGCTCCAGAAACACCAGGGACCCCATCTCCCAATGTGCACATGCCCAGAGGCCTGAGCAGTACAGCAGGGCAAGCACAGCTGAGGCCTGCGGTGCTCCCTTGGAAGCCTACCGTCTGGACTCCAAGCTGCCCACAAACCCTAAATCAGATGCAACAAAGGTCACTCTGACTTCTGCTATAAATCCTCTGAGGAGTCCGTTTGGACTAAAGTCAAAAAATGCCCCAGAATGAGCTTATGTTTCTTATTAACTTAATTTAACATCTTTCTTCCTTTCTTGGAAAAAAGGGTGTTTGGCCAGATGTTTTAAGAGTGCATGCTATTCATCCAAGATGAGCTATCTAACTACGCTGTTTCTCTGACTCTATCTGCTATGCCTCATAATTGTCATCACTCCTTCAGGCTATGGCAGAGTCGTGGAGGGATCCATATTGGTGCTAGTCTGTCTGGCCCATTATGGGGGGAACCCTTGCCTGGGATCCTAGAGGTCCACATTCTCAGTTCTCAAGTGTGAAATTATGCCTCCCTGGTTTGTCAAGCTCCATGGTGGGGAATCTTGAAAACCATTTGTTACAAGTAGTAGTTAAAATACTAAAGTTTGCCAGTTCATTACGGGAGGGTCAAGGGTATCTTCATAATAATGCCAGTCTCGCTTGTTGGCTTTCTTGAGAGGTTTCTGGAAAGGAAAGAAGCCTGCAGGAATCGTACAAAACTGGCACTATATCATGCTGGTGAACATTAGCTGACGTGTCATAGCAATAAAAAGATTGAAAACTCAAGGATTCAAGGAAAACTCAAGGAACCCCCCACCACCACCACTGCCAGCCTTAGAATGTCCCTCTTAGGAAAAAGTCCTTTGGCATGCCCCTAATTAGCATGCCTGTGATTTGCTTGTATTATCACACAGGCAACGTCTGTCTGCCTATCCCAGCTGTCTAGGGTTTCAGACTTTTAGTCATAATAATAAGTCCAATTATGGGTACCGCACATGGGAATGAGCATATCTCAGTGCCTATCACCAACTTTGAGGCCCCCGGGTACTGGATATCTACTTTTAGCCCCCTTCACATCTAGTCTGAGAAGATTCTATTATTATCCCAGTTTTACAGATAAGGAAACCAAGGCATCATCAATAGTAGAGAATACTAGGACTTAAACCCAAGTATGTCTGGCTCCAAAACCCAGGCAGTACCAGATGTATCATCTGCTCAGTGTAAACAAGGGGCCCCTTGTTCAAAACGTGTTGAGAATCTCAAGATGGCAATACTGTGAATTTCACAATATGGGATCCTGTGAGATGGCACAAGTCATCTGCCCATGAAGCCAGGCCTACCTGTACACTTTCCCTGTCCCACACAGCTGCCCCACAGAGAAATTCCTCTTGCCAACCTCTGAATCTGGCCTCTGCTAGCAGTGCCTCAAGTTCCCCAGCTCCTGGGAAAGTCAGCTGGATAGGGTGATTTCAGGGTTCCAAAGAATTCATCGCTCTAACTATTGTTCCCCACAAGCACACAATTGATTATATTTTTCTGTAGGTTGGGTAAGAAACAACATTAAAAGGAGCAAGAATATGAATCCTCCTAGAATATAAAAATGTCCTCTGAATAACCAGAAACTTGTTTGAAAACATCTACAAACTAACACAGTGTTCTCAGCACTTAATACTTTATATCCTACCGATGACTCTGTAAAAGAACCTGGGCCAGCCATGATGAAAATAAAAAGCCCTCTTTTTTCAAGAAAGACATTTATATGCTTACCAGCATTCCCTTATTATAAACTTTCTGCTCACTGCAAGTTTCAAGGGCATTAAAAATCACAATAGATATTGTTGGAGGTAAATTTTATGCTAATGGCTCTCAAACACAAATGAACAAAAATACTAATCCCATTAGTAGTGGAAAGTTATAATAATACTGTTGAGTATAAATTTTAACATTACTATAACAGCAAAATACCAAGAAAATTAATGAAAAATCACAGCAGAATTATTAGCAGTAGTGTTGCTAGTGGCTGGGGATGGGTAAGGGCACAATGTTCTCCCCTTCGTGGAAGGACAAAAGCAAATGTGTCCTGGTGGACAAGGGGACTGGGAATTGGAAATACTGAACTATGGCTAGCGGCAGGTCACAAATGGGTAATCCAACACAGACGGAGGCCGTAGGAAATGGTAGATCACACTTGTAGGTTGGAGTGGGAGTGGAAAGTGAGCTTATGAATACTCATTATGAAAACACTTCATTCCACTAAGACCATTTCTACTTCAGTAAGCCCATAATTCTGGCATGTTTACTAAGTGTCTGGTTCTCTGCTGGATGCTGGCCCAAAGATGATCCCCCTTTCACTCAGTTATTCAGGCTGGAATCCTTGATCCCTAGCACCCAATTCTCTTTTAAATTCATCCAGTTCAATCTGCCCTCATCACCACCTCCCTCCGTTTATCTCCTCCCTAAATTGCTGCACTGGCCTCCTGATGTTCCTACCTCTGATCCTCCTCCTACTGCCAATACTGCCCCAGGGCTATGTTTATAAAAAACAAATCAGATCATGCCACTCCCCCACTTAAAGTATTTAATGGTTTCTCCTTAACCCTAAGACAAAGTCCAAATTCCTTATCATCGCCTAAAAACCCTCCATGTCCTGGCCTTGTCTTACCTCTCCAATTTTATTTCTTGCTGCAACTCTTAAGTTTTAGGTATGCAGAACCTCTTTCAGTCTGTGCAAAAGGGCCATGCCCTTCTTGCATCTGGACCTTCTCTCAGCCAGGACATCTTCCAGCAGCCTTCTAGCTGGTGAACTCCTATTCATCCCTCAGGACCCAGCTTAGATGTTGCTTCTTCCAGGAGGCCTTCCCAGATTCTGTACTTCCCTGATCCTTGTCAGGTGTTCCCAGCACTTTGCTTCTCCTATTGTTAGCATCATCACACTTACATATTTGTTTGATGTCTCTCCCTCGCTAAACAACAAGGTTTAAAGCTACCCTTCCCACTATTATATCCCCTGAGCTTGACATAGTATTGGATGCTTCATAAATGTTGCTTGAATACATAGTTTGTTTATTTAATAACTTTATAAATATTCATTGAACTTATTAATTTATTAATTCAATAATTTTACTGAACACCTACTATGTACTATGCTTTGGAGATGCAGCAGAAATCAAGGAAACTCCTTCCCTTCGTAAGCCTACATCCTAACAGCGGAGAAAAGGAAAACATGAAAAATATATACATTTAAGTGAAAAGAAACCAACCAGGGTGGCAGTGACATAAAGAGGATTAGGAGTAGGGAGGGGCTTGTTTTAGATACAGTGGTCAGGAAGGTCAACCGAACAAGTGACCATGAATGGTTCTTGCATAAAACTCTGAGCTTTGAAGAGCCACCCGTTTATTAAAAATGCATTAGAAAAATCACTCCAGCTTTTATATTTCTCTGGATTCAAGGCTCCCCTGACCATAAAAGGTCAGGTAATGGTGGACCCTAATTATAGGAAGTGATTATTTCACCTTCAGGAGGCCTTGCTTTGGAGGATGTCTTGAACCAGCCCACAGGATTATCACGCCACCTGTGGCATGAGAAACAATACACAAGCAGATGTTCTTTTTCTTTAAAGTTGAAACAGTTTATATGGCTCTGGGAACTGGAAGAAAAGGTTTGAGAATTTTTTTTTTCTCATCTCCTTTAAATCATTGGAGATTACGTATGTCTACTAAACTATTGTTTTTTCTGTTTTTTGATTTTCTAAATTTTTAGTAACTTTTCTTTAATTAAAACCATGGCCTGATTTTGAGTGTTTTCTATGAATCATGAGATGCTGCCTCATCTGGTTTGAAAAAACCACACCCACACACCCCACCAGCTTTTATTTATAATTATAAAGCTCCAGTGATCTTCCATGCTTATGAGAAGTAGTGATGTATAATGTCTAAAAAGCATTGCCTCAGAATCAAGATTTCCTGAGTTCAAATCCTGACTCCATCCCCTGCTTACTGTGTGACTTTGGACAAGTTACTTAACCCCTCTAAGCCTTGCTTCCCTCTTCTATGAAATGAAAATGGCAGTTGTGCCAACCTCATAGAGTCATTATGAGGACTAAGGGAGCTGCTAAGTGTGAAGTGTTTGGAGCAGAGCCTGCCCTTAGAAAGAGCTTGCTGGATGTTAGCTATCATTACCATGTTTTCATTCTTCAGCCTCTGTTTCCTTATCAGTAAAATGAGGAGTTTGTCCTAAATCCTTGGAGCCCCTGCAGGTCTAGAAAATTTAATGTTTCAAGTTTATGTCATTTCTCAGCATGAAAGGGCCCAGAGGATGACGCCACAACTCCTTTACCATCTACTTCAACTACTTCACCATCCCCAGGCTCTGCCCCAGCCTTCCCCTCCTATCCCCACTCAACAGTATCATCTCCCAATGTGCCCTAACATTCTTTCCCAAAGTTGACTATAAGCAAGTAAGAATAAGAACCAAACCTTCAAATATTAAAAGAGCTACAGTAAAACTCCACGCTCATTCCCAACTCCCTGCTTTGTGCATGCTCCCTCCCTTCCTTGAAACAGCCTCTGTCAGGATACTTGCAGGAACTAGTTCAATGCCACCTCCAGAACCGCCCAAGAGGCAGCCATAGAGCAGATCTTCCCAAATGTAGCAGGACACAAGCTAAGGGGCAGAAATGTGGCTCCCAACCTAAGGAAAGAGGTGGTTTAGTGAAGTCTTGTTTGATTGTAGCAGGAACCCATTGAAACTAACTCAAGAACAAAGGAAACTTTATTGTAGAAAGAAAGTAGGACGCATGTGAACACAAGTTTGTGCAGAGTACAAAAAGCCTCATGAGAGCTGGAAATAAAAGGCATCAGGATGAGACAACCACTATCATCTCTCTTCTTCCGCCATACTGCTCCAGTGTCAGGTGGTCTTTTCCATGCCCTTTCGTATGAATCTCTCCTCGACCATTTCTCAACAGAGCTGTTGCGTCTGCATAATTGGGTTGCACATGGCCCTAAATGGTAGCCATAGGATCTTCCTCCTTGGCTTTTCACAGCTAGCTGAGCAGTTTTGGTGACTTTTAGTTGAAGTACCAGAAAGACAGGTTGATCACTGGATAGCCTGGGCAATGGTGCCGCCTGCATCAGGTATCTACCTTTACTCCAATCCAGTGGCCACCCCTATGTAAAGAACCACCTGGCCTGTTATTGTGTCCAGGGGTTGTGGGCAGGGCAGTTTATACTAAAAAGAGAACTGAAGGCCTGGCCACAGTGGCTCATGCCTGTAATCCCAGTATTTGGGAAGCTGAGGTGGGCAGATCGCTTGAGTTCAGGAATTCAAGACCATCCTGGGCAACATAACAAGACCTCGTCTCTACAATAAATACCAAAAATTAGCCAGGAATGGGAGCATATGCCTGCAATCTCAGCAGCTGGGGGGACTAAGGTGGAAGGATTGCTTGGCCCGGAAGGCAGAGGTTGCAGTGAGCCATGATCACAACACTGCACTCCAGCCTGTGCAACAGAGTCAGACCCTGTTTCAAAACAAACAAACAAAAAGGCAGGGGGAACTGAAGGTAGAAGATAAATTTCTATTTCAGGGCAGCAGTAGATGGGCAAGAGTTAGACTGAGTTGCAGAGCCCCAGCCAAAGGACAGGAGCTCAGGGCAGGATTTCAGTCCTATAGAAGGGAGGGGCACTGAACAGATAAGAGGTTTAGGAGTGCTAAAGAAAGAAGAGGGAAGATCAGTAGGAACCCAGGATTCAGAGCACAAACTGAGTGACAAAATGCTGGATCTAGAGTTTGATTTAGCAACTGAGGTGGAATCAAGGGGCATTACTAGGCCTAAACATGAGGATATGGAAAGGCAGAGATCAGAGAAAGGGGCCCCAAAGCACTGTTAAGGCCATTATTTACCCTTGTCACCTGCCACCTTGCATTGTAACTTAAGAACCATGAAAACAGTAGAAAACCTGTGCTGCTTAAGTCTCAAGGTAACCTACTCTCTACCTTGAGTAGGTCACCTAAGCTTACTGAGCCTTAGATTTTACATTTGAAAAACAATAATGAGAATATGAATTACCTCTGATGGCTATGAAGTAATACAGGTACAAAGCTTGGCTTGGAGTATGAACCCATTATTACTCTGATTATTGGGACACAAATAAATAAATTGGAAGGACTTAGAATCCTTTTTTCCTCCCACCTTCAGAGGGTGCTTTGGTTTTATTTGGTGGGAACACAGTGGAAAGAAGACATAAATTGTGCCAGGTAGAATCTACTAGAGAATAAAGACCAGGGAAAAGGAGAAAGAAGGCTCCAAAGAAGACTTTTAGGCCGGGTGTGGTGGCTCACGTCTGTAATCCCAGCACTTTAGGAGGCCAAGGTGGGCAGGTCACTTGAGGTCAGGAGTTCGAGATCAACATGGCCAACATGGTGAGACCCTGTCTCTACTAAAAATATAAAAATTGGCCAGGCATGGTAGTGCATGCCTATAATCCTAGCTACTCAGGAGGCTGAGACAGGAGAATCTCTTGAACCTGGGAGGCAGAGGTCACAGTGAGCCAAGATTTTGCCACTGCACTGTAGCCTGGGTGACAGAGCAAGTGAGACTCCATCTCAAAATAAAATAAAATAATTAAAAATAAAAACCCAAAGAAGACTGAGTAAATTTGATTTCTAAAAGAGGAAATCTCAAAAGAGAATCTTTGGCAGTATGCTTTTCAGAATATTGTGTGATGTCATTTTCCCTTTACTGCCTTCTCAAGAAACCTTCAGTAAAGACCTCTAATACTTTTCAAAGCTTCTTGGAGTCAGATTGGGTCTGTTTTTTCAGATGTGTCACCCTGCTGCAAATGACCCCCAGGGGTGCCTAACCTTATTTGGGTTACACTGATGACACATACCTCCTTTGTTCTCCCCCACCTCATTCATGGCTTAATTCCATGTAGTATGGGTAAGTGGGCACTTGTGATTGACAGAAATAAAATGACGTTTAGGGTGGTGATAGGGAAAGGAGTTAAATATTCTCAGTCACAAACACTTGATACAGAAATTAAAACATTGTTTGAAAGGTATGATTTGAGTCATATGAAACCTCTCGTTTGCTTTCAGTTGAGTCTTCAAACAAACCCACATCACAGTAGGACAGTCTGCCAGAGTGATTTAGTGATGCCTTTTCTTTAATAAAACTGGCGCAGGCTGCTTGCTGGAAGGGTGTAGAGCTGGCCTCATAGCATTAATTCCCAACTTGTGCAGTTTTATAAGACAGCATCATGATCCCTGGGAATTTTTCTGAGAACCTCTGTGTGAGAGAAATGTGGGATAGTCTTACTCAAGACTTACAGATTGACTCACTAAAAAAATTATTTTTACAGTAACTGAGCCAAAATATTACAAATAGAAGGCACATTTAAGTGAGGGATCATTAATATGTAACCTTAAGATTTAAAAGACAATTTAGCAGTATCTATCAAAATTATACATTTTCTTTTTTCTATTTTAGTAAAAGAAAACATGTAATAATTACCATCTGAACCATTTTTAAGTGCACAGTTCATTAGTGTTAGGTATATTCACATTGTTGTGTATATATTTTCTTTATACCTCAACATAAAAAATATATGTATCTAGGAATATGCCTTTCTGAAATAGTCTTGCATAAAGGTATATGAGGAAGAATATTCATTACAATAATTTTTTAACTAAGAGATGGAACAAGCAAATTTTTATCACTAGGAGATGTATTAGAAACTCTGGATGCGTTTAATGGGTTAAATACCATGCAGCTATTAAAAAGAATACGGCAGATTTGTGTATACTGATGCAGAATGCTCCCTGGTGTATATAGTTAGATGAGAAAAAAGCAGAACAGTGTGTATAGCTTGATACTATATGTGAAAAAGGCAGGTTAGAGTGAAATAATTATATGCATGTATATGATTGTATGTGCATAGAATATCTCTATGGATACGCACCAGAAAATCTTTTCCTTTAGAGTACACAGGGAGAGTAAGGGGCAGAACTGAAAGGTTCATTCACATTTTGCCATATGGCTTCTTGTACTGCTTAAATTTTACCATGAACACAAATTACTGTATCTTTTTAAAAGAATAATATTTAAGCAAACAAAGAACACTTTGATAAGAAACCAAATATTTCCCTTAAAAAAATACTCCATAACTCAAAAGAAGACATTTATGCAGCCAACAAATGTGAAAAAAAGCTCATCACTGGTCATTAGAGAAATGCAAATCAAAACCACATTGAGATACCATCTCATGCCATTTAGAATGGTGATCATTTAAAAAAAGTTAGGAGACAACAGATGCTGGAGAGGACGTGGAGAAATAGGAACACTTTTACACTGTTGGTAGGAGTGTAAACTAGTTCAACCATTGTGGAAGACAGTGTGACGATTCCTCAAAGATCTAGAACTAGAAATAACATTTGACCCAGCAATCCCATTACTGAATATATACCCAAAGGATTATAAAACATTCAGTTATAAAGACACATGCACACATATGTTTATTGTGGCACTGTCAACAATAGCAAAGACTTGGAACCAACCCAAATGCCCATCGATGATAGACTGAATCCAGAAAATATAGCACACATACACCATGGAATATTATGCAGCCATAAAAAAGGATGAGTTCATGTCCTTTGCAGGGACATGGATAAAGCTAGAAACCATCATTCTCAGCAAACTGATACAAGAACAGAAAACCAAACACTGCATATTCTCACTCATAAGTGGGTGTTGAACAATGAGAACACATGGACACGGGCAGGGGAACATCACACACTAGGGCCTGTCACAGGTTGGGAGGCTAGGGAAGGGAAAGCAAGGAGTGGGAGGATTCGGGAGGGATAATATTAGGAGAAATACCCTAATGTAGATGACAGGGGGATGGATGCAGCAAACCACCGTAGCATGTGTATACCTATATAACAAACCTGCCTGATCTGCACTATACCCTAGAACTTAAAGTATAATTTTTAAAAAATTACTCAATAACTTAATCTGTAAATTTAATGTGCTCCCCCAAAATCTCAGACAATTTTTAAAAATTATACAAGCTGATTCTATAGAAATGGAAAACGAAACAATCAACAATAGTCAGAAAATGTTTGAAAAAGAATAATAATGAAGGGGAGACTGGCTAAACCAGATATAAAAACATTTTATAAAACTACATTAACTAAAACTGTGTGAAGCTAGAGAGTGAATATACATATCAATAGAATCTAATAGAAAGTCCAGAAATAGACACAAATTGATTTGTAAGTTAAGTATATGAAAAAAGTATAATTTCATATCAATTGGAAAAACACTAGATCCTTCAATAATTGGTAATGGCACAACTAGAATGCATCTGGAAAAAATATTTTTCTCAATACCTCAATCCTGGAACCAATACAAGCTTCAAATAGATCACAAATTTAAATATTTTTAAATGAAGACGTAAAAACATTAGAAGAAGCCAGGCACAGTAGCTCATGCCTGTAATCCCAGCCTTTGGGAGGCCAAAGTGGGCGGATCACCTGAGGACAGGAATTTGAGACCAGCCTGACCAACACAGTGAAACCCCATCTCTAGTAGAAATACAAAATTAGCCAGGCATGGTGGTGCATGCCTGTAATCCCAGCTACTCAGGAGGCTGAGGAAAGAGAATCACTTGAACCCAGGAGGTGGAGGTTGCAGTGAGCCAAGATCGTGCCATTGCACTCCAGCCTGGGCAACAAGGCTGAAACTCTGCCTCAAAAAAGTAAAAAAATAAAAACATTAGAAGAAAATATGAAAGAACTATTTTTATAATCTAGAGCAGAGTTTCTTCCAAGCACATCACAAAACCCAGAGATCATAAAAGGTTAATGAAGTAAACTAAAAATATTTTTTTTTGAGATGGAATCTCACTGTGTTGCCCAGGCTGGAATGCAGTGGTATGATTTTGGCTCACTGCAACCTCTGCCTCCCATGTTCAAGTGATTGTCCTGCTTCAGCCTCCTGAGTAGCTGGGATTACAGGTGACCACCACCATGCCTGGCTAATTTTTGAATTTTTAGTAGAGATGGGGTTTTAACATGCTGGTCAGGCTGTTCTAGAACTCCTGAACTCAAGTGATCTGCCTGCCTCGGCCTCCCAAAGTGCTGGAATTATAGGCATGAGCCACCATGCCTGGCCAAAAACATTTTTTTAAATGGTGGAAAATACTAAGAACTTTTTAAGATAAAGGACAAACTGGGGGAAAATATTTGTAGCCCATACAATTAACAAAAGGCTAACTTTTGGATATATAAAGAACTTCTTATGGCTCTGTTTTTAGAAGACCAACAAACCAATAGATCAAAACACATGGACAGGTCTCAGAAAAAGAAAATCAGATGGCTTTTAGATATTATAAAAGATGTTCAACCTCATTTGCAATCTTGGAAATACAAATTAGTTTCACAGAGCTACAATTTTTGATCTGTTAGACTTTTGATAACTATATTGTCAGAGGTGTAGGGAAACACCTTCCTACACTGGAGAGCTCTTTCTCCTGACTCAGCAGTTCATAGTCAGAAATTTATATATGCAGATATACTCACTTTTAGGCATGTTCTATTTATTGAACATTGCAACACAAGAGTGGAACAGATTAAATATTCATGAATAGGGCACCAGTTAAATAAAAATGTGATTTTGATATTAAACGTTTCCAAGACAAATTGTTTCATTAAAAAAGAAAATGCATCAGGGTACTCATGGTTGGTCCCATTTGTGCTCTCTTTTTTAAAGATGTGTGCTTACATCTCTTGAAGAGTATATAAGAATATTAATAGTGGTTGCCTCTGGGGTGGAGAGTTGAGAGATTGCTGCAAATAAAGAGGAGGGGGACCTTTCACTGTATTCCCTTTGGTGCCTTTGGAATGTGGTACCATGTTTTTGTGTTCTATTCACAAAATTAAATTATCTTCAAATATCTATTCAAAAAGTAATTATTTTATAGTTGAAATATTTAAAAAATAAGCCAACCAACCAACAAACACCCAAGCTTAGGAACGTTTAAGCAATGCTGTATCTGAAAGCACATTGTGTGGTCTTGGTGGATTGTTCTCCTCCTGGTGACCAACAGAGCTACATTCCACCTGTTTTTTTAGGTGAGAAAACTGAGGCTCCAAAAATATACATGTCCAAATGCTCATGGCGACACAGGACTTTTGACTTGCATCCTGGTACCTTTTTCTGTCTCTGCTAAAAGAGAAGAGACATAGGCAACCCTCAAAATGTCACTCTGGTATATGTACTCTTCCAGTGTACTGAAACATTTACTTTTCACCAACTGTGTCTCTGAAACAGTTTAGAGTTGGACTTTTCGATGAATACTTGCCATCTAGTGGTAAGAAAAAAAAAAAGATGTATGCACCTAACATAGACTGCATCCATTCATGCATGCGTGCATCAAACACCATAGTCATTCCCTGCATAAGAACATGTCAATCAATGACAGAATGCATCCATGACAGTGGTCCCATAAGATGATAATGGAGCTGAAAATTTCCCATTGCCTAGTATTTACTATACTGTAATTTCTATCATTATTTTAGAGTGTACTCCTGCTTACATAAAACAGCCCCAGGAAGGTCCTTCACAGGTATTCCAGAGGAAGGCATTGTTATCCTAGGAGAGGAGAGTTTCATGTGAGCTATTGCCCCTGAGGACCTTCCAGTGAGACAAGATGTGGAAGTGGAGGTCAGTTATATTGATGACCTTGATCTTGTATAGGCTTAGGCACAATTTTTAAAATGCGTGTGTTTGCATCTTAGTTTTTAACAAAAAAGTTTAAAAAGTTAAAAAAAAATAGGCCTGTAAAATAAGGATATAAAGAATGAAAACATTCTTGTACAACATGCACTGTGTTTTTGTTTTCAGCTAAGTATTACTACAATTGTTAAAAGGGTAAAAAAAAAAAAAGTTACAATAAGCTAGGGTTAATTTATTATTGAAGAAAGAAAAAAGTTTTTGTAAATTTAGTGTAGCCTAAATGTACAGTGTTTATAAAGTCTACAATAGTGTACAGTAATGTCCTAGGACTTCACATTCACTCACCACTCACTCACTGACTGACAGAGCAACTTCTAGTCCTGCAAGCTCCATACAGGACTTATTACCTTTTATACCTTTTTTTAATGGTAACTTGATATGTTAAAATACACAAATACTTACCATTGCATTACAATTGCCTATGGTATTCAGTACCTTCACATGCTGTACAGGTTTGTAGCTTAGGTACAATAGGCTATACCATATAGCCTAGGTGTATAGTAGGCTAGACCTTCTAGGTTTACGTAAATAATCTCTATGATGTTTACACAATGATGAAATTGCCTGTTGATGCATTTCTCAGAGTATATCCCCATTGTTAAGTAAGACCTGACTGTATTTGGGAAATCATTTGTCCTTAAGGCACTCCTAGTCTCTTAGGAAAGACTGACATAAAAACAGGTGATTAGGCCAGGCGTGGTGGCCCACGCCTGTAATCCCAGCACTTTGGGAGGCCAAGGCTGGTGGATCACAAGGTCAAGAGATCGAGACCATCCTGTTCAACATGGTGAAACCCCATCTCTACTAAAAATACAAAAATTAGCCGGGCATGGTGGCACACGCCTGTAGTCCCAGCTACTCAGGAGGCTGAGGCAGGAGAATTGCTTAAACCCGGGAGGCGGAGGTTGCGGTGAGCAGAGATCACGCCACTGCCCTCCAGCCTGGGTAACAAGAGCGAAACTCCATCTCAAAAAAAAAAAAAAACAAACAAATAGGTGATTATACCAGTATGTTGAAGAGACAGCTACAGTCCCATATTTATTGAGGCATTATTCACAATAGCCAAGATATGGAATCAACATAAGTGTCTGTCAAGAAATCAATGAATAGAGAAAAAATGGTGTGTATACACAATAGAATACTATGTAGCCATAAAAAAGAATGAAATGCTGTCATTTGAGGCAATGGAGATGAGTTTGGATGACATTTTGCTAAGTGAAATAAGCCAGGCATGGAAAGATAAATATCATGTGTTCTCATTCATATGTAGGAGCTGAAAAAGTTGATCTCATAGAAGTAGAGAGAATAGTGGTTACTAGAGGCTGGGAGTAGGGCTATGGTGAGAGGTTAGTTAATGGATGCAAGATTGCAACTAGATAGAAGGAATAAGTTCCAATGTCACTATAGCATGACTGTAATTAACAACAATTTACTGTATATTTTCAAATAGCTAGAAAAGCAGATTTTGAATGTTCTCAACACAAAGAAACAATAAATGTTTGAGGTGATATGCATGCAAATTACCCTTTAATTATTATACATTGTATACATGTATCAAAATATCACACTATACCCCATAAATATGTACAAAATTATGTGCCAACTAAAAATAATAATAAAGGAAAAAAGAATAGAAAATGGGGAATAAAAAGACCCATGGTGAGCGTGAAACTAAAAGAATAGAAAATGCCTCATTGATGTTTTCATTCATATTGATGACATGCTGAAATGGTAATCATTTGTGAAAAGAAAAATAGGTGATTCCATTACAGTGCCACTAAGGCTAGGAAAGTCAAATACAGGGCACAGGGAGCACAAGGTAGGGCCTAACCTTGCCTTAGGAAATTGCAGGTATCATGAGCAACATTGAACTCAATTTTCTGAATTCTCAGTAAATGCTACAATTACCTCCTTCCTTGTCTTCCTCTTATTGGAACCCATCAGGACTGGAATAACACTTTTTGTTGTTACCTCTTCTGTGTTTGAGGATGGACTTATTAACTGGGCATATTAGGAAGGCAGCCAGTGTATGCCCTTTGGCTGCATATAGTAGCTGTTCCAAAAGCTGAATCCGTGCCACGGTTGCATCTGATCTGCAGATCTGTTCTGCAGAGAGCCATATGCGAATGCATTGTTCATTTCCCGCCTCTGGTCAGAATGCCCCTCCTGCCCATGTGGCTTTTAAGCTCTGTTATCCTGAAGCTCTCTCAAGGGTTAGCCTGGCATTCTCCAAGCAAACAAGTTCTTGTAGCCCATAGATGTCCTCCATAGAAACAAGAGCAGTCTACCCAGCTTGCCTGGAATGAAAGTTGCATAATGTGGTACAGGGTGCACCTGCAAAGAGAGGTAGGGTCCTTTCATAAATGAACGTAAATACCAGGCTGCAGAGATGCAGAGATTACAAGTAGACCTAAAGGAATTGGGAAGCCATTGAGAGTTTCTGAGCAGGGAAGAGACCAGCATATTTTTTCATTCAACAAATAATTACCAACATGGACTGTATGCAAAGCTCTGAGACCCTGTGCTGGAGACCCCAGCACAGAGATGAATAAGACCCAGGGTGGAAGACATGTCATCCCCCTGGGTTATAATGCCTAATGCAACAGCTTAAAATTTTTGTCTCAGAGAAGGAAAGAAATATCAGAGCATAAGAAATTAGCGACAGAAATTATAAAGCTATAAATCACAGTTCCAATTGTTCTATAATCATATAAGCATAGCAATTTTTCTTTAACATAGAAACATACAAATCAAAGATAAAATAGGAGCCCCATCTCATGGAGAGATAGTCTGCTGCCTCTTCAGATTCAACCCCGACATTAGAATATGTCCTTTTGGCATCATGAAGCTAATAAGGCTTCCATCCATAGAAGACCTTTCAATCTGTATCCAACAGAATTCCACTCAACTTGCCATACCCTCTTTGCCAGAATACCTTTCCTTCTCATCTAAATGCATGTCATTTCTGCCTCCTGAATTTTCCAGACCATCTTATATCCCCATTTGGCCCAGTTCCTTCTTTGTATTATGGGTGTCTCCTTCTAAAAGCAAAAATAGGAGTCAGTCTGAGCTGGGGTTCACCCTGGAATCACCCCTCTATCTCCCTAGTGAGGCTTCACATATGCCTCACGGTGCATTGAGAAGTGTCTGCTGAATTGAGTTGAATGCTTTAGACCTCAGTTCACTGACAGAAGGACTCCTTTAGCAGAGTTAGCCATTTTACCTTCATTGTCTCAATAGCTACCACCAGTTTTCCAAACTACAACTTATTTCCCAACAGACTCCAGTTACAGTACTTCTTAATTTATCTTCCTATTCAAAAGCAAAACTGCTTCATTAATGAATGAGTAAGGAAAATCAAAAGCTTATTAACTAGCAAGCCAATGCTGTTTCTAAAGGGCATTGATCCATGTATGTTATGGGCAGCCCGTTCATTGATAGCTGCAGTCCTTGAGAGCAGCTCTCTGGGGTAGCATCAGGGAAACTGGAATCTTTTTTGAAATAGCTTTTAAATGCATGGAAACACATCTGATTCTTATTGGGAATTTTTTGATAGGTAATAGAGAATGGGAGACTATTTGCTTGTCAGTAATATGGTATGGAGACAAATCATTTCATAGGATTTCATAAGTGCATACATGTAAACAAGAAACACAGATACTTTCATGTTATCTGGAACAAAATGAATTTATGCTTTAAAATGCAATGACTTCCCTGCAGCATGTATTCAAGAATCAATGCAAATATAAAGGGTGCATTTGTTGGCTTATGATCTGTATTCATGACTGCAAGCATGGTTGGGTCTTTTGAGATGAGGGTTTTCTCCACATCAGTGGCCAAGGGATATTCTTTCTTAAAGGGACGTGATGATCATTCAGAACTTATCCCATGCATAGTGACCCCAAATTTTAGTAAATATATATCAAGTACATATAATACAAAGAAGTGAGTCTGAAGTTAACCTCCAAGCACTCTAAATTAGGGCCCTAAGACAATTACAGTATTTGTAATTGGCCTGGTTTAGAGCTTTATTATTTTGACTTCCATTCAGATGTAAGTTTTAATTCTTATTCTATCTTTATTCTTTTACAACATATATCCTTTACGTATTAGATCCTATTATATTAGCATCTAATATACTTTTACTACTTCTTGGACAATGCAAAAACTTTAGAACACTTTAATTCCCCTTAGCCTGTGTATTAGACTGTTCTCACATTGCTGTAAAGAGCTACCTGAGACTGGGTAATGTATAAAGAAAATAGGTATAATTGGCTCATGGTTCCACAGGCTGTACAGGAAATATGGCTGTGAAGACCTCAGGAAGCTTACAATCATGGCAGAAGGTGAAGGGGAAGCCAGCATGACCTATAAGGCTGGAGCAAAAGGAAGACAGCAGGGAGGGCCACATACTTTTGAACAACCAAATATCCGAGCACTCACTCACTATCACAAGAATAGCAAGGGGAATGTCCACCCCTGTGATCAATCACTTCCCACCAGACCCCTCCTCCAACATTGAAGATTACAATTCAACATGAGATTCAGGTGGGGACACAGAGCCAAACCATATTACTCTGCCCCTGGCCCCTTCTAAATCTCATGTCTTTTTCACATTTTAAAACACAATCGTGTCTTCCAAACTGTCCCCCAAAGTCTTAATTCATTCCTGCATTAACTCAATGCCCAAGTCTCATTTGAGACAAGGCAAGTCCATTCTGCCTATGAGCATGTAAACTCAAAAACAAGTTAGTTAATTCTAAGACACAATGAAGGTACAGGCATTGGGTAAATGCTCCTATTCCAAAAGGGAGAAATTGACCAAAACAAAGGAGCCAGAGGCCCCATGCAAGTCAGAAAACCAACAGGGCAGTGATTAAATCTCAAAAGTCTAAAATAATTTCTTTTGACTTCATGTCTCACATCTAGGCCACACTGATGCAAATAGTGGGCTCTCAAGGCCTTGGGCAGCTCCACCCCTGTGGCTAGGCAGGGTGCAGCCCCTATGGCTGCTTTCACAGACTAGCATTGAGTGCATGAAGCTTTTCCAGGCACATGGTGCAAGCAGTTGATGGATCTACCATTCTGGGTTCTGGAGGATGGTGACCCTCTCCTCAGAGCTCCACTAGGCAGTGCCTTAGGACACTGTGTGGGGTCTCCAATCCCACATATCCCCTCTGCACTGTCTTAGTAGAGGTTCTCCATGAGGACTCCATCCCTGCAGCAGACTTATGCCGGGAATCCAGGTGTTTCCATACATCCTCTGGAATATATGTCTGGCTTATCTCTTGCCAACTGCACACCCACAGGCTTAACACCATGTGGAAGCATTGGCAGCTTCCAGCTTGCCCCCTCTGGAGCAGTGTCCTGAGACATATTTAGGCCCTGCCTAGCCATGTCTGGAATTAGAGTGGCTGGGATACAGAGCATGTCCCAGGGCTGCACAAAGCAGTGGGTCCCTGCACCTGGCTCACAAAACCATTTTTCCCTCCTGGGCCTCTGGGACTGTGATGGGACAGGCTGCTGCAAAGGTCTCTGAATTGCCTTCCAGGCATTTTTCCCATTGTCTTGGCTATTAACATTTGGCTTCTCTTTACTTAAGCAAATTTCTACAGCAGGCCTGAATTCCTCCCCTGAAAAATCAGGATTTTTTCCTACCACATGGCCAAGCTGCAAATTTTCCAAACTTTTATGCTCTGCTTCCCTTTTAAATATAAGTTTCAGTGTCAGGTGATTTCTTGGTTTATGCAAGTTAGTGTGGGCTTTTAGAAACATCCAGGCCACATCTTGAATGCTTTGCTACTTAGAAATTTCTTCCACTAGTTACCCTAAATCATTACCCTCAGGTTGAAAGTTCCACAGATATCTAGAGCAGGGACACAATGCTACCGGTCTCTTTGCTAAGGCACAGCAAGAGTGACCTTTACTCTATCTCCCAGTAAGTTCCTCATCTCCATCTGAGACCTCAGCCTGGACTTCACTGTCCATATCACTTCAGCATTTTGGTCACAACAATTTGACAAGTTTCTGGAAAGTTCCAAACTTTTTCTTATGTTCCCATTGTCTTCTGAGCTCTCCAAATTGTTACAACCTCTGCCCATTACACAGTTATAAAGTCACTTCCACATTTTCAAGTATCTTTGTAGCAATACCCCACTCCTGGTACCAATTTTCTGTGTTAGTCCATTCTCACATTGCTATAAAAAACTACATGAGATTGGGTAATTTATAGAGAAAAGAGGTTTCATTGGTTCACAGTTCCACCAGCTATACAGGGAGCATGGCTAGGGAGGCCTCAGGAAATTTACAATTATGGCAGCAGTGAAGGGGAAACTGATATGTCCTATATGGCTGGAGCAGGAGGAAGAGAGAGAGTGTGGAGGTGCCACACAGTTTTAAAGAATCAAATCTCTGAGCACTCACCCACTATTATGAGAACAGCAATGGGGAAGTCTGCTTCCAGGATTCAGTCACCTCTGACCATACTCCTTCTCCAACACTGAGGATTACAATTCAACATGAGATTTAGTTGAGGATACAGAGCCAAACTATGTCAGCCCACTACCACCTTAACTATTATTGTTACCAAATAATTAAATTTTATATAATTTTAACCCCACAGTACATTATTAGTATTGCTTTGCCTAGTCAAAATTCATTTGGCTTTACCCATATATTTACTCTTTCTGTTGTTCTTCCTTTTTTATGTCCATTTTCCTTCTGAGTTCATTTTCTTCTACCTGAAGAACTCCTTCAGCATTTTTTAGGGATAATTTGCAAACAATTCTCAGTTTTTGTTTTTCTGAAAATGTCTTTATTTTGCCTTTATTTTTGAAGAATATTTTCAAATAAGTTTCCACTTACTTTCATTCAGTATTTTTAAGGCATCGTTTTTCTGTCTGTGGCTTCCATGATTTTTATTGAGAAGTTATCTGTCAGTCTTACAGTTGCTTGTTTCAAAACAACGTCTTTTTTCATAGCTGCTTTTAAGATTTTGTCTTTATCTCTGATTTTCAGCAGTTTTATTATATAGGTAGGCATGATTTTATTTGTATTTATTGTATTTGAGGTTTGTAGCACTTCATGCATCCATGTCTTTGTATCTTTTGTCAGTTTTGGAAAATTCTGGCCATTGTTTCTTCAAACATTGGTTCTGCCCCCAAAATTCTCTCTCCCTTCCTTCTGGAACCTTAATAATATATATGGTCAACTTTATCATCATTTTCCATATGTTTCTTATGCTTTTTTCTATGTTCTTTACACTTTTCTCTCCATACTTTAGTTTGGATATTTCCTAATCCTCTCCTCTGCTAGTCTGAAATGCTATTAAACTTGTCAGTTCTTAATTCTAGTTATCATATTTATTAATATTAGTTCTAGAATTTTCATTTGATTCTTTTTTTTTTATAAATTTCAGTTTGTTGCTAAAATTCTCCATCTAGATTTCAATTTCCTTGAACATATTAATTACAGTTTTTAAGTCCAGGTCTGGTAACTATAATATCCAGATAATTGGTAGGTCTATTTCTATTGTTTGTTTTTTCCCTTGGTGCAGTTTCCTGGTATTTCTTATCATTTTCTGTTGAATGCCAGACATGTGTATGAAAAATTGTAGTTTTATTTATGAAAAATTACTGTTTTACTTATGGTTCACTCTTCTTCCATGGGAGTAGCTCTTCAGGGTTCCTCACTTAAAGCCTAGGGTCCTTACCAGTGTGTCTCTTCCTTAAAGCTTCCAACTTCCAATTTTAATCTTCCCCAAATCTGAGACAGCCAAGAGCTCTGTTTAATCTCTTAGCCGCTAATTTCTACCCAGAGTTGCAAACTTCTTTCACCATGACTCTTACAAATTAGCAACTGCCTCAGAAGAAAGAACAGTACCAAACATCAGGCTCACTTCTCTGTCTTTCCTTTTTCTTCAGAATCCTAGCTCAAGTCATTTTCTCTCCCTAGTCCTGTGAGACTGATGAAAGCTGTACTCATTTTTCAGCCTCTTAGCCTTGTGCAGCTGGTGAAAAGGCCAGAGCCTAAAGGGAAAAAGCAGTTTGGAACATCTGACTCACCTCCATGCATTTCCGTTCTCTCCAGGATCTTGGCCTTCAAGTCCTGGCTCTATTGAGACCTTTCCAATACTTTAAACCAAGTTATTTTATTTCGTTTTATTCATTTTTTGTAGTTGTTCTTGGAAGGTTATTGTTATGGTATAACCTAGTTCATCAGTGTTTGAGGTGAAACTTAGTATATCTTTAAGTATTTGGGTTCTGTCTCTCCTACATGCAGGTCTTTCTCTTGCATCATTCTGATTTGTGTCTCCAGCCCAATCTCACTTTCTGGTATCAGTTCTAATATGCTAGGTGTGGAGAACTGTATGTCTATCTGCAATTGTTGAAATCCTTCTTCTTAAGTAATATCTCTTACTATTTTTTTTTCTAGTCTTAATTTATGTCAGGAAATACAATATTACATCAAGTGTCATTCCCTTCTATGTGAGTGTCTTGGTAAAATTCTGCAACTCTTAAGACTGAAAGAAAAAACTCTATGGCTTTAACATAATTAGCTACTTACACTAATTAGTAGGACTCTAATTGAGTCTTACCTCTAAGATGTCATGAATTGGTGCCACTTTTTCCATTTTTTGAGCTATTAGATGTAAAACAGTCATTATTAAAGATTTCCTTGATGCCTTTGGAAAGGAATGACAGAAAAGGTGCTCAACATCATGATCATCAGAGAAATGCAAATCAAAACTACAATGAGATATTATCTCACCCAAGTTAAAATGGCTTATATCAAAAAGACAGACAATAAAACTGCTAGGGAGGATGTAGAGAAAAGGGAAGCCTCGTACACTGTTGGTAGGAATGTAAATTAGTACAACCACTATAAAGAACAGTTTGGAGGTTCCTCAAAAAACTAAAAATAGGGCTACTATATGATCCAGCAATCCCACTGCTGAGGATATACCCAAAAGAAAGGAAATCAGTATATTAAAGACATACCCTCACTCCCATGTTTGTTACAGCACTGTTCACAATAGCCACAATTTGGAAGCAACCTAAGTATCCATCAACAGATGAATGGATAAAGAAAATATGGTATATATACACCATGTAATACTATTCAGCTATAAGAAGAATGAGATCCAGTCATTTGCAACAATATGGGTGGATCTGGAGATCATTATGTTAAGTGAAATAAGCCAGGCACAGAAAGACAAACATCACATGTTCTCTCATATTTGTGAGATCTAAAAATTAAAACAATTGAACTCCTGGACTTAGAGGGCAGAAGGATGATTACCATAGGCTGGGAAGGATAGTGGTGCGGTTGGGGGATGGGGATGGTTAATAGGTATAAAAAAATGGAATGAATAAATAAGACCTCCTATTTGATAGCACAATAGGTGACTATAGTCAATAATAACTTAATTGTACCTTTTTAAATAACTTAGAAGAGTATAATTGGATTGTTTGTAACTCAAAGGATAGATGCTTTGAGAGAATGGATACCCCATTCCCCATAATGTGCTTGTTTTACATTGCATGCCTGTCCCAAACCATCTCATATACCTCATAAATATATATACCTACTATATATCCACAAAATTTTTTTTTAAAAGAGAAAGATTACAGATGCTTCTTGACTTACAGTGAGGTTATAGCCTGATAAACTCAGGATGTTTTATCAGTTACAACTGATAGAAGTTGAAAATTTCATTAAATCAAAAATACACTTAATATACCTAAGCTACTGAACATTATAGCTCAGATTAACCTGCCACATATGTGCTCAGAACACTTACATTATTTATATATTATATATATATATATGGAGGGAGAGAGAGAGAGAGATATGGAGTCTTGCTCTGTTGCTCAGACTGGAGTGCACTGGTGGAATCTCAGCTCACTGCAACCTCCACTTCCCAGGTTCAAGTGATGCTCCTGCCTCAGCCTCCCAAGTAGCTGGGACTATAAGTGCACATCATTCCACCCAGTTAATTTTTGTATTTTTAGTAGAGACAGGCTTTCCGCATGTTGGCCAGGCTGGCCTGAAACTCCTGGCTTCAGGTGATCCACCCACCTCTGTCTCTCAAAGTGCTGAGATTACAGGCTGAGCTACTGCACCCAGCTAGAACACTCATATTAACTCACAGTTGGGCAAAATTATCAAACACAAAGCCTATTTTGAAATAACTGTTGAATATCTCATATTGTTTATTGAATACTATATTGAAAGTGAAAAATAGAGTGGTTGTATGTGTACTCAGAGTACAGTTTCCACTGAATGGGTATTGCTTTTACACCATCATAAAGTCAAAAATTGTAAGCTGAACCATCATAAGGTGGGGACTATCTGTATATTCAAATAATGAAAGTTTTCCAGGCCAGGTGTGATGGCTCACACCTGTCATCCCAGCACATTGGGAGGCCAAGGTGGGGCAGATCACATGAGATCTGGAGTTTGAAAGCTGGGCCAACATGGTGAAACCCAATCTCTACTAAAAATACAAAAAAACTGGCTGAGTATGGTGGCAAGCACCTGTAATCACAGCTACTCAGGTGGCTGAGGCACAAGAATCACTTGAACACAGGAAGTGGAGGTTGCAGTGAGCCAAGATCTGACCTGGGCAAAAAAGTAAGACTCTGCCTCAAAAAAANAAAAAAAAAAAAAAAAAAAAAGACAAATTAAAAAATGAAGGTTTTCTTGAAAATATAAAATAAAATATGAGTATTAACCAATGTATATACATATATAGAGAGAGAAAGAGGGGAAATGCCAACCAATGTATACATAGGAATGTCTAGTTTGATAGATGCCCTCCATTCCAATTTAAATGGGAGCAGTAGTTGATTACTATAATCTAAAGAAGAATGTGTGAATGTGTGAAAGCAGGGAATTATAAAAATTAATACATGGATATGTCAAATAGTTTAACCTAAATCAGATAATTGTACTTTCAATCAGAAATATAAATCATGCCAATAATTTATCACGCCTGATTTCCAGTTTAGGCTTCTTGAAAATGAATCTAGTACTTAAAGATACTTGCAGAGCCATCTGAGCATAGAACTCCCAATTTTTACAACTTTTTTCAATATTTTACAGTTAGCTTGCTCTCACCTAATTATGCATTATTTTCAGCAACTTGTCTCTTTGAGTTCTTTCAGAGGAGTCATAAAAAACACCTTCCTTTCTCACCCATATCTTATCAAGTTCAAAAGATTTAACTAAATTATGTAAGTACAATGTCAGAATAACTGGTATAAGGAGGTTTGAGAACAAACACAACTTACTTTTATAAAACATGCTAGTTTACTGCACAAGCAGAAGTGTGCTGCCACAGCAAAGAGTAGGCACCCAGATGAAGCATCTGCATGCCATGGTCTCTGTCAGTATTTATAATACTACAGAGGGAGTGCCAAGCACTGGCTGGTCCTGAAAAGAGGTTAAGTGTTGGTTAGTCAAAAGAGCTTCTGCAATACAGTTATTTTGAATATAGTTATTTTGCTTAATCTTGGGTTGAATCTACATGTTTCTGAAGTCACTGTCCTTGCCACCACTCATCTTATCCTCACATTCATTGGCACGATTTCAGAATGATTGGAAATAGCCTATTCCAATCTGAATATCACAGATTGCCTAAGTTTAATAGTCATAACAGTGCACTTTTTGTGTGTTACCAACTACCAGACTTCTGAACACTTTACATGAATCATCTCTGTGAATCATCAGAACTCTATGAAGTGGGGCTGTTATTATCCTCATTTTATACTTGAGGAAATGGAGGCTCAGTGGAGTGAAATGACTTACACACAGGCTCATAGGAAGTAATGATAGGTGCAGAATTCAAGTCCAGGTCATGAGCATTTTCAACTCACGTGTATCACACACAAAGTACATCCCTTATCACAGAACTTGGGGGCTGGTGGTGGTCTACCACCTCTCAGGCTGTGGCCAGCTCCCCACCCTGCCATTCTTTTATTTCTCCAGTCAGCCTCCCTAAACTCAGCCCACTTTGCCTTCTTTCACGAAGTGATGACTTCTTCTAGTCCCACAAATTCTCCCCTGAAACCTGGCAAAGGGCTGAGTTCAGGCATCCTTCATTCCCTCTTTCATTGACTCTGAGGATACTTATATGAGCTCCTTGTGATTTAAGAATTTTCTGTCATCACTACGGAAACATGGGGTGAGAGAAATATACATGAAGAAAAATGACAAAGGTTCCAGAGACTTACTACATTCTTGAATTCTGGTTCCTGAGATACCATTCTTCACACCTGTGCTGTGGTAGGAACCAAATGCTCCCTTGGACTGCTCTCCTCCATATTGATTCCTGAGAGAAAGGCTCTCCAATTCCCTCTCTCCCTTTAGCAACAGCCCTGGTTACCCCCACATTCACAAAGGCTTCTTTTCCCAGCACAGATGTCCCCTTGTATATAGTGGAGGCTTGTGCTCTAAAGCTCTTCAAACTGGGAAGCATATATTTTCTAAGAACTTTGACTCCCACATACAACAGCAGTAATGACCCCTCTGAGCATTACCTGATGGTCACTATTTAGGGCTACGTAACATGACTTCTGGAAAAAACTGTTAAAATGCTCAGTATTTTTGCTTGGCACAAATGAGGTTGAGTGGACAAGGCAAAAGAGCCACAGCTTCAGCCACCGTTAACCATTAAATGTGAAAAGATTTGTTTATCCAAATAGCCTATCCAAGCATATCCAAGACAGATTTACTGGCTGTGCTGAAATGGCAGAAACTCAGAGAAAGTCCATGAATAAGTTTAAGTTTCCACTATCAAGTGCATCTAACATGTATCCCAGTATCAATTCTCCCACTCCTTTTAATATCAGGATACCCGCTGTCAGCTGGATACCTGGCCACCCAGAATAAAAACTACAATTTTGCCAGGTACAAATAAGGTTGAGTGGACCAGGCAAAAGAGCCACAGCTTTAGGCACTGTTAACCATTAAACATGATTTAATGATTCTCTCGAGTTAGCCATAGCCGTGAAACTAAGTTCTGACCAATAAGGTGTAAGAAAAATCATGTGTGCAATTTTCTGAAAGAGCCTTTAACCAGAGGGAGCATGCCCCACTTTGCCCTCTGGACTGTGTGCCTACAAAATTTTTTACATAAGACAAAAATAAACCTGTTTTAAGCTATGATATTTGAGGTTTCTCAGTTATGTACAGTCAAACCTAATCCTAACTGGTGTAACTGCCCAAGGAGTTCCTTTTGCCCCACTACCTAGACAGAGCCGATTCATCAAGATAGGGCAATTACAACAGAGAAAGAGTAATTGATGCAGAGACGGCCATGCAGGAGACTGGAGTTTTATTATTGCTCAAATCAGTCTCCCAGAGCATTCAGGGAGCAGAGTTTTTAAGGATAACTTGATGGGTAAGGGGAAGCTAGTGAGCCAGAAGTGCTGATTGGTCAGAGATAAAATAAGAGGGAGTCAGAGCTGACTTCTTGTGCTGAGTCAGTTCCTGGATGGGGGCCACAAGATCAGATGAACCAGTTTATTGATCTGGATAGGACCAGCTGATCCATCAAGTGCAGGGTCTGAAAAATATCTCAAGCACTGATCTTAGGAGCAGCTTAGGGAGGGTCAGAAACTTGTAACCTCTAGCTGCATGATTCCTAAACCATAATTTCTAATCTTGTGGCTAATGTTAGTCCTACAAAGGCAATCTAGTCCCAGGCAAAATGAGGTCTGCTCTGAGAAAGAACCGTTACCATCTTCATTTCAACTATAAACTAAATTTCTCCCAAAGTTAATGCAGCTTACACTCAGGAATGAACAAGGACAGCTTGGAGGTTAGAAGCCAGATGGAGTCAATAAGGTTAGATCTGTTTCACTGTCTCAGTCATAATTTTATAAAGTTGGTTTTAATCCCTCCTTTTGGGTTTTATAACACCTTGATCTTAAGGTGTAGGCTATGAAGATGGGAAAAGGCTGTTAATCACTTTGACTTCTTCCTGTTGACACGGGACATAGTGGGAATGGGAGTGAACCCCAAGGTGAAAAGAGTAGAAGTTCTTTGCAACCGTCTGAACGTACTACTCATGCAGGCCTCGCTGGACTTCAAAGGCTTGCATGGCAAAAACATTAGTGCTCTCATATACAATTTTACTACAGTGTTTAAGTGAACAGCCTACTGTAAGATAAATAATGAGTCCAAGGATGAGGAGTACAATTCCCAATTTTAAAGGCAAAGATTTGAAAGCATCAATTTGAGGACTTCCAACCCACAAAGAATTTAGAATTTAGTCTAAACTGCAGGGAAAAAAAAAAAAAAAAAAAAAACCTCAACAACAACAGTGTACTACAGTTTTTCATTTGAAGCATACTTTTTCTCTTTTCAGTCCCCATCTTCATTAAAAACAAATCATGATAGAACTGATTTGTTTACAAAATAAACTTTAGTCTTACTGTACTTGGCCTGATTATTTGCGTAAAGTGAAGCAAGAATAATTCTTTTTAACTTAGGCTTTTTTAATTGGCTTTGATAGAACTCTGTTCCATGAAGAATCTCAGATATGACGTTTTAAAAGCTGAACCCAGCCATGAATTTGTACCCTCAAATACCTATAAGTTGGGCAAATTCCTCTCCTCTTGAGGTCCTAAGATAACTTGTACAGGGACTCTGTGTGGACAAGATATAAGGCCAGATTCCCGAACGGGCGTTAATTGGCTTTATAAGTTAACTTAGATTCTTTAAAGGAAGCATGCCATTCCAATCAAAGTCTTGGTAAAATAACCTATCTATCCAATTGTGTCCTGTAACACAAGAAAACAGATTCTTACTCACTTATGCAATTAACTATACTGCTAAAATTGAGAATATTCACAAATAGTTTCCAAATTCTTGGGAAATCAGGTGGAGAAGAACAAATATGATCCAAATTTTGTTCACAGGAGTATATTTTACTCACTTGTTAAAGTTGCAAATAGCTCTAAAGAAATAAGTCCTCTTGACTCTGAAAACAAAAGGTTTAGCAATGTTTAACGCATTAACTCTCCATGACAGTCCTAGAAGTTGGGTTTTTTCCTCTATTTCAATAGCACAGTTTTTAAAGTTACTTGAGACCTGCACTTAGAGTTCTATATCTAAACTGCCTTTTAAAAAGGACCAAACCAAGACAAAATGTCTGTGGATGATGAAAGTCTATAGCCACTATTAAAGCTACAGTTGACTAAGAATTTTTGTTACTTCTGTGGCATACAACAATTTTATATAGCAATTATAATTAATGATGTACACTAAATTATATCAACATTATAGAAGTTTCCTATGACTTTGGAACACATACAAATAACATTTATACAAATACAGTCCAAAGTAAACCAAATACCATTCACTCTTCTATTTAAAGTTTTTCGTCTATTCTAATGTCACAATCTCCAGCGTTACTAATCAGAATCCTACATTTAAGAGCACCTGTTGAATTTTATAGCTGATTATAAAGCCATCTCTTAAAGAGGACCAAAACAAGACAGCAAGTGTTATGGATGACAAAAACATTTTACGGCAGCCACAGTTAAAGACACAATTGACAAGGAAATTTGTTATTCCATGGCACACAGTCTATTACCATAATAATTTTAATTATTACTGATAACATATTATTACTGATATCATATTAGAATTATGGGAGTTTTACATAATTTTGGAACATATACCAATAACACATTTTACACAAATATAGACCAAAGAAAGCCAAATACTATTTCATATTTAATGATGCTTCCTGTATGATTTTTGTGCCAAATAAGCCAAATGTCATTTCTGGACTTTAGAGGACCTAATATCTAAGATATTAGGTTAAAAATAGACATAGTTTATAATTTGATTTTGGAAAGTTTGTCAAATATCAAAGGTTTAAAACACTGGATATCACAAAATAGAATCCCAGGTCATTCATGATAAGTCATTTCTTTGGCCAAAATGATAACTCCAAACAAAATCTTAAAAGAAAAACCTTTACTCTGATAGGAAACTTATCCAATAAAGATAGCATGAGGCTAACTGAATTTGTCTCTTCTCTCTCCTCTCTTTTTTTCCCCTGCCATTTACCCAGAGGAGAAAACAAAACCCTCTCATTATCTTTTAACATTTCATAAAAATTGTCTTCAAAAGAGAAAACCAAATTTCACATTTGCATTAGTGCATCTTTAATGTTGAAGTTTGTTTTCTAAATAAAATTTTATATCTCTATCCAGTTTTAATTAGTTTGACCATAAGATAAGATTTTCATAAACTTTTTAGAACGCTTTATAATTTTCCATCAAACAGAAATCAATTTTCTAAGAAAACACTGTTACTTGGACACATGGGCCCAGATTCTGGTCCCACATCAGTATGATTTCAATGTTTTAACCAATGGAAAAAAACCTAAATAAGTTATTTTAAATATTAGTCACCTTGTTTATACCCACAGAATTTTTTTATAAGATTAACTGTTTACAAGCCCTTTTTTCACTCTGCTTAAACCTTCAGTTCTGTCCCGTTACTCTTTTAGGTTAAGACAATCTTTAAAACCCTCTGAATTAGACAAAATTACATTCCTTTAGCAAAAGTCACATTCCCATGCCTTCTTATAATCTTATCAAAAACACATTCCCTACACACCTTATATGTAAAACTGTTTCTCCAGTGGTATCAATGACATGTTACAATGTTAACTCTTGCTCCTTTTAGCATAGCTAGCAGACAAGGCTCTCTCTATATGTGTTCCCAGGCCTCATCTATAATCTAATGCTCCAAAGTAGGCAAATCCATTTTCAATAGTCAGAGAAACAGTTTAACCTTAAAGCATTTAGCAAATCTGATATCTAACCTTAATTTAGACCAAATGTCTGCATTTTCAAGACATTTTATTTTACCAATAATCTTTAAAACTGTCTGTATTGCTAATATTTCCAAAAGATTACTAAAGTCACATGAACAAAAAGGCATTAAAGTTTCTATTTTTTCTGACAAAATATTTGATTTAAGTGCTTATTTTTCTAAGCCAATTAGAGCTTTTTTTTTTTTTTTGGAGACAGAGTCTCTGTCACCCAGGCTGGAGTGCAGTGCAGTGGCGCAATCTCGGCTCGTGGCAACCTCCACCTCCCAGAGCTCTTTTATATGTAAACATACAACATATATAAACACAGATAGACAGAAGATTCAACACTTGTAAAATTTTTCATTTGCCAGTTTCTTAATTGGATTACCGGCTTCAGGATGGAGCCCTTGAAGGAACAGGGCCAGGAAAGCATGCATTTATTTCTAGGGACAAATAAGCAACAAATAAGCAGCTGGAGGCAAAGACAGATCCCCAAAATTAAGGGGATCTGTTTTATACTGGATCCTGGATCCCCAAAAGGAGGGAAATACTATGAGAGAAGACAGAGCACTACCTCCACCCTGCATTTCATTGCAAGGCAACCCAAAGCCTATCAGCCCACTTTGTAATCAGCCCATTTCTCATGTGAGTCTCATCTCCCAGTTCTTGGTAGGGATGTTTCCTTATCTTACGGGTGGCAAGAGCATGCTTCTCTGATCCAAGGGTGCAAAGAGTCAAGTATCCCTCCCTAATTACTATTAGTCATCCCTTAAAGTATGTTTCCTACCTAGTTATCATAATGCAAAGTATTTTCTGATACTCTCAAAACTCAAAACCATCAGATAATACAATACAGTGTGAACAAAGCCTTTGATTTTGAGAGAGATTTATCTGCTTTTAATTCCTTGGGTTTCATAAGGAAAACAGAGGGTTTTTTCCCAAAATGGGGTCTGTGGCACCTCCTCTGTTTCCCCAATGAGTCCCAGGCTACCAGAAGTTATTTTAGGGCCTCTAATGTGTGCATTAAGAGTGGCAAGACAAAAAAATGGAGAAAAACAATTTAGTCGACTGAGAAGAAAAAACTGTTTTCCAGAAAAGCAAGTTCCAAGAAGAGAAAAACATAAAGGCCTTTTAAATATATCTGTAGCTTGTTTATCCATTTTTAATTAAGCTGACTTTTAATCACAGTGCTCTTTAAAAAAGAGATCCTTTCAAATCTCTTATAACCTGACTTTAGCCATGCCAAGTAGCCAGTATTTCTAGCTTCTGAACTTTACCAAAGGTAACCTCCCAGGTGCTTCAAAGACATGGTAAGCAATTTCTTTTTTACAGGAATTAGAATCTCCACAAGGTAGTTCAGAGAAAGGAAAATCCAAGAGAGGAAATCAGAAGCTATCTATTAGGGGAAAAAAAACCTCAACAAATGGTAAAGCTACACAAATAACAAACCAGAAAGGAATCATTCCAGAAGCCAACAATCAAACCCAGGCCACCACTGTCAAAGATAAAACCTTAGCTACTGAGCTATACAGCATTGAGCAGTTTCTATTGCTTTTCCCAGAAAGAGCCTAGAGAAGCCAATTTCAAACTTGTAAGACTTGTAACTGCTCAAGGAAAATTTTTAGGACTAACTATGACATGAACCCCAAAATTCTTGTTCTCTGGATGGTGGAAACCAAAAGAAAGTATCCCCACGTGGTCACTAAGTTAAGCTCTTAAGGACACAAAACAAGGTAGAGAAATTTCATACAGTATTGGTTTCAGGGACCTGTAACCAAGCTGGCTTGCAAAGCACACTTATAGGGGTCCTAAACCCACATTCTACCCTGTGATACCCCTCTCTCCATTACAGAACACAGAAAGACAAATTCTTAGCACAAAGTACACTAGATTTGCTATAGCTTAAGACTAGTCTCACCAATCCTTTTTTCTATTAATCAAATCCTTACAGAGGAGACCAATAATTCACGGTTTTACCCAAACAGAGAAAGAGAGAGAGAAAGAGACCAGAAACTTAGATGGTAAGAATTTCTTACCCTTTTTGCTGGCATACCAAGTTTCTGGGTTCCCTTTCTCTGCAGCTTCCAGAAGAACCAAGTGGCTTCTGGGGACCCTGCTCACTTGTGCCATAGCTGGGGGATTCAAACCACTTTGCAAGAGAAAATTACCCTTTACTGTTTTACAGAACCATAGGCAAGATTCTTAATTTGCAAGATGCTGCCCAGTGGCCTGCATGGGGAATCAAATTAACATTTTCCATCCCAGCAAAACACGCAAAACAAAACAGACATTAGCCACCTCATTCAGCACCCACTATCAGCCTGGTAAAGCTCAAACTTTTTCCTGTTGGTCCCTGTTATCTTTGATCCACTCCAGGTGGGGATGAATGACCTCCAAATGGTAATTCACAATGGGGTCTCTGGGAAAGGCAAAGAGCAGATAGTCACCCTGAGACAGGCCTGTTGAGCCTTCTTTAGGGCTCATCAAATGTGACCAGACAAGAAGGATTCTCTGAGTTAAGCCTGCTGGACTTCCATCAGCAACCCCTCTGATATCCCTTCCACACAGCTAAACACACACAAAGACAAGACAGACAGAAGGCCTTCCAGATCAGATCCTAACCAAGAACTCCAAGAGTATCCCTTCCAAACTATCCTCCTATTCTTCGTCTAAAGAAATGTCCTCGAAATCTTCCTGATTGAGAAGTCTCCCAAACCAGGTCTCTTCCTGCTAGTTAGAAAAAGCCAACTGAAACCCCCCCAGAGCTGAACAGACAGCCCACAATGAGGCTACAGACATCCCACCATAGGGCTACAGAACCAGTCAGGAGAAGGAAGGAGGCACTGGCAGCGATACCAATCCAGACACCCTGCAATGGGGCTACAGACAGACACCCCACCTGGGGCTACAGACAGACACCCTGTGATAGGGCTGCAGTTAAGGAACATCTCCCCAGTACTATTTCTTTATTGCAACTAAATCCATGCACATTGGGTAGGCTGTGCCCCACCAGTAGAGGGAGTACCAGAGTCAGCCCCCAGTCCAAGAGAACTAATGGCCAGTTGAGCTGGCTTCTGGATCCATTCCTGAAGGGGGTGCCACTGAACCACGAGAAGGTAGCCACAAGGGCAATTCCAGATGAGCCCCCAGATTTGTAACTACCTGAGGCATTCACCTTGCCCGCTACCTAGACAGAACCAATTATTCAAGACAGGGGAATTGCAACAAAGAAAGGGTAATTCATGCAGAGCCAGCTGTGCAGGAGACTGGAGTTTTATTATTGCTCAAATCAGTCTCCCCGACCATTTGGGGAGCAGAGTTTTTAAGGATAACTTGGTGGGTAGGGGGAAGCCAGTGAGCCAGGAGTGCTGACTGTCAGAGATTAAATCAGAGGGAGTAAGAGCTGTCTTCCTGTGCTGAGTCAGTTCCTGGGTGGGGGCCACAAGATCAGAAGAGCCAGTTTATTGATCTAAGTGGGGCCAGCTGATCCATCAAGTACAGGATCTGCAAAATATCTCCAGCACTGATCTTAGGAGCAGTTTAGAGAGGGTCAGAATCTTGTAGCCTCTAGCTGCATGACTCCTAAAGCATAATTTCTAATCTTGTGGCTTGTTAGTCCTACAAAGGCAATCTAGTCCCCAGGCAAGAAAAAGGTCTGTTTTGGGAAAGGGCTGTTATCGTCTTTGTTTAAACTATAGACTATAAGCTAAGTTTCTCCCAAAGTTAGTTCAGCCTACACCCAGAAATGAACAAGGACAGCTTGGAGGTTAGAAGTAAGATGGAGTCAAGTACGTTAGATCTGTTTCACTGACTCAGTCATAATTTTGCAAAGGCAGTTTCCCTTGCACAGGTAAGAATTCCAAAAGTATTTCAGAGATTGAAGGACTTATTTCTTATTCCCGTTCAAGGTACTTGTCACATGAAGTATATCAAGTCCAAGATTCTCTGATTCTCTTGACTTCACTCTCATAAAACACATGTGCACATGTACACACACACACACACACACACACACACACACTTGGTCTCAAGTAACTGTGAAGAGTCATTTGCTCTCACAGATTATTGTATTCTTCACACAGTTATTCAATTAAATGAATGTTTAGAAGTCACAAACGACACAGAATTCTACACAAACTTGGTCTCGGTTTTTAACAAATGCCTACCCCACTCACCAGATGGGAAAACAAAAGAAATCAGCCTGCCTTTTTTTATTCCTTGGGCTAAATTGTTACATACTCTGCAAGGAAATGAGAATAGATATTTCTGAGACTAAACCATCATATACAAGCAGTTGGTAATAAATACGATAAATGGCTAAATAAATTATGGCTAGAGCTGGTAATTTTTCACCATCAGATGGTTCCTGTATAAAGCACTGAAGTATCAATCTACATGAAGCCCCCAGCCCCATTTCAAGTTATCTGTTAATTACACCTCCTTCATTTATCCAGTGCCTCTGCTATTGTAGTAAGTGTCTGATTCATTTTATCTCATTGCTCAATAGATTTTAATTGCAGCTGCTGCAGCAGACACCTTGAGATAAGTTTCCTATTGAGACCGTGGCAGGCTCTTAGACTGGCCCAATGATGATTAATTTCAATGACTTGAATCACTGAGAAAGAGGGAAGCCACTTCCATTTTAATTACATCTATAAGAGTACAGCACTTTTGTACCAGTTCATTGTCCTTAAACAAAAGAATACCAGAAAGGAAAACAAAATTCAGGGTATGGTGGTCTCTGTTCCCACTGATCTCCTTTTTTCAGTTCATTGCACCACGACTCAGTCAGCTCTGTGTTGGGAAATATTGGCAAGCCTTGGGGATTTGCACACAGATTGGAAAGCATAAAGAAAGCCTCGTTCAGTTTATTTTTGTTTATTTTACTTGAGCAATTAAAATCCATTGAGTGAGTTAAGCTATGACACAGCATTTCGCCATCATTGCAGATGTTCCACATAAAAGGGTCAAGAATAATTAACTCTGACATGCGTATGTATTTATTTATTGTCCTAAGGAGACAGAGACAAAGACCTTCCTGGGTTTTTCCAGAACACTCCATACTCATTCATGCCCTTGGATGTTGGCACATGCTATTTCCTTTTCTCCCCCATCCATTTGGATAAAATCTTCCAGCAAAGGCCAGTTCAATTGCCGTTTCCTCTGTCCTGCTTGAGGTAGGGGTTTACTGAAGGTGGGGGTTGAAAGATCAGAGGCCTTGGATAAGACATATCTGACTGGGACCGCCAGTGTTGTGTGACCTTAGGTAAGTTACTTAGGCTCTCTGAGCCACAGTTTTCTCATCTAACTGAAGGAGAGTTAATACTCTCCTATGTTATTGCTGTCATGTGGATTAAATGAGATACTTTATAGAAAGCACCCAGATTGATGACTAGTCATAAAAGGGGTGTAATGGGTATAAGTCTGCTTTCCTCTTCTGCACTTCCAGCAGTAGCACGTTTTTTAAAAAATCTCCTTTATGATGAAAATTGATCAGCAAGCCAGAAAACAGGAATTTAGACTCTGTCCCTTCTTCCTTCCCGTCCCTTAAGTGAAAAGGTATTGAAATGTATTTGTCTCTTCTTCCTATTTCATATTCATTCTCTTCTCTTCATCCTCACTGCTGACAACCTTGATTCACACATGGTTTCTTCATCCCTCACCTGAATTAATGCAGAAGGCTCTTTACAGATCTGCACATCTCCCATCTGACCCCTCCATTGCATCTTCCATGAGGCTCTTACAGTGATCTTCCCTGCTCCTCCCCACTGGTGACAAACCATCCCAGTTTGTCCAGGACAGCAGGGGTTCCCAGGATGTGGGACTTTTCAGTTTTAAAATCAGGACATTCCCAGGCAAACCAAGATGAGTTAGGCACCCTACATCCCTTATTTAAAATCTCTCAACGGTTCCTCAAAGATTCCAAGATAAACTTAAATTTTTCAGTGTAATACACAAAACCCTTTGTAATCTAGCCCTTCCTCCCTACCTTCATCTTCATTGTGCCTCCCTATTTCCTGTGCAAACACGCACACCCTTTGCTTTGGCAATACTGGGCTCCTAAAACTTCCTCCACGTATATTTCATGCTCTTTCTTGAATTCTTCTTTGTCTTTGCCCTTACAGTTCCTTCTGCTTGCAATGCCCATTCCCCTACTCCTTTCATTGGGCTAGCTCCTTCAGATTCTGAACCATTACCTCCACTAAGAAGTCTTCTGTGAGAGAAGCTTCTTCTGACATAGAAGCTCCTCTACTGTGACTCCTATAGCACCGTTTTTACCTCTGACCTGACATCTATTTTGCTTCACTGTGATTATGATTTGTCTACCCTAATAAACTGAGCAGTTGCTGAGGACAGGGACTATGTCTTCTTTAAGTCAAGGAGGTGACACAGGTACACACTCATTATTGGATGGATGAACAAATGAGTTGTATAAATTTGCCTTCTCACCTCCACTATTAAGTGACCTACTCAAAGGCAGAAAACACATGTCTTGATTTTCTTTGATCTCTTGATTTTCTCCCCCAGCACCTGGTCCACAGCAGGGCTTAATTAAATGTTTTGAATATATGAATGAATGAATACATCTTTCTTTAGATATGAGCCTAGATTTCCTGGTGAAATAAACTTCCTTTCAGTTTGTTCACCACCCCCTTCCCCAGCTGGCTGTGGTGCCTTAGACAAGGAACTAGTTGTCAGAACTAAACATGGCTCCACACTGTCCCTCAAGTAGCCATCAGTCTGAAGACACTGGGATCAGGACCTCTCCTACAGGCAAAACTCCAGAAGGAAAAAGATTTCTGTCCAAAGGCTGATTTCAGGCATATCTAAGAAAACTTTCAACTAAATTCTTTACACAATTGAATATAAAGGCCACTAGCACGTGGGGAGGAAAGCTACACCAGATGGCTTTCCCACTACAAAGAGATGAAATATATGTCATTTCTACTTCTGTAGTGCTTTAGTCTTTTAGGAACTCAGCATTAAACAGCTGGGAGCCCTTTCTGACAGTGCAAATTCCACTGCTGATGGCAGGAAGTCAGTGGCAGGCAGCGTCCATCCATTTTCTCCAACTAACTTTGCAGCCAACCACCTTTAACTTTCTCCCCTACAAAAGTTTTATGACAGGTAGAAAGCCTAGCAATGAATAAGACCTCAAGGGGTTTGGCAGGATGGAGAAAATGAGGAAGCTTGGAATAACAGTGATTGTTCCTGGGAATAAAATGTAAAGTGGAAAAAGGTCCAAGGGCATTGTGGTCACACAGACCAGGGATCAAAGCCTCATTCTTCCATGTAGAAGCCACTGGACCCCAGTTCACTGGGCCTGGGCCTCAGTTTTCTAATCTCCACAGGGAGAAGAATGACAAGACCTAGTTGGCACAGAGTATGTTCAGTACATTTTAGCTTTCTTCCCCTCTCTTGACTTCTATTGTATTTGCTAAAATGACACTTCTGGTCTGACAATGAATTTTTTTTCTTTTCCCCATCTGTGGGTTTTTTTTAATAATGATAACTCTCATAAAAATTGTTTTAAATAAAATCAAATTTAGATATGCATTTTTAAATTACTTACATTTGAATAGAAGGACAAGGCTATGCTGAACAGCATAAAATTAGAATCGTCAAGAGCTGCCTGAGAAATGTGATGGCTCTATCCATGAGCCAACCATGACAGCTAAAAAAATTGGTGACTTGTAACTTGCTTTGGGTCTCCAGAAAGTTCTGGAAACACTATATTCTATATTCTGCTTTGAGTCTCACATTTGCTCTCCTGTGTCTCTCAAATGGAGAGGGGTCTCTAACACTCGTAAGCTTCCTGATACCTGTCCCTGGGACTACTGGTTTCCATACACTATTGTTTCTGATATTCATTCACCTCCAAGTCCACTAATCCTTTAAAACCACATTTGAATAGGCATGTGTGAGAGAGGCTAATATACCTGTAAGCCAGAATCCCATGGGGCGCTGTGGAAGACATCCCACTAAGGCTAAATGAGCAAGAGTTTCAGAATCAGAGGCCTAGATTCTAACCTTGGCCACTTCATCTCTGTACAAGAACAACGCTTTATATCTGTGAGCCATTATGTAAAATCTACAAATACCTGTCACTCGGTCCAATTTCCGATCCAGTGAGAAGCCCCTTCCATCACATTCCTAGCAGACAGTCACCCTGTCTCTGCTTCAGTTCCTCTAGTGACGGGGACCTCGTTTTTCTGAACTGCCATATAAGTTTGTGCAATTTGGGTGTTGCACAAAAGCACCAATCTGAAGAGGCAAACGGGAGCTGAAATCCCGTCCCCGTTCTGCTTGTAAAGCTTGTTGCCTAAAAGGGATGCCTTTTTCTAATTTGACGGTCCATAAAAGGCTCCTTTTTCTAACTTTCACAAAGGCATCATATAGACTAGCAGTGACCCTGCCAGGTCAGCACACTCCAGTGCTCACTGAAAAATAGAAGGAACTTCAACCTCTGCCATGAAGGATGTTGTTTCAGATGCCAAGTGGGCAGCTAGACTGTGTCCTTTGACTGCTTTTAGCAAGGGCCACGACCCCAAATGAGCCCAGGTGTTGAGAGACCAGCAATTAGTCGGCATCCAAGCTATTGTCTCTGCAATAGAACAGTATAACAAAATAAATAAGGACCTGCAGCAGCACACCATGCTTGATCATTTATCAAATTGCAAAATCTTATCCATGACTGCGAAATGGCTTTATGGTTAGGAAAATGTACTAATAATGTTATTAGGCAGCAATTAAACTTAAATTCCTTTTAACTGTATTTGATGTCATTCTTTTTCTGGGCTTATTAGAGTAACATTAAGGTGTTTGTGCAGATAGCTCAGTCATTTCAAATTACTTTCCTGTCTAATGTGGGAGACTTTAATAGCATACTCTTAGGTTGAATTCAATTTTGGAGACACCAGGCATGCTAATTAGATCGTCTCAGTGTTCCTTGCAGAAGAAGCCAAAGAAGAGCTATTTTTCCCCCTCTTCTTCTTAGCAATGTGCGTGGAAAACAACTTTCTGTGCAATTAGAGGTATAGACCCTTTACTACACAAAATCTCACTTGAACCATGAATATTGCTAGCAGACACGTCTGGTTAATTTGCCACCATTGCTAAAATGTTTTTAAGATCTCATTAGAGCTGGTAAGTTTTCTCCCCTGTTTTTCTGAGCATCATAGCTAGTGTTTGTTCTGTGTCAGCCCTGTAATATTAGAGTTGAAAGAGAGGGAAAAATTAATGAACATTTATTAGGCACCTACCATCTGCCAAGTTCTAGGTGAGATGTTTAATGCCTACAAGAGTCCTGTGAGCTGCAGGTTATTATCTCCATTTACAGATGGGGAAACTTTTACTCAGAGAGGGTAAGCAAAGTGCTCAAGGTAACACAGCTGGCAAGTTATGGAGTTGGGACTTAAACAGATCTGACTCCAAAGCATATGGTCTTCCCATTCTCTTAGCTCTTCCACTTACTGGTTTGGAAACTTGGAAAGTCACTTTAACATCCTGATCATAAAGATCACATCTATAAAATAGGAATGATAATAATATTCACTCCCTCACAGTTCATTGTATTTATCAAATATAGTAATAAATGTAAATGGCCCTTGTAGAAAATGAAATGCTGTACATATGTGATAGGTAATTTTTCCTGGTGTTGCCACATAAGTTCTTGGGTGACCCTGCCTTCCCCAGGGGTATGACCACATATCCGTGCCACAAAAAGGATGGAGAGAATACCAGTTAAACCTTACACTTGGGACTCTGAGGGAAAAGAAGACAACATGGTGAGAAGTTGTTCACGGTGCCAAAGGTGACTTGATGAACTTGCAATTCTTGAGGCACCTTAGTTTCCCCATCTGTAAATAGAAGGCATGCAGGCTTATATGTGGGTCAGATGGAATAGCATTATGTCAAGCATCCAGCCCACGGCCCAGAAGTCAAACATTCAACAAAACAATAATTTCATCATCATTTCAACCAGCCTTAGTCCCTGGCAGCCTTCCACCTACGTAATCTCTCCTCACCAACAGATTCCCTTTTCTAAGTCTCTTTTTTCATCGATCTATTAACATAAATTCTTCAAATAGCCATTGCACTTGGCATCGATCTACTAACTTACAGCTATTATAATCATGATTGCAATTACCGTTTGGTTTCCTGCAATGCTATCATCATTTTCTCTTGCTTACCATGATAAATCTTACTAATAACTCCTGCCTCAGATCCTTTGTGGAATGAGGCAAGAGATTAATTTATTAATTGATGGATTAATGACTCATAGCAGTTACAATCATCATTAATTGCTATTACCTCTGAAGCATCAAATGGTTCAGGGGGGATAAGAGTGAGGCTAAATGGAATGTTTCTTCCTCTCAGAAGTCCAGCCTGGTAGAGAAGGTGAGAGCTGTCACCAGCCAGGCAGTAAAAGTAAATGTCACCTTGTGAGTGTGAGTGTATTAAAACTGTCATGGCACAAACCATAGCTATTCCAACCCATTCCTTTGTCTTCCCTGGCTCTGACTTGACTCTCCCCATAACTACTGTGATTCTTTCAACATTAAACATCCAGCTCTGGGCTGCTGGCCCTTCCAGCATCCCAAGGTCATTCTCCACCTAGGAATTCTTGAGAACCAGCCAGGCAAGATAAGAACATAGTAGGCCTATTTGCCCCTCCAGCCTCTAGGATCCCTGCAAGCTCTGGTGATTCCAGCCAGTAGCTACAACCTTGTCACCCTGTCTTTGACATATCACTCATCCTTGGGCACTCAGATTCCATGGAACATATCGAATAACAGAGCTCAAAATCAGCAGAAGGGTACACCATGAAGAACACAAACTTTTCATCAGCCCACTCTGCCCCACCTCCATTCATACCCAGCTCTCCTGTGTGAGAAAGGTAATGCTTCAAGAGATGCATGAATCTCTTGTGCAGCCCTCTTAGCCATGTAGCATTTCTGCTTAATTACAAGAGCAATGCCAATGCAACACACATGATTTTGCCAAATTATTCCCATCAAGGAAACATAGTATTATACATTCTGCTTATCACAGGGTCTACCTATAACGATTCCCCACCATCAGCAAAGCCAATCATTTTCCCTTAAGTATTATAGCTATGGCTATTGCTATTGGCTATAGAGTTTAGTTGCAGGTTTGCCCATAGCATATCCCCTATCCTTTACCATCCAAGATCTATGTGGATAAACTGTTTTTCCTCTATTTACTGTCAACTTTGAATGTCTGCACTCCCCCCCCCCCAGCCCCTTCTCCTAAAGGCCTTTCTCATATAGACTTGGCCTCTCTTGTAACTCACCTATAGAACCTTACAACCATTTTCCTAAAAAAAAAAAAATGGTGGAAACAGACCAGGACCTTGGTTCAGTGAAAATGTTAGTTAAGCCTGAGTCTACATGGTAAAATGAATTATATATACAGTTTACCAAACAGATAAAATGTATACACAGCTACCCCAAATAGCATACAGGCATCACTGCAGAGTAAAGTTGGGTTAATGATTAATCCCTCCAAAACAGGGTATTAGGAAAGCCTTGGCCTAAGCCAGTTGAATGGATTTTTCTTAGGCTTCTCCAGACTTTCTCTGTAGTTTCTTCTGATCGACCTCCAGACCCAGGATGAGCAGCACCCCTTCTCATCAGACTGGCCACTTCCTTATATCAGAACTGATCAGAACATTACAAAGAGTTATTTCTTATGTCAGGCTAACTGATCTGGCATAGTGGGAGGAAGACTGGGGAACCTTTCAATGCCAGACTTTGCATTTAATCTCACAATCAGTAAAGATTATTGAACTGAGGAGTACATCCTAGTAATAACAATATGCATCTCCCTGAGTTGTCTGAGGATCAAATGAAATATATGCAAAATGAATTTGAAACCCATATAAGCCATATAAGTTTGTTATTATTTCTTTCTGAAGTTCTTCCCCATTAGTGATTCCTGGCTTGTCTTTGGACTCCTCTTTCAGAAAAGCAAGCCAGACACATGTGACAAGTTAAACAGGCAGAGAAGATATTTTTATCTGCTCAAGCCAACAACAGTAAATGCATCCAAGACAGTGTGTGATTGTCAAGTGAATTGTGAAAAGAATAATTGCCAGAAGAGTATGAACAAGGGAGGGCTGAGCTCTAACCAGTGGGGAAGGGAAGAAGGAGGATCAGGAGAGGCTGTATAGAAGAACAGAGGTTTTGTCTTTGGTCTTGTGGGCCAAAGGATTTGGATTTGGATTAGGATTTGGATTGGCAGGGAGAGGACAATCCAGGAAGATAAGTTATGTATGGTTGGGTGGACATGCTAGGGATTGGAGTATTCAGGGATCTGGGAGTGGGAGAGATGCATTTTATATAGTGGTAAATTGTGAATGATATATTTCTCTGACTCTGTACCTTAAACCAAGCCCTGCATCCCCGTGCCACCCACTCCAACCAGCCTCTCCAATCCTGGCTGTCCCGTTTATCCAGCACTCACTCCTGCTTTTGCTGTACCCACCTTTGACATCCTGGCTCATCTTCACACCTAATCTTGACTACGTGTCCCATTTATATCCTTGTGTAGGCCCTGTGAACTTGATTGTGATTTTTTACCTCAGAGGTGTCTTTCTCAATTCCCACTCAAGCCTACAGAAGTAAAGCTAACACTAAGCCAGACCTTCGAGTGAGATCTTGAAATCTTCTGCCTCCTTAAAGGAATCCTGTGAAGTGGTATTTCTCTTACCCCATTTTGCAGTAGAGGAAACTGAGGCTTGAGATGTTAAGTGTGAAGGCTGTGTATTATTAGTCCACTTTGCATTGCTGTAAAGGGATACTTGGGACTGGGTAATTTATAAAGAAGAGAGATTTATTTGGCTCATGGCTTTAGAGGCTGTACAAGCCTGGTGAGGTCTCAGGAAGCTTTTACTCATGGCAGAGGCAAGGGGAGCAAGCATGTCACAAGATGAGAGAGGCAGCAAGAGAGATGCCAGGCTCCTTTAAACAACCAGCTGTCCTATGAACTAATAAGGTGAGAATTCACTCATTACCTCAGGGAAGGCACCAAGCCATTTCATGAGGGATCCACCCCCGTGACCCAAACACCTCTCGCTAGCCCCACCTCCAACTTTGAGAGTCACATTTCAGCATGAGATTTGGAGGGGACAAATATCCAAACCATTAGGCCGAGATTTGAACCTCAACTTACCTTTCCCCATAGCCTAATTCCCACCACTAGTCAGATGGCACAGTCTCTTATTGCCTTGGCCCACCATATTGGTTTTTTTCCTCGTTGGCACCCTTGTATAGGATATTTTACTGTAGGTAACCTTTGGAACTTAGACCCTGCCGCATACTGCCATTCTGCTGCAAATCCTTGAGTACACAGGACATGTCATAGGAAGGAATTCTCAGTGCAGCAATTAGTTTAGGGTCCTAAAAAACTTTCTTTCTTTTCTTTACTTTTTTATTTTATTTTATTTTATCTTTTGAGACAGAGAATCTCAATCTGTTGCCTAGGCTGAAGTGCAGTGGCATGATCTTGGCTTACTGCAACCGCCACCTGCCGGGGGGTTCAAGCGATTCTCCTGCCTCAGCCTCCCAAATAGCTGAGATTATAGGCATGTGCCACCATGCCCAGTGAATTTTTGTATTTTTAGTAGAGGTGGGATTTCAGCATGTTGGCCACACTGGTCTCAAACTCCTGGCCTCAGGTGACCCACCCACCTCAGTCTCCCAAAGTACTAGGATTATAGGCATGAGCCACTGTACCCGGCCCCTAAAAGACTTTCAACACCAACATTTATATTTGATTCTATTGACAGTGCAAGCCAGTGAAGGTTTTAAGATGGTTATAAATGTGAGGATAATATGATCAAATGCCATATTTTCAGAAGACAAATGCTGGACACAGTGCAGGACTGTCCTGCCTCTTCCCTCCTATACAATGAAGAAGTGGCAGGAAGACACAATTTGCAGCCTATTTTGTGGTTTAAAGTAAGGTAATAAGAGCCCGAATTAGGTAGTGGTAGTAGAAATGGACAGCATATGATAATAAGTAATTGACTCATTTTACTCTGTAATAAATGTATTTCTTCTGAAAATAAACTTTCTTATCAACAGCATCATCTGGAAGGAATAAGCTCATAGCTTCGTAACTCTTGGGGACCCAGGATGTATCTCAGGTGTATCATAGTTCCTTGGTTCATTTCTTGAAACTTTTGGTGGCAGCATAATGTGGAGGGAAGCTTAGGGGGTTGAAGTCAGGCCTGAGTTCTAGCAGTGACTCTGCCACGCAACTAACCATGTGGCCTTGGGAAAGTCCTTACTCTCTCTGAGCCTGCTTCCTCATCTGTAAAATGGGGCTAATAATGTCTGTCACACAGAGTTGTTGTGAGGCTTAAATACAGCAAAAGACAGAAAAGCTATGATTAGCACAGAGTAAGTGTCAGTTTTTGTACTATCATTTCTTAGCCAAACATCTCATTAAAAGCCTTGAGTAATCACTCTTAAAATCTTGTTTAAAAGAAAAGTGATTGGGTTTAACCAACCTTTTAGAAAGAAATTTGGCTTTCTAACCGCTTTCCACTGTGTATTAAGACACATTAAAAAATGTTCATATCCTTTGACCCAGTTGTTCCACTTCCCAGAATCTGTTCTTAGGAAATTGTCCTCAATACAGAAAGAGTAGAATGCACAAAGAGCTTCAATGCACAGATGGCTACAATAGAAAAATCAGAAGCAACCTGAATGTCCAGAAGTCGATGTTTGCAGAGTCTCACTGCAGTCTGCTGATACTTTAAACATGCTTTAAATCAGTATAAAATACACAGCTCAAAACGTATGAAAATGGGCAAAGTAAATCAAGGATCAAACATACTCTTTCTTCAACTCATCACTCCCACCTCTGATGTCCAACCCCACTCTTTTGCAGGGCTTCCCTGTGTGGTCCATATACCAACAGTTCTCTTTTTCTGCCATCTGGGTTCTACCAGAGCTCATTTGCACAGCGTTAAGCTTCCCACCCAGCTGCCTCAGCTCCCTCAGAAGCAAATCTTAGCTCTTTCCCCTGCAGACACAGAGGTTCTCTCCAAGACTGGCAGTTTTTTGGCACAGCCCTCTCTCTGTCTCCCAAGGCTGCCTTACTCTGGTCCCACCCTATATCCCTATTAACTTCCCACTTCCAACTTCTTTCCCAATGATCTCCAACACCATTTGCTGGGTCCTTCTAAGTTAGCGAAAGTATTTTCTCAAGTGTCCAAAATTTGTTCATCTACATAAACTTAAGGAAGAAGGAGAAAAGATGGACTTTGATGTTAAAGTTTATTTAGAAGCCTGTTTACACTTACTCTCCAAGTCTTTGAGTCTTGACTACTTTGTGGAATCCCTCAAGAGAAGACTGAAATGTTATTAAACTACATCATTGCAAAGCTGGCATCCATGAAGTTAGAAACACAGACAGTTAGCTGGTCAAAAATAAAAATAAGAATCAAGCCATGTGGTGCTACCTGCATTTTGTAAGCTGGCACTTCCTGCTTTGGTAACCCCTAGGATGAAGAGCATTTGATTTCTCTTGAGTTTGTATAATTATGTACATTTTGCAATTTCTTAGCTTTGGCAGGCACTGGGTATCATTTGGCTTCAGCACTTTGAGCTCTAAGGACAATTTCACAATTTGGCTTTTCCTGTCAGCTCCAACATCTGGACCCAGAGGAGACTAGGTCCACCATGTGGTGAAACCCTATGTGAACTTCCTCAGCCAAGCAAGAACAAACTGTACAAGGGCAGGTCCTTCCCTCCCTCCAGGAGTCTGAGAGGAGGCCTTTTACAATGGCTGCCAGATTATGGCCTTTTTTTTTCTTTTGAGACAGAGTCTCTCTCTGTCACCACTGCTGGAATGCAGTGGCACAATCTCAGCTCACTGCAACCTCTGCCTCCCAGGTTCAAGCGATTCTTCTGCCTCAGCCTCCTGAGTAGCTGAGTTTACAGGCATACACAACCACACCCGGCTAGTTTTTGTATTTTTAGTAGAGACAGGGTTTCATCATGTTGACCAGGATGGTCTTGATTTCCTGACCTCATGATCCACCCGCCTCGGCCTCCCAAAGTGCTGGGATTACAGGCGTGAGCCACCATGCTCGGCCGGCCATTTTTAAAAAGCAAATAAACTGATCATTTTTAAAATGTTGCTTTACTGGTTAAACAATAATCAATCACTATTTCAAATCAATATTTACTTAGCACCTACTGCATGCCATGAGTTCCACACTGTGTGCTGGAATACAGAGGCAGCTCCTACTAATCCATCCTGTCTCTTTTTCTATCTTCCTTTTTCTTTCTTCCTTCCTTCCCTTTCTTTCTTCCTCCCTTCTTTACTTCCTGCCTTCCTTCTTCAGTTCCTTTCTTCCATCATTCTTCCTTCCTTGCTTCTTTCTTTCCTTAGATACCATTTAAATAATGCTGAAAACAAAAAGGAAAAAGCACTTACAATCCCATCACTTGGTATATAAAGAATAAAAAGACCATTGTTGTAAAGTTTTATCTAGAAGTCCATTTAAACTTAGACCCCAAGTCTTTGAGCCTTGAATACTTTGTGAAGTCCCTCAAAAGAAGACTGAAATGTTATTAAACCACATCATTTAAAAAATACATTGCTCATCCTCCCCTCTCTGGGTCCTCTGCTGCCTCTGGTGACCTGGGGTAGGGAATCCAATGCCTGCTCCAACTGGCCCTGAAGGTAATGGAACCTGGACCAGTGAGAACCAGTCTCTGCCTGGAAGTGGTCATAGGTTATGTTGTATACAAAGGATAGTGCCTTCACAGTTTAAACTTTCCCCTTAATTTATAATCTTGTGCTGAGCTTTCTGCCTGTACCACAGATCTTACAGCTCCACCTCCTCTCAAGTAGAACTTCTTAAGTGTAGAGTTGTTTCCTTCTTCCTTTCCCACACACTTACAACAGGCAGGTACATTTTGTTCTACCTGAACGTTCAGAACCCGCACACACTGTGAAATAACAAGTGAAAGAGAGGAGACAGCAAGGACTCTGTGACTTCCTGGCTCTAGAAAATTCCTTTCAGAGTAAGTTCGCATGCAGTTCACTCTTGCACACAGTCCTGGGCACAGATCCCAAATCAAAGCAAAAACTCATCGAGAGAATTTTCATTTAAAACTTAAGAAAACAGCCTGTGTGTATTTTTAGAACAGCCCAGAAAAGAATACATCTGTGACTTAAAACAGCTGGAAAGCTACTTTCTGCCAAAATTATGCTGATTATGAAAGCTGTAATGGTCAGACAAAAGACATTCAAAATCCAAGCAGTCTTGTATTTTCATATATTCAACTTTTAAATAATCTTTACTTTCATACATTAAACATTGACCCCTCTACACTGCCTTTCAAACACCAAATGCCAATCAGCCATGAAGTGTGTACAGCAGTGTTTGTATAATTACTTGAGGATTTTATTGCATTTTGCCCTTATCAGTTTAATAGAGTAGTAAGCCAAAAGAACAAAGGTAATCAGAAGCATGGGTCTTATAAACTCATGATATACTTGAAAAAATAAAGGAAATTATGAGGCATCCTGAAAACTGGAGAGCATTAGCCCTGGATACTCACTGGGTTACACCAGTCAACTATGTGCCTAATTCTGAAGAAAAACAACAACATTTTTAAATATGTGTGAAATGTTAAAACTATTGGTAACAAATTACGGCTAAAAGATGAGGTATCATTAGGGAGTTATATACTTTAGGATTACTAAAAATGAAGTCTTCTCCTACTCGGGACCCTGCTAGGGCATGTCTCTCTTATTCACTATTATGTCCTCAGTGCCTTGAACATAATAGATGCTCCATAAATATTTGTTGAATAAATGAATAATGTGAGTCACTTGTAGCTTCAACATTTTAAAGACTTTATTGTGCATCAAAGTAGAGATATAGTTGCCTGTCTCTATAGAAAAAGAATTAGAAAAGAAAGGATTTCTGACGCTGCCCTGTCAATGTGCCTAGAGATGGATCAACCTGTTATAGGGGCACAAAACGTGAATTTAAGCAGAAAGGCTGACAGTGAGCTGTTTGTCAGACTGTTGTCCAAATACCCTCCCTCACAGTATACCCTCTTTTAAGTACACATACACCCGACTGAAATCAGGCAAAAAGCAGACCTGGTAAGGCCATGTGTCCCCAGGACAAAGACAGGGCTTAGGAGTGAGGTGCCCCCCATTATAAGATGCAACATCTAGAGAGAAGAGGGACAGGAACCCACCTCTCTCGTGCCCAGGGGAAAACATCAAATTCAAGCCCAACACAGTTCAAACCTAAGAATAAAATGAAAATGTGCAGCCAAGGTAAAGAACCAAACCAGAGATGCTGGTGAGTGAAGAGCATTCAAATGGACATTTCTAGAGGAATTCTCAAGGTAGAGTGCAGGCATCCAAACTGGTGTTTCCCATCAACTTGCTGTGTGCATTTGAAGAAACCAGAGCAGAATGCATGCAGCTCCTATGCAAAAGACAAATACACAAAAAATAAAGTCCAAACTCATGCACCAGCAGAGCAAGTCTCTGGTGTGTTTGCTCCAAAATATAAATGATGAAGCCAAATACTGGACACAGTTGAGATCAGGCACTGGAAAAGTATCTCAATGGTGCCGGGGCCACGAGCATGGAAAAAAAGCAATGTCAGCAGCAAGTGTGGTAAGAAACAGGGTAAGAGCAAGATGGTCCTGAGATTCCAAGATCAGAACCAGGAAGTGATGACAGGAAGGCCTGGGAGATGATCAGAACAGTTCTGCCTCCATAGAAGACTGTAGCCTCACTCCCATTGCCACACCACCCCAATATTAAAGGTACTCCATGCTGAACTTCATCACTGACAGCTTGTGAAGATGTATAAGGCCCAGGAGGAGTTGTGGTGAATGTATGCGCACATACATAAAACTATCATCCTGCTCAAAGGTTTTTGAGGATGGTGAGCTCTGCTTGTCACAGAGATAATAGGGGTGGTCATTGGTTTCACTTTATGTGAACCTAAAGCGCATTTTAAGTGAACTCACATTCAATATCACTTTGTGGGATGCTTAGGAGGAGGGTCTTCTTTAGTGTCTGGCCTTCTGAGGCTCTGCATTCTCCCTGGCCCTCCTCAAACAAGCGGAGCTGAGACTCTGCCTTTGAAGCTCAGGTATTGCCTGGAATTCCCAAGTGCTAGCTGGGGAATCCAGTATGCTTACACATGACTCTGAGAGACAGTCTATATTCTCTCCTCTGACATCCAGGAGGGCCCATGACAGGGCCACACCGTGAGACCTTGCCCATCACACAGCCCTCACAGGGGATTCCCACAGAGACTTCTGACAGCGGTGACCACTCATGGCTTTCAGGGTATGCTGCTTCCCTGAAGAGCTCACCAAGGGCTGTGATACTCTCGGAAGTGCCCCTAAAAGGCAGCAGTTTACAGAAGGACCCCTGTTGAGCCCCTGGTGAAGCTGAGCTGCTGCACAGCTTGCCCAAGGAACATCTTTTAGAAACATCTTCAGATCCACTGGGACTGCAGAGGCTCCTCATCCTGTGCCCAGCACAGGCCAGTGGTTCTAGCCCTTTGGGTTCAGGGTAAAACTTCACCCTTCCTAAGTTTTTGTCTTTCCACTCATCCATTACTGGTGAGGCAGAATACGCCTATTAAATCTTCCCATTGGTGTGCGAGAGTCAATATTTAGGGTATTTGGCAAAAGTTCTAGATTCGTTTTCCTCTGAATCCTTACAAAGCATATACCTATGGGAATGGAATTGAGTAAAATGCCATTCCTCTGTTTCCTTCAGCTCCCTAAGCAGTAAATGTGAACTAAACTTCATTAGCAACTCCAACTTGAATGGCAAATGCCAGCCACTAGGTCAGCTCAAAGCTCAAGGATAAATTTCAGGGGTGAAAGGGAATCTAGACCTACTTGACACACACACACACACACGTGCGCACACGCGCACACACACACACACACACACACACAAGGCCTGCAAGGCTGGTACAATTAAAGTGTGTGTTTACTCACTCATCTGTTTCATTACAAGGAACCAATCACAAAGACATTTATTTTGTCTTCTTTCCTGCTCTGGTAAGCTAATTACAAAGTAATTAAATTAGCTACAGAATAAATTAGTTGTTATCAAACTGCAAGTAAAGGGATTCTTCTAAAAATTATTTAGGGTAAAACACTGGCTTGCACAATTATTCCAGGTTAGGAAATATTTTTTAAATTTATTTTATTAATGTGTTTATTATTGTAGGAGGAAATCCTAAATTTAAAAGTAATCCTAAAGTAAGTATTTATTCTACCTTTAATGAATGACAAAGAAAGGAAAGCATGGGTAAACTCTTGAAAACACTAGAGAGGGTGGTCTACGTGAAATGTTGACGTGATAATCTTTGTTGGCTGAGGTCACTGAAATATTGAAATGTCCTTAGTAGTGAGCAAGTGGGGTAGAATGGTGCTTGCTCTACATAATATTTGATTTAGCACCCTTACCACATGTAATTACTAAGTAGCCAGAAAGAATGCCTGTTTCAAAAGTACATACTCTGCCCTCTTAAAAATCTCAAAAATAGCATCATTTGTTTTCAGGTTCTAAATTACACTTATATTAAATGTCATGCAGAGTTCAAAAAATGGCTACGTCTGATCAATCAGGTTTGCAAAGACCTTCATGAAGTTGTATCTGTTTGATCATAAATAAGCTCAAAGATATCTTGCAATAAAAGCGTCAGGCTTTCAGCTCTTTGACAAAGTCAAAGTTATTTATACATTGAAAGGGTGTGAGATATGAATGGCAAAGACAAAAATGGCTGGAAAAGGCCTGGAACCAAAGGACAAAAGCTGGAATTATTAAACACAGTACACCACAATGCCACAGTCAAAAACACTGTAATATCATGGATTTCTTACAGTGCAGGTCAGATTATGTCCATGAGCATGATACTTTACACTCGAGGGTGAAATGTCACGTCCTACACTTGGGCCTAAAAGCAACAGCACAATTACAAGATCAAAGAAATTGGGAATAAAAATAGTTTGCAGATTTTAGTGGGCAGTGAACTCAGAGTTCCTGGCATGCAGAGGCTGCAGAAAAGCCAATGTGAGTGTGGACAGCCCTAGAAGACATAATCTGGAAGTAGGGTTCTTAACATTTATTTCACAATTTTCCACATTAGCAACATTGTCATGATTAGCTAGGTACATATAACTTTGCAACCATCCTTAATGAATACCTAAGAATAATCCTAAAAGTAAAATTTCTGGGTCTGAGGATGTATACATTCTTAGTGCTTTTGATAAATACTACCATGCACTCTAGGAAAATGCTTCTAATAAGACCATTTGAAAGTTCATGTTTCCCCAGATTATCTGCCATTGGCCTCATGATTTTCTCTAGGACTAAATTTTAAAGTGGAGTCTTTAAAGTAGAAGAGACTCTGAATTCCATCCCTTTCATTTATAGGAGAAAAAAATTGAAGCCCACAAAGGATAGTCAGTGTGTTCTCTGAGCTAATACCAGAGCTTCTCAGGGGGAGAGAAGATGAGGGTGGCTGTAGCTCACTGCTCCTGGCCTTAGGCCTGATATAGAACAGGTACATGGAAATGTCCAGTACAGGCAAATCTATAGAAACAGAAAGTAGATTAGTAGTTGCCTAGGCTTGTGAAAGGGAGGAAAGATGGGGAGTGACAGTTAACGGGTATGAGTTTTTTGATGGAGACATTGAAAATGTTCTAAATCAATTGTGATGCGTATATAACACTGTGACGATACTAAACGTTACTGAATTATACACTTTAAATAGGTAAGTTATATGTTATATAAAATATGCCCCAATAAAGCTGCTATTTTAAAAAGAAGAAAATGTGTTCAGTAAACATTTGTAGAAGGACAGAAGAGAGGGAGGAAAAGAGATCAAACATCCTTGTTAATCAATTTCCAATCAATGGTCTTTTCACTTTCTCACTTTCACTGAAGTAGAGCATGTCTAAAATTCTCCCCAGCACCAGTGTTGGGTTTCCCCTGGGTGTTTCTCTGTTGTTTCAGGGATGTGGAGGTTTTTTTTTTCAGTAAACACTAATCTGCCTCTTCCAGAACTTTTGAGTAGAGAATATTTAAAATCTGAGCTTCATTCAGGCCAGGCGTGGTGGCTCACACCTATAATCTCAGCACTTTGGGAGGTTGAGGCAAATGGATCACTTGAGGTCAGGAGTTCAAGACCAGACTGGCTGACATAGCAAAACCTCATCTCTACTAAAAATACAAAAATTAGCTAGGTATGGTGATGCATGCCTTTAGTCCCAGCTACTTGGGAGGCTGAAGCAGGGGAGTCTTTGAACCCAGGAGGCAGAGGCTACAGTGAACAGAGGTGGTACCGCTGCACTCCGGCCTGGGTGATAGAGCAAGGCTCAGTCAAATAAATAAATAATATAATATAATGTAATCTGAGCTTCAGCCTTTTATACTTTCCTGAGAATCTAGCTCAGGGCTGCTCAAAAAGTAGGCACTTGATAAATGCTTGTTTACTGATATACTGGTGAACTGTATGTACATTATATATTAAGTAATAAGGCAGTAATATAGTATTATTTTCTAATATCGATGCCTAATTTCTCCGGCTGTCAGCTCAGGCTCTGCCAATTCAGTTGGCAGTTCACACTCTGGTATTTCGAACATTCGATCTCCCCCATGACATTTCATTGTGCATAGTGAGTTGTCATGGGCCCCACTTTGCCCTCAGTGCCCGAAAGCCCAGGATTAAATTTAGGACTAGAACGTATTGACTGCAGCATGCGGAGGGCAAATCCAGAATCCATGAAGCTTAAACTTTATTCACTTTGGAAGAAGAAAACATCCTCTTTTTAAAAATATATGCAAAATTATAAATGCTAAGTACAACACCTTGGAAGGGGCCTGACCAATGAAGCTTCCTCATCTTCCTGATAAGTCTGCCTGTGGCTTTGTTCATCTCTCTGCTCCTTTTAACTGGATTTAATTTTGTTTTTATGTTTAAAAGTCCATTGTTAGTAGCGATTTAGCATCATAAGCTTCCTAATTTTTCTTAAAAATAGAGTGTATTTAAGTAATTGTGTAATTAACTTCCCATACCATCTTGAGGATAACTAGAATGACGGAGCATCCCATCTTGAGTGGAGGTTGGGCTCTCAAATCAGTGCCTAATGTGAACATCACACATAATCCTAATTGTCTTTAAATTCCCATAAATTGCCTGTTAAGTACAGTGGTTTTATGTGTCTGACCTTGTCAGTAGTTCTTAGACACACTCAGGTTTGAAAATCACTAAGCCAGACCAAAGGAAGGAAAATCCAAATGCAGGCTTCTGGAGATAAAAATGTCTTTGCCTTTGACTGCTCTCAAATCTCTAGCTTGAACAAAGGTAGATGCTCACCTAAGATGCACACTCCATCCTGTTTTGATACTGAACCCTTATAAACTTAATAAATGTTAACAGCTTGGCTTGTTGCTATGGAATTTGAAAAGATGACATATTTGGAAGCTGATAGACTGGGACTTGGCACAAGAGGTGCTCTGTGAATGTCTCTTGGATTTAAATCTAAGTCTTATTTGATCAGGTCTCCATACACACTGCTCTGATAAAGATGGTATCCTCCAAGCTGGTGTTTCTGGTTGTGGCCTCACTACACAAACATCACACTCATTCAGGGCACAGGCCCTGGGCTCAGCACCTTTTTCAGGGCAAATAAAGGATTCCTTTTACCTGAGGGAGTATTCTCAAGTCTCCCATTTGAAAACATTTCTTCATGACAGCTACACGATCTAACTTTGTATAAACAAAAGTTCTTTTTTTTTTTTTTAACATTTTTACTTTTATTGTACGTACTTTGTGTTACACTCTACATTGTTCACTAGTCTGATACATGACATATAGAGGAATGTTATTTATAAAATACCAAAACCTTTCAAGTTTTTGCTCATAAATTTCACCATGTGCTCAGAAATAATTTACATCCCCGGGCACAAATTTCATTTCTTTCTTCATAATAACCACAATATGAAACAATTATTAGTAACTATTGCAAAAAAAACACAAAAATGGATGCAAGAGGAAAACAACCCATTTACACAGTAGTTTATAAACAAGCTAAGGCCTGAGAAATGAATTCTAGAACTAATTCAATTTTTTCCATAAACCAAAGTTCTATTATCTTACCTACAAACCATGTATAAATACTTGTGAAATAGGCTTAGAATAAACGCATTTTGAATCACTCAGCACAGTTCAAGACAAAAAGCTAAGATCTTCTGTAGAGAAAAGCCTTTTTAAAAATTTTTTTATTTTTTGCAGGGCTGCCCCGTAGGCTGTGCGCCCTGAGTAGCTGAGAAAAGCCTTTTAAAAACCCAAGAGATGTCCTTCACACAAACCAAACCCTGATTTTGCATGTAATGGGCTGTTGATTTGGCTTAATTTTATCATACACAGGACTTGCCACCACAGTGAAGGGAAGACAAAGGCTAACAACAAAAGAAATCACAAATACAACAATACATTTCAATTGAGAGCAGGTACTGTTTATTAACTGACCAGCTTAGAAAAATAATCATGGGAGACACCTTAGTTCATTCTTCTAATAAGCCTGTTGATCTGATCCTCCCTGTTGCTGCATCTCCATCTTCTACAAAATGGGTGGTCTTTTTCTTCATTCCGCCCCATGGAGAAGATAATTTAAAGGGCCACAGGAAGTTATTTGCTTCTTTGAAGCATTTTCCAACAGTATAGATCACATGAATCAGATCCTCCATGCAGATGATGCCGTATTTTCCAAGAGATCGAGCAATCAGAGCGTTATCTGTCAAAGCAATTCGCTTCTTTTTGATTTTGCCATAACCACATTTGTAGATTAGTTCATTTACTGACTTCAGACTTGGGTACCCCCATGCAATATATGGCTCTACAATCCTCAGCATGTTAATTGAAGCCTTGTTGAGCTTCACAAAGGTTCCATTGAAGATTTGACGAAGGCGAAGAAGCTGCAACACGTTTCGGACCTTTGAGCTCACACCACTGATACCTCTGATCCTGATGACAAACGCCAGTTTGGGTTCTGCAGGTACATAGAAGTTGCCAGCTTTCCTTGCCATCCTCGCCATTCGAATTTCAGTTCTGTGCATCTGCCTATATTCCTTGTGATAATGCTTCGCTTTTTCATAGATAAGCTTCCTCCTTGCCTTTCGAAGCATCTTTTGGGCAAACTTCTTTCTCAGGCGCTTAATCTTCAGCTCTGCGAAATTCCTTCGCTTTTTCTTAAGGGTTTCCGGCACAGCAAGAACCTTCTTCTTCTTCTCTTCTACACCCTCCATGGTTCCAGCCGGGAAAAGAGCTAAACAAAAGTTATTTGAAATAAACTTAGTAATTTGGTTGCTACATTTGCTTTTTTACTTCTTTGTGAAGCTTAAGCTTAGAAAAAATGCTTCTATTTGTATTTTTTTAAACTGACTCAAGTAAGGCAATAGTGGGATTTCCAAAAGATGACTAGAAATAAATCTAGCTAAAATTGGGCTCAGGACTTGAGTGAGTTTTGTTCCTACCCTTATACTTATCTCACTGACATCAGTAATAGGTTTTCCCGCTATCTACTACTTTGGAGGAAAAAAAGAGAGTCCTTTTGGTACAGAGTTACTAAGAACCTAAATATCAGCCCTGATTGCTGGGCATGTGGGATTCAGAAATGAATAAATGGTGCACATCCTTGACCTGAAGGGCACATATGTCTGAAGATACTTGGTCCCCTTAGATACTTTCTTAAGGAGATGTATAGGCACTAGCTTTTAATATACCTTTGAGGGAAGTATAATAACTGTATTCCTCCAATATCTTCATAGTTACATTGCTTTATACAAAAACTCTCTTCATAATAGCACCAACATCTACCAGTGTGTTCAATCCAAACACCATGAGTCCCAGACCACTCCTTTCCTTCACCCTCGCAGCAGTTGACCACCAAGAGATAGCAGCTCTAAGTCCCAAAGTATCTCTTGACTCCATCTCTCCCTCTTACCCCTCCATCTCTTTCCTAGTTCAGGCCTCATTCCTCTTGCTTTGACTATCACCACTTCCTAAACTTCTCTGTCTCCCATTTCTACTTCCTGCCTCTTCCCAATCCCCCTGCCCCATCCAGCCCATATTCCATACTATAGCTAGAAAGTGTTTTCTAAACACAAAGCTGACAATGACACCCTCCTGCTTAAATTCCTCCGTGCTTCCCCATTACTCTCGGCTGTGGTCCTCCACCTTTTGTTCCTGCTAATGTGCATGCTCATATGTATGTGCTTTAGGAGGTTCATTCTCTCGTGCATGGTTCTGAGCATGCCAGCAATAATCTCGCCTCATCACTCTGGAGGGTGCAAGCCCTCAGTGGGGAACCCCTGCCTTAAAGTGTAAAACTCAAATTATTTGGCCTTGCCCACAAGGTTCTTCCTGATCTGGACTATTCACATCTGCAGCCTCATTTCCTCCTAGCCACTCACGTGTACCCTGTGCACCAGCCTATTCCAAAATGCTTACAGTACCCTCAAAGAGACCATGCCCAAGGTGTTTTTACACATTGCTCTCTTTTCCTTGAATACTTTCCCCAACCCCTCATCTACCCAGTTAGTAACTACTAACCCTCCAAGACACAACTTAAGAACCACCACCTCCAGGAAGACTGTCATGCTCCATTTTATGTTCCTGTTCTCTATGTTGTATGTCCCTCCCCTATAAGATCGTTTATGGCTTCATGCTTATCTATAATTAATAGAGTGTTCAAGTTTATAGCTTGTCTTGTGTGCTAGGGAATAAGCTCCTTGAGACCAAGAACTTTGGGTTATTAATTGTTAAGATTTCAGTTATTTGCACAGTGCTTTGCATCCTAGGAATCTGCTAACATTTGATATTTGTGGGAGGAAGGAAAGAAGAAAGAGAAGGTGGAACTTTGGAGCTATGATCATTTTCTTTCCATCAAAGCCATAGAAAAAAAGAACAATATTTTTAACAACCATTTAATTCTATAAAGATTTTTTGTTGACTTCATGAATCTTAAAATTCTTTATTAAAAGATCTTTTGGCTGGTTTCTTCATTCTTGCTTTTGAGTATTTATATAAAAGATTCATAAGAGGGAGGCTGAGGCAGGCAGATTACTTGAGGCCAGGAGTTTGAGACCAGCCTGGCCAACATGGGGAAACCCCTCTACTGAAAATACAAAAAAATTAGCCGGGTATGGTGGTACATGCCTGTAATCCCAGCTACTCAGGTGGCTTAAGCACAAGAATTGCTTGAACTCAGGAGGCGGAGGTTGTAGTGAGCCAAGATCATGCCACTGCACTCCAACCTGGGCGATAGAGCAAGACCCTGTCTCAATATATAGGAGCATTCAGGGGTCCCAGTTTCAAAAAAAAGGATCCTCTGTAGCTGTAGAGGATGGTGGCAGGAAATTGGGCTTTGAAGTGAAACAGACCTGTGTTTGAATCCCTCTTGGCCACTTAGTATCTGCATGGCTTTAGCAAGTTACCTATCTCTCCGAGGCTCAGTTTTCATATCTATAAAATGGGAATAATAGAACTACCAACACCACAGGATTAGTTTGATTTTTTTTTTTTTTCTTTTTGAGATAGTCTTGCTCTATCAACCAGGCTGGAGTGCAGTGGCACAGTCTCAGCTCACTGCAGCCTCAACCTCCCAGGCTCAGGCAATCTTCCCACCTCAACCTCCCAAGTAGGTGGGACCAGAAGCCTGTGCCACCACACCTGGCTAATTTCTTGTGTTTTTTGAAGAGATAAGGTCTCACTATGTTGCCCAGGCTGGTCTCAAACTCCTGGGCTCAAGTGATCCTCCCTCCTCAGCCTCCCCAAAGTGTTGATGTTACAAGTGTGAGCTACCTTGCCCAGCCTAGTTTGAAATTTAAATGAGAAAATGCATACAATTGTGTATATACACATAAGTGTTTAATGGATGATGGTGATGATTATAAGGACAAAATCTAGTGTATCTGATCTTAAGCTATGGTTTCATAGCAGATGACTGTAAAGTGGTTGGGGGAGTCCTCAAAAAGGGAAACAAAAAATTCAGTGGGAACTTAAGGAGATGATGGAGAAATCATTTTTTTCCCTAATCTGTTTAGCTCATTCTCTTATAATTAAGCTGCAAGATGATTCCTTCACCTACGGATAAATTCTTCATTATATGGACTTGTTTGAAAAAATACAGTTTAAAATGGAATGAATTTCTCTTTAATATGATTTTCTGGCAATACTAGATTCTAATGTGGATTAATATCCTAAATTGAGAGCTCTAATTGAACACTGTGAGAACCAAGCATGAGTCAAAGATATTGTCCCTTTACAAATGTCAGTCACTGAGGAAACATCCACTGTGTGTCAGAGGGACACCTAACATCAACAAGTGTAACAGTAGCTGAGGCTGAATGAAGGCTTGCCGTGTTGAGTGTGTCTGTCAAGGGAGACACAGGACGCTATTCGCCTCACATCTGTTCTTCAGAAAGCCCTTCTCCCTCATCTCCCAGCAATCATCATCCTGTATCTTGGAGTTTTTAGAGTAAGCGGCTTCTGTGCACACAAGGACCTCCCCATCCTGTCCGTTGCACCCCCTCCATGCCTAGTACAAGTGCATGGTCCGTGCAGTGTTCAATGAACGTGTGTCGGGAACAGTGGGGAAGGGAGGAAGACAATACCCTCTAACGGCCCCCCAGCCTGTGCCTGCGGGCCCAGACTTGGTCAGACTCCACCAAAGTCAGTCTCGAGGACACTGTTTTCCAAGTTTGTTCATCCCTTCCCCCTCAGCTAACCTATTCGTCCCTTTGAGCCAAACTCACTGATTAGCATTCAGCTTCTTTCACTTTCAATCATGCCAAACCCAGTGCTTCAGGCTTAACCCTTAGGGAAACATCCTGTCTTTTACCACGATTTCTGTAGGTGGCTAATATCATCGATTATTTTACTCATTCAACTCTCAGAGGGTAATCACTTCTTTAATTCAAGTTTCTAGGCCATCTCACTGTGGGCTCCTCTATATCACCAATTATACCAGACAGAGTCAAGCAGAGGTGTTGGCCCTCCTCTTTACAGATTCATCTGGAAACTACGGTGCTGTTAATCTCCACTGTGTTCATGCTAATAGTGTCAGCCTATAATCAACCTCAATCTACCCTTCACCATGCCAAAAAGATAAATGCCAGACTTCAGGAAATGAACTAAAAACAGCCCTCAAGCCCCAGAAAATCTCCCATCCACCCCTGCCAGGGGACAAAGTCTCCTGATTTAGGAGGTTGATCCCTCCTCTAATTCCTCCTTAGAATGTATTTCAAAATCAAAAACCAATAGTTACATTTCTCAGCAAAGGAGCAGACCAAAAATGTTTTGTTTGACACAGAAGCAATAGAAGCAAGACCATGTTTCTATTTTATGAAACCTCTGAGGGTAATTCATTGAAATCTTGACATTTAATATCACCCAATCACCTCTCTAGCAAGCTATTTTCTTTGGCTCCATTAACCCCCCACACACAGACAGGGCTGCTGGCACTTACTGGGTCTTGTCATTAGGTGGGCTGCTTTTAATACCCAGGGTAGGATTTGGCAAGAAGAAGCGGCACCTGCTTTATTGAAAGACATCTTCATATTTTATCCTCTGAAAGAGAAATGTGTAACATCAATGTCCTTAAGAGATGATTATCATACATCAAGATGTCCATTCCAAAAGGCATTGTACCAGACGCCCAATCACACACAGTCACCCAGAATGGAGGTGACAGATGGAAACTTTGAGCCTTTAAAGAAAACAGATGTGCAAACTCCGAGGTGTCTGTGTGCTTCTGGCAAGCACACACCCAGGTAATTTGAGTTGTGCCCATTGCCTCAAAGATAAGATTCACGCCTCAAAGAGGGTTGGGGGAGAAGATGACGTGCAGGTTTCTTGTTGCCCAGAGTCTGCAAATCGACACACACAGGATACACCACGTCAGCCCGGAGATGTTTAAGCACTGAGTTAAGACAGGATTGAGCGTGCAGCGTCAATTGATACATTAATGTTGGTTCTCTGGCATCAGGGGAGACATTAACATAGAGGTCTTTTCTTCTCCACTCTTCAAAAATGGGAAGAATCATTCCAGCATGGAGAGCAGAGAAGTCCAAAATCCATAATGCTCAGATACAAAGAAATGAAACCAGAAATCCAGGGTGTTTTTGCTGTTACTGCCGTGGGCCTATCTTCAGTGTAATAGCAGTCTTCTAAATCTCTGCATAGTTTGGCACCTGCAAGTCTGATTGAATCTGATTGAACCATTCACTGTCTAAAATCCTTGTGAGGCTCCTATAACCTACAGCTGTAGCTTTCAAATTGCTCCATGGGTTCAGGCCAAGGCTTCCACGGGGACTGAGAGAGAAGGGTACAGCTCTTGGGCACATCCCCGTGGCTCCAATCAGAAAAGTTCTTTCCTCTGTTCTACAAATTGAGCTTTCAAGTAATGTTTTCTTCTTTTTTCTTTTTTTCTGTCTCTGAGGTTGGGTACAGTGGCATGATCACAGCTAACTGCAGCGTTGACCTCCCTGGCTCAAGTGATCCTCCTACCTCAGCCTCCCAAGCAGCTGGGACCATAGGTGTTCATCACCACACCATCTAATTTTTTATTTTTTAATTTTTTTTTAGGGATGGGGTCTCACTATGTTGCCCAGGCTGGTCTCGAACTCCTGAGCTCAAGTGACCCTCCTGCCTCAGCTTCTCAAAGTGCTGGGTTTACAGGTGTGAGCCACCATGCCGGGCTCAAAGTAAGGTTTTCAACAGAGCCTTGAGGCTTAAAAATAAAGTTTGAAAAGAAGGGGTCTGCAGGATTAAATCCAGACAAGATCCTCCCTGGTCTTTGTCCTGTGTCCTCTTAGATGTTCCCCAGCACATCCCGATAATCCAGTCAGGCTCTGTGACTTCCTTCTCTCTATATCAAAGTTTCTTTCTGTTCCATTTGCCTGGAATGTTCTCCCTTCTCTTCTCTACATGGTAAATATGTATTCTTGTTTTAAGATTCAGTTCAAATTTTGCCTTCAGAGTGCTCCCATTTCTGCCTTAGCAACAATTAGCCATAGTCCCACTGCATTTGTACATGTGTTGATGCACATTGCATTATTACATGTGTCTGAATCTTGGCTCAGTGGGCACACTCATAGAATATAGAGTCCCTGTCTTATTCTTTCCTCCTCCATCTTCCTCCAGGGCCTGGCATGCGTTGGCCACTCAATAAATATTTGATGGATGGATGCATAGCTGTTTAATTTACCACTAGATAGCAATTTGGCATTTTCCCAAACAGCTTTATTCAGAAGGAATTCAAAGAAACAGGCCCACATTCTCATAACCAGCTTAAGCAGCTCTATGTCAACAAAGAACATAACTACTTCTAACTACTTCTGTTTGGGTCTGAATTTTATTTTTTTTAAAAAACTTATGATTGCAACAACATTAAAAGAAATATTGTATAGCGGTCACCTGCTGACAGCCTATGGACAATAGCAGTCTTTTAAATTGGCTTAGTTTGACCCTGCCCATCTGACTGGGTCATTTCTCCACTTTAAAATTTTCATGAAACTCCCTGTTGCCCATGGAGTTCAAGGTTCCTAGGGCACCTCTAATGCTAAGGCCACCATGGAGGTCTAAATGGAATGGAAGTGGGTCAGGGTCCCACACCTTTTGCCCCACTCAAAGAGGTTCTGCAGAATCAAAGCGTTTTGTGGCTTAATTTATTTTCATTTGAATGGCTGTGGCTGAGCCTGACTCTCCAGGTTGTCATAGTTCCCAACACTTGCTACTTTCCCCCATCCATCTTCAACTGCCTGATTACTGATATTATTTGAGTTTACAACTCAAAACTCACCCCTAACCCCAGCCCTCTAAAGCTATTTTCATTTTTATGAACATTTTTCCAGGCCCAGAGCACTATGACCCTTTTTATATATACTTGCAATTTTATTGCCTATACAATTTTATATTCTATTTTCTTCACTTAACTCGGTATCATAAATATTTTTCCATTCTGTGAGACACAGTCTTTCATGGTCACCTTTATGAATGCCAAGTTTTTAAGTTGGTTAGCTCTAATTTATTTAGGTCTTTCATTATTGTTATATCAACTTTTAATTTTTTTTTTCCTCTTAGAAGTAATACTGTGTTGAAAATCTTCATACATATGACTTTTTCTAATAATAAGAATGTTCTTCATACTCCCATTCACAATTGCCACAAAAAAAATACCTAGGAATACAGCTAACTATGGAGGTGAAGAATCTCTGCAAGGACATCTACAAAACACTACTCAAAGAAATTACAGATGACACAAACAAATGGAAAAACATACTATGCTCATGGATGGGAAGAATCAATATCATGAAAATGGCCACCTCACCCAAAGCAATTTATAGATTCGATGCAATTCCTATTAATGAGATTCTTTACAGAACTAGCAAAAACTATTTTAAAATTCATATGAAACCAAAAAAGAGCCCAAATAGCCAAGGAAATTCTAAGCAAAGAGAACAAAGTTGAAGGCATCACGCTACCTGACTTCAAACAATACTACAGGGCTATAGTAACCAAACAACGTGGTATTGGTACAAAAACAGACACACAGACTAAAGGAAGAGAACAGAGAATCCAGAAATAAGACCACACACCTACAGCCATCTGATCTAGGGCTAGGCTTACACACTTATTTTATTTTACTATACTTTAATAAATATACTCAATACATGTGCAGAACGTGCAGGTTTGTTACATAGGTATATACGTGTCATGGTGGTTGGCTGCATCCATCACCCCATTGTCTACATTAGGTATTTCTCTTAATGTTATCCCTCCCTTATCCCCCCAACAGTCCCCAATGTGTGATGTTCCCCTCCTTCTGTCCATGTGTTCTCATTGTTCAGTTCCCACTTACGAGTGAGAACATGCAGTGTTTGGTTTTCTGTTCCTGTGTTAATTTGCTGAGAATGATGGTTTCCAGCTTTATTCATGTCCTTACAAAGGATATAAACTCATCATTTTTTATGGCTGCATACTATTCCATGGTGTATGTGTACACATTTTCTTCATTCAGTCTATCATTGATGGGCATTTAGGTTAGTTCCAAGCCTTTGCTATTGTGAATAGTGCTGCAGTAAATATACGTTTGCATATGTTTTTATAGTAGAATGATTTATAATCCTTCAGGTATATACCCAGTATTGGGATTGCTGGGTCAAATCTAGAACTATTTCTAGTTCTAGATCCTTGAAAAATTGCCACACTGTCTTCCACAGTGGTTGAACTAATCTACACCCCCACCAGCAATGTAAAAGTTTTCCTATTTCTCCAGCATCTGTTGTTTCCTGATTTTTTAATGATCGCCAATTCTAACTGGTGTGAGATCATATCTCATTGTGGTTTTGATTTGCATTTCTCTAATGACCAGTGATGATGAGCTTTTTTTCATATGTTTGTTGGCCACATAAATATCTTCTTTTGAGAAGTGTCTGTTCATATCCTTTAACCACTTTTTGATGGGGTTTTTTCTTGTAAATATTTTAAGTTATTTATAGATTCTGGATATTATCCCTTTGTCAGATGGATAGATTGCAAAAATTTTCTCCCATCCTGTAGGTTGCCTGTTCACTCTGATGATAGTTTCTTTTGCTGTGCAACAGAAGCTATTTAGTTTAATTAGATTCCATTTGTTAATTTTTGCTTTTGGTGTTTTAGTCATAAAGTCTTTTCCTATGCCTATGTCCTGAATGATATTGCCTAGGTTTTCTTTTTCCTTTTTGTTTTTTTTTTTTTTTTTTTAGAGAAAGTCTCACTCTGTTGCCCAAGCTGGAGTGCAGTGGCATGATCTCAGCTTACTGCAACCTCCATCTCCTGGGTTCAAGTGATTCTCCTGCCTCAGCCTCCCTAGTAGTTGGGACTACAGGGATGCACCACCATGCTCAGCTAATTTTTGTATTTTTAGTAGAGACGGGGATTCGCTATGTTGGCCAGGCTGGTCTCAAACTCCTGACCTTGTGATCCACCCACCTCGGCCTCCCAAAGTTCTGGGATTACAGGCGTGAGCCACCGCACCCTGCCGCCTAGGTTTTCTTCTAGGGTTTTTATGGTTTTAGGTCTTACGTTTAAGTCTTTGATCCACCTTGAGTTAATTTTTGTATAAGGTATAAAGAAGGGGTCCAGTTTCAGTTTTCTGCATATGGCTAGCCAGTTCTCCCAACACCATTTATTTAGTAAAGAATCCTTTTCCCATTGCTTGTTTTTGTCAGATATGTCAAAGATCAGATGGTTGTAGATGTGTGTTGTTATTTCTGAGGTCTCTGTTCTGTTCCATTGGTCTATATATCTGTTTTGGTAACAGTACCATGCTGTTTTGGTTACTGTGGCCTTGTAATATAGTTTGAAGTCAGGTAGTGTGATGCCTCTGGCTTTGTTCTTTTTGCTTAGGCTATACAGGCTCTTTTTTGGTGCCATATGAAATTTAAAGAAGTTCTGGCCAGGGCAATCAGGGAAGAGAAAGAAATAAAGGGTATTCAAATAGGAAGAGAGGAAGTCAAATTCTCTCTGTTTGCAGATGACATGATTGTATATTTAGAAAACCCCCTCATCTCAGTCCTAAACCTCCTTAAGCTGATAAGCAACTTCAGCAAAGTCTGAGGATACAAAATCAGTGTGCAAAGCATTCCTATACACCAATAAAAGACAAACAGAGAGCCAAATAATGAGTGAACTTCCACTCACAATTGCTACAAAGAGAACAAAATACCTAGGAATACAACTTACAGGGGACCTCTTCAAGGAGAACTACAAACCACTGCTCAAGGAAATAAGAGAGGACACAAACAAATGAAAAAACATTCCATGCTCATGGATAGGAAAAATCAATTATCATGAAAATGGCCTTGCTGCCCATAGTAATTTATAGATTCAATGCTATCCCCATCAAGCTACCATTGACTTTCTTCACAGAATTAGCATCTTATATTCTTATATTATTACACATGTATGTTTTCTAGGGGTTTACTGCTTGTGTCTAATAATGTATATACTAACACAGTATATGTAGGAATATGGTGTATAGGAATGTATTGTGCATAGTAATGCTACCGACCTTTGAATTTGGATACCAAACTGTCCTCTTTCTAAACTGGTTGATTTAGTTCCAAATGTACAGCAAAGTTTTTGTAAATATTTTTCTTCTCTTTTTCAGTAATTATTTTTCTTTAAATCTGTTACAGTTTGTCTAAAGCAATATTATGTTATAATAGTAGCTATATTCTTTTTGGGGGCCAATTTTTGAAAAAAAGGTTTTAATGTCAATTCATTATTGGTTCATGATTTAAAATAGGTATCTTTATCAAATTAAGATAGTAAATAATATCACTCCAAGTAAAGGTTTTATCGGTTTTTCTCTTGATATATGTTGAAATTGATTATGTCATCTAATGTTAATACAATGTTAGTCTTTTACTTTTTTTTTTCTTTTTTGCATTTCTTGAGTAACCTTCATTAAGATCAAATTTGTCACATAGAATAATTAGATGGAGTCCGATCTTGTCTGTGCTTTGATGCAGTCAACATAGCTTGGGAATTATCTGTTCCTTGTGAGCTTGAAGGAATCCCTTAGATCTGTATGCCTTGCTCTTTGTGGGTATTGTGAATTTTTTAAAAATTTCTACCTCCATTACTGCTTTAATAGGGTTTCCTACCTCATTGCTTCATTTTTAAATATAAGATTTAATTAAAATCTGATATGTTTATTACAAAATATCATCCATTTGTTCAGGTTTTTAGTCAATTGGCATGTAATTAGATATAGTATTCCATGTAAGTGGTTTAATTCCTTTTGATACTTAATATCAAAATGGAGTCAGACCTGAATTCTCATCCAGGTTTCTCCACTAATTTATTGACTTTAACCAAGTAACTTAACTTCTAAAATCATTTCCCTATAAATAGAGGTCATATTACTTAGAGTATAGTGTTGCTGTGAGGCTTACAGATGATATATGTGAAGTTCTTAGCACAGTGTCTGTCCTCAGTAAGTAGAAGATATTACACTGTTCTCTTTCCTAATGCTGTTTGTGTCCTTTTTTGTTGTTCTTGAATTATATTTACATGAGTTGTCTATATTTCATAGTCTTTTCAGTATTATCAGAAGCAACATATAAGCAATGGGGAGCCATTGAAGGAAAGAGTACCAGCTCCGGTGATTGAGCTTCATTTGTGGGTGAATCATCAAAAGATGGGTCTGTGCTGTGAGAAATGACAGAATTGACAAAGGGTCATCTAGACTCTTCTTGCCAAGTAAAATGTGGAAGTGTAGTCCTTATGTTCACAGTGAACACTGGGTCCAGCACTTGGGAGAGTCTCTTTCAAGGGCTTCTGAGAGTGGGAAATTGACCAGGCCCTCAATTGTCCTGCGCCTGTGTCCAAGCCTTCAGGGCCTGGAAACAGAGATGCTGACAAACACCATGACCCAGACTGAACCCATCTTTTGAATAAGACAACAAAATAGGCTTTGTTCATCCTTTTGAAATGGAGCCCAATTATGTTTGATTAATAAATGAAACTCTGTGTCCAATTGGGGAGACACTGTAGAAAAAATGGTCAGAAAACACTTTGTGTAGGAAAAGGCTGATGAAGTTTTCATCAGAGGGTTTTCATTTGCCTGAAGCTAGTCTAAGACAGAGAGAAATGTTCAGCCCCCAAATCCTTCTCTTGTTTCCCATTCCCTCTTTTTTTTCTTAAATATGTTTAACTCTCCTGGTTAAGATTTATTTTTGGCTCCTTAGTGATGAATTTGTGTTTATTGTGTCATTTAAAGAAAAATGCACTATCAAAAACACTCCTAATCTATTTATAAATGTCAACAGAAAAGCAAGTCAAAGGTTGACAATAGTAATTAATCAAATGATATTTATTGAGCACTTTCTATGTACAAAGCACTGTGGTATACGGTATGAAGGAAGAATAGGAAACAGTCTCTAGCCTCAAAAGTCCCTCAGTTGAGCTGAGGAAATAGCCAAATAATTGACTAGCTATAGTACAAGGGAAATGGAAATAAATATTAAAGTCAGGACATAAGCCATGCTATATAGAAGTACATATCCGAGGGATGGATTAGCAAGGACTTCACGAGCAAGTTGCCTTTAAGTTGCATCTTGAAACGTAGGTAGGCTTTTTATAAGGATGTGTTCCCTTAGATTTTTAGGTGAGCCAGCCAGTGCACCTATTATGCCCCAGATGTCGGCAAACACAAGCAACTATTCTAAGCTAGTCCACCAGACCCATGTGGGCACGCAAACATACAATCATGTTGCTCCCAGGTCACCTGTGGTTACTTTCCTATTCCTCATTGCATTTGTCCGATCCAAATGCTTATTCCCAGATATTCCTCTGAACATCTTCAATTTGATGACCTCCAAAGCTTAGCTTCTTAGCTCTGGTCCCTTCTACATGGTTTTTGGTTTTGCTCCCTTCCTTAAGTTTTAGTCTTATACTCCATGTTGTCCTGGGGGATCTCAGCTCTGGACCTCTGCCATAGGGTCCCCATCCCTAGCCAGACCAAATCTTGGAATGAGGAAGACGTTCAATAATTTCCTGTATTATCCACCCGGGAGTTGTATAGGTAATACAGGTTCTCCTCCACCCCTCCACTCCCTGGCCCCAGGTAAGGTGATGCTCAGAATAAAAACATGGACTTGCATAAATAGGTGATTCCCTTCACAGCTTGCTCATTACCAGAATGGAAAACAGTCCTTCTAGCTTGGGGTTCAGAGGCTTCCCCTATATGCATCTTTCCAAAGATACTAAGAGGAAAAAGAGATCCAAGTGAATTTCCAGGTTTCTCCAACACTTGAAGTATACATTTCATATTCTTAACCACCTTGATGGACATGTTGGCCTGTATCTCCCACACATCAAGGAGATAAAGAGAAGTCAAGTGAGATGATGTGCCATGGAGTTCCACCGGCTATGTCAACTGTCAGGCTAGAAAAACTGGGGGCTGTGAGTCAATTCCAGGAGTGCCTCAGAGGGCTGCCTTAGAATGAATCAGCCAGGGTGACTGGAACCTTGTACCATTTCCAGCTGGCAAATTTATTAATAAAATAAGTACAGTCTCAAGCCAAATCCTCTTGCCCCTGTAACAGGCTCCTCCTATAAGAGAGAATGAAGGGGATGTGTCTGTTGGAATGCTTACAGGCCATCAGTAACACAAAGCCTAACCAAGAGTGCTTTAAATTATATAGACTTTTACTGTTTTATTAAATGAAAAGTCTGGAGATAGGTAATTCCAGGGTTAGTAGAGTGGCTCATTCATGTCATCAGGGACTAAGAGACTTTCATCTTTCCACTCTGCCTTTGTTTGTTATTTTTTTTAAGAGATGAGAATCTCACTATGTTGTTCAGGCCGGAGTGGCTGTTCACAGGCAGGATTATAGCGCACTACAGCCAAGAACTCTTGGGCTTAAGCAATCCTCCCACCTCAGCCTCCCAAGTAGCTGGGACTACAGGCATGCACCACACCCAACCCACTCTGCCATTTGTAATGTGTCATCAGTGGCTCCTTTATGGCCACATGATCAGTATTAGCATAGTAGCTCCACACATTGCCTCCTTAAGTGACCTCGGTGATTTCTTCTTCTCAGAATGCTATTGGCCAGGTTACTTGTGGTATTCAAATACAAATGGGCTGGTCTAAAGGGTCTGAGATGGTATTATTCACATGACTGGAACCTTCAAGGGGTATCTTGAAGGCAGGAATGGCAACTGAAGTGTCTACATGGCTCTTCAGCATGGTGGTCTCAGGGAGTCAGACTTTCTACATGATGGCTCGGGGTTTTCAAAGACAGTGTTACAAAAAACAGAAAGTGGAAGCTGCCAGTGTCTTAAGCCTGGGCCCAGAAACTGGCTAAAGCAGTCACAAAGGCCCCCACATTCAAGGAGAGAGAACATAGACCCCCATCTCATAATGGGAGGAGTGTCCAAGAATTTATTTTTGGGTCACATGTAGGTTATAAGTTAAGCTGTTATAATAAAGAGACCCAAAATATACTGACTTAAATAAGATTAAAGTATTTTTCCTTTACGCATCACAGTTTAGAGGTGAGCAACGCAAGGCTGGTGGTGTGTTTCCGCCAGACAACTCCCAGATCTGGGTCCGGGACGCATGCTTTGGTTGCTACTTCTACTCGAGTGGTGGGAAAGGGAAAATGAGAATTGTGGACAAATAGCTTCCTTGTAAAAGAGGATCCAAAAGTTACACACATCCCTTCTGTTGGCATCACACTGGCTAAATATTAGTCACATGGCCACACCTGTCTGTAAGTTATTTCCAAATAGAAGATAGGAAAAATGGGTATTGGGGATAATTGTTTCTTGGTTTCTCTTCACAGCCCAAAAAGAAATAGATAGTGGTGGATGAGATTCAACTCTAAACAATGAAGTTGGTATCTATGATGATTTATGAATCAACCTGGTGGGGGTTTTCACATCTAGGGCTGGGTGGTGAATCATAGGGTGCTCTGAACACATCTTGAAGTATTGGGCTATTCACCAAACAGATGCAAATAATGCACAGATACCTCCCTTCATAAGGAATAGCTGCCTATTTGAAGCTCTCACTGGATGGTAGTGGAAATGATCAGTTGGGTTTGCTTGGTAGGGTACTCCTTAGAAATAACTAATGAGATTCTTTATTGTTTTAGTCTGTTTTCTGTTTCTACAATAGAATACCACAGTTGGCCTCACGGTTCTGGAGGCTGGGAAGACCAAGAGCTTGGTGCCAATATCTGACAAAGGTCATCCCATGGCAGAAGGCAGAAGTGATTGATTACATGAAACAGAGGCACCAGAGACTGAACTTACTTTACAACAACCCACTCATCAAATAACTGACCCACACACAATAACAACATTAATCCATTGATAACCCAAATTACCTGTTATTGGACCCCACGTCCCAACAAGGTTGCATTGGAAATTAAGTTTCCAATACATGAATTTTGGGGGGATACATTCAAACCATAACAATTACTCCGAACTTCACAAAGACCACAAAAGAATTAGCTGGTAAAGAATGAGCTAAATAGTCAACCATAAATATAAAGCAGCCTAACTATAGTGTTTAAAGCATTACTATGAGGCAGATATAGCAACAGCACCAGCCTGATCTAACCAAACAACCCCCCCTTCAGTAGGATACTGGTGAAGCCATTCCCTAGGAGAAGACGGCATGCGTCATGGGTATTTGCTGGACTTTCTTCTGCCTTATCCCTGGTTCAGAAAAACTCAGTGAACCATTTTTACATCCTACTCCAAAGCAGATCAGATTGTCTTGCTTGTATCAAATCTAATGCTTCCACGGGGAGAGCTCTCCGTTTCTGCCTGCAAGTGCTCACAATTCAGTTGTTTCAGCCAGCACCAACATTTGTTTCTTAGATCTAAAAGTAGCCCTATTCCTGTCTGCTTTATATATTGGAGTTCTGAGTATATTTTTGTTTAACGAAATGTGTTCCGTTACTTAAACAACAACAACAAAGATTGATAGCTATTAGCTTAGGAGGCTTCTAGAGCTCAGTGCACAGCCAGCTCTTGCTCTCTCATATATTTTTACAAATATCTTCCAGAAATAAATGGCCTTTCCACCGACTCTTGAGGGATAATTTTAATAATATATTTGCAGAAATATTTGAAATGGAATAAGGGTATTATGACTCTAGACTTCACTTATTTATTGTTGAATCTTTGTAGCTTCTGTATTAGAAAGAAAAAACACTTTTTTACTGAAGACACAGTATGTCAGAAAAAAATGTGGATTTTTTTTACTTAGGAAGACTTGTGTTTAAATATAATTTGTGCCACTTATTAGCTCTGTGATCTTGGGCAAAATATTGAGATCTCTGAGTCTCCATTTTTTCATGTATAAAATAAAGATAATAATTTCTGCAATACAGTGCTATTATAAGAATAGTTAGCTAATTTATGTAAAGTGCTAAGCACAGTGCCTAATACTATTTTAACTGCTATTTATTGAACCCATACTATGCGGCAGATACTGTTTAGGTCAATGGTTCTCCCTTGGGGACTTGTTAGAACTGCAAATTTTTCATCAGGCCCCAGCCAAGACCTATTGAATCAGAAACTCTGAGGGTAGAGCTCAGCTATCTGTTTTATAAGACCTCCTGGTGATTCTGATAGACACTAAAGTTTACAAACCACTGGTCTGAGTGTCCAAGAAATGGAATGTAGGATTATCATTCATATTACACTACAAATAATAATTTGTGCTGAAACAAATACAGATATGCCCTCTTCCATTTCATCTGATGACAGCCCCAGATTTTTCCCACCTTTGTCATATCCGTGACCATTCCTTACAAGGAGAGAGGCAACTTGGGAAACCCAAATATCTTACCTCCTTCTCCCTTCTGAGTTCTCTTTTCCTCCCCTAAAGGGTCTGCATCCTGTCTATGTCAAGCAGTTTATGAAATACCCGGTGAGAACTCAGCCACTCCAGAATGAATAGCTCCTCTTGAATGCAGCCCCAGCACTTGGAGTCAATATCCCCCTGACTTGTCATTATGTGTTCCCATCGGTCCCCCTGATAAAATATGATCTCCCTGAGAGCAGGAACAACATCTTAATGATTGCTATATCCCCAGCACTGAGTACACATAATAGTCACCTAATAAATGAGTGGCAAATGAATGAAGTGTCAGCCCCAAATCAGAGGGGCATTTGTTCCTGGAGCATTCAGGTGTTAGGCATGCCCTAGCAGCCAGTATATTTCTGGTCGTGGTGACAGGTAGGCAATGTGATTGCCTAGAGACCCATGAAATGTTACCTGAGCCATGTCTTCATTCATCCATAGGTTCAGTTCTGTGCCACAAGGAAAGCTGTGTGACAGTCTCATGGCAGATCAGACTCATATTAGGAACAGCCTAGAAAAGCAAACTGCAAATATCCATTTCTTTTCTGTGTCATAATTTGTTTTCCCAGTTGCTGGCGAGGTTGAAATGAACTCTGTCTGTTGACAATTTGGATAGAATAACCTTTCTGTTTCATGAATTCTGAACAGTGAAGGACTAAATTCTGCTCTGGGCTGTGGAAAAATAACAAAGCACTCGGTGGGATAGGTGGGAATGGAGCGTAGACTTAGCTGAGGAAGAATTTGGCCCTGCTCTGGGGCTATCTCTGAATTTATTATTCCTGCCTTCCATGTCTTTTCATGCTGGGTGTGTGTAGAAAGCCATCCTGCTTACCATTTGTTCCCCACCCACTGCCACCTATGCTGTGAGCCATTCATCTAATCCACTTAGAAGACCCAGAATGAATATAGATTTCTTCTTTCACACATTAATTTATGGAGCTTTCCTATTTCTTCCCACTGCAATGTTTCTACCTACTGCAGTCACATTCAAGTTTATTGAAAAGCAGCAGGTAATTCATCCTTTGCTAGAAAACTTTTACAATTAAATTCAAACTATAAGGAAAAAGTTATCCTAGTTTCAGTCTCTCTCTAAAAAAAGTGTAGACAGTAAGTAGTGGGCTATGGTGAGAGGCCCCCGTAATGAGGAAAGCAGATACCCTCTAAGAGCTGAAGGGGAAAAATCGATGCAGATAATATGAGTTAAACTACATACAGAAGTGACCCTAAGATCTGGCTTTTAAGTGGATGATGGCCAAATTCCAATGATCACAACTGGTATAAATCCTTTAAGGTTGAATGTCATAAAACTGCCACCTATTTGTGTCATATTGTAGCCTGGTTGAAGAAAGATCTAAGTAGGAGAGAGTGGTCTGCATGACCTCTAGAAAGAGAGGAGGAGTTTGTCACAGTCTCCTGTGCAGTCCAAGAAAGAAGGTAGCATGACCAGATGACATGATGTGTTTATCTGCAAGGCAGGTCTATTCCCATAATGGGTGGTAAATGCATTTGACTTAGATAGTTCTGTGATGTCCATAAAAACCATTCAGCTAAACACTGTTGCTTCAACTCTATGCTTCCCAGGCAACATTCTGTTAAGATTATGGCTTATCATGAAGACTATTCTCCAGCCTAGGCAACATGGTGAAACCCCACCTCTACAAAACACAAAAATTAGCTGGGCATGATGGCATGTGCCTATAGTCCCAGCTACTCAGGAAGATGAGGTGGGAAGATTGCTTGAGCCCAGAAGGTGGAGGCTGCAGTGAGCTGAGATTGCACCACTGCACTCCAGCCTGGGTGACAGAGTGAGAACTTGTGTCAAAAAATAAAAGACTTCCCTGCACATGGAGGCTGTGTTGCCCTGCACCCATAAGTTGACACAGAGTCCACTTGGCATTCCTGTTTCTCACTGTTGGGCATGTCTTCTACATCTTGAAAGTTTGGATAGTATTAACCAGTTCCTCTAGTTGAACCCTTCTGCATCAAATTCAAGATCTGGACCAGGACATAATAGAACCATACTCTGGACATGGTTCAGCCAACATCCTAGGTGGGTGACAAAGCTCTTGAATTCAACCATGAGAAGGTGATTTTTCTTCCCTATCTCCTGTCTTCAGAGGACCAGTGTTAAAGTTGTATGATAATCACAGTCTTTTTTTTTTAATTCTTACTAAGGTGACATTGTTAGACTGTTTTAAGCAATCCTTTGAAGTGGCTTTTCCTCCCAAATTTTCTAATTTTTGTTCATTATATATTTGAAAAGAAATTCAAATTGCCTGATGATAGAAAATGAAAACATGACAAGCTATAAACTCTGACCTTAAAAGCATCTCTAATATAGCATCATAAAATATAATTAGAAATCCATTTCAACATCACGTTACAGATCTATGACTTAAAGGTAATTTCTGTCATTTAAATATGAGGGTGAGCTGATGGCTGAATTGGATTCTTAGGAGAAAAATAATTTCTTCTGCATTAGGAGTTATGAGTTTAATTGAATAATATCTGGATCATACTGGTGGTAATGTTAATGTTATTACCCATTATCTTGGTGATGGTCACACCACTGTTTCCAGGAAAAATATAGACCATTAAATGAACAGGATTAAAATAGAAACAAAACGGCAAGGTTTTCATGGCTCATTATGCCAAGGTCAAGACAAAGGAATGGCCCCGACCTTGAAATGGGACAGAGGACCCAACCTGAGCTCAATGCCTCAAAGAATTCCAAAGGAAGTTCTTTCAGGCATGACAGTCATTGGGTTTCCTCAACATGTTTTTCTGAACATTTATACTCATTAGTTTATTCATTTATTCACTTACCCATTCATTCATGCAACCAACCCATTCATTTATTCAACCAACATATTCTGTGCATCCTTCTGAAACCATGAATGGTGTTAGATCATGGAGAGACAAAGATGCCTTAGTTAAGGAGAGAGAGTCAAGGCTTGTTCAGAACCTGCTATATCTCAGACAGTGTAGTGGGAGATTTTAGACAATAACTGTTTTATTCTTCACTAGAATATTATACCCATTTTATACATGAAGAAACAGGTTCAGACAGGTAAAATGACTTGCCCAAGGCCTAGAAAGGGAAGGAGTCAGAATTCAAACCTAGGCCTGTCTTAATTCAAGGCATAGGCTATTTCTACTATACCAGGAATTTGGTCTTAGAACATAAACCCATTTTTTTAAAATTATAATACAGTGTGATAAGTGGGATACACAATCATATAGAGCAAGACAGCTGCTATCTTGAAAGCTAGATTTCCATTCTGAGGGAACTCACCTGACATTTTTAGGTAATAGGAAATGTCTACATGACCCTAATGTGTCCTCTGAATCTCTTCTTCATCCTCAGCCCTACACCCAGCTCTCCCTCCATCTCCTTCTTATCAAAACCCTGTTCTCTGCTCCCCCTATCCTTGCAAGTAAAGGGCATTTGTTCTTCCACACCCTACACGATGCAGGGCAAGAGGAAAGGTCAGTCTCCACCTCATTTTCATCACCCTCTTGCATCTCATTAGAACCCTGATCCTGTGAGCCCCCTAATGCCCAACCACTACCAGCATCTGTCCTCCTGGTCTCTGCTACCTACCAGCCTTCTGGTCACTCCCAGCCTTAAATTAAGATACTGGCTCTGGGATCACTGTCTTACCCAACCCAAGTCACCAGCTCTTCCTGGGACTAGGACCACTTTAGCTGCTATGAGTACTGGAGTCATGTTGGCGCCATAAGGTATTTTATCATCCTGTGAAGTCAGTTGGGAACTCAATGACAGGTGATACAATGGCTTAAGCCATTTCAAAGAATATTTCTGACAAAGCTTCATGTAAGTATGAAGAAACAATTCAAACTATGCTTTTTCCCATTATAACATTTCATAATCTCTTCCTTGTTTTGTCCCTGTACCACTACCTCCATTATCACCATAACTGAGGTCTCAGGTTGTGACAGGCAGCAGAGGCATCACATGACAGGGGACCTGGTTAGGAAATCCGTATCCTCATAGGTTGCACTTTAACATCTCCTTCTTGAGCTGTCTTGATATTTTGAGACATATGGCAAAGATTTCCATGTGCTGTTCCAGTGACCAGAACCACCTTGAAAACATATTAAAAACTATAGATTCTGTGCCCCACCCAGAAATCCCAATTTAGTGCCCTGAGGTGGGACCTGAATATTAGTAGACTTAGAAAACCTCCAGCTGATTCTGAAGCACAGCTAATTTGGGAGCATTGACACATAGCCACTGCCTGTGAACCTGGATGTTCCCAAATCTTGATACCAATTGAGTGGCTTGAGTCTTCCCGCATCTGTATGTACACCATCATTAGGTCAGAAAAATACCTCCAGCTTCTAGCTTAATGTTGCCCTCTCCTTTCCCACCACCAGTAATATGCTAGTAAATGTTTAACAATAGGCTCTCCGAAAAAACTTGAGCCCTGATTTATAATGTTTGCCAGTTTCCATGGTGTAAATACTTCCACCAGGGCTAATTTCCAACTACCAGTGTGATGCCACTGAATGTAGAATTGGGAAAAGATGTATGTAATCAACATTCAGGAGCCAGATGTCAGCTCCAGCACATCACTCTCCCACCCACCCCTTACTGATTCCCAAAGATCAAACAAACTGCACCCAAGAAACAGAGAGGTCTCTCTCAGATCCTACAGCACAGTCAGAGCCTCTCAGAAGTAAGTTTGTTTCCATTTTTTAAAAAAATTATGGCATATTGAAAAGTGGAAAAAGTGGGCTGGACATGGTGGCCCACACCTGTAATCCCAGCACTTTGGGAGGCTGAGGCAGGCGGATCACTTGAGGTCAGGAATTTGAGACCAGACTGGCCAACATGGTGAAACCCCTTCTCTACTACAGATACAAAAATTAGCCAGGTATAGTGGCACATGCCTGTGATCCCAGCTACTTGGAAGGCTGAAGCAGGAGAATTGCTTGAACCTGGGAGGTAGAAGTTTCAGTGAGCCAAGATCACACCACTGCACTCCAGCCTGGGTGACAGAACCAGACCCTGCCTCAAAAATAAATAAAAATAGAAACAGTGCTACTACAGGATTGGCAAAATTACAATAATGTTTTAACACCAAACTACAGTGTAATAAAATTGTATGAATCTCAAGATTATTTATAAGAATTATAAAAATATTCATTTATACTTCACCATAAATGGGGTTGATTGGTAGCAGGACATGTGGAAAGCTGTAAGATGAATGTCATTCAGTCCTGTCAGTGTATCTCTGGAGAAAATGCCAGACTCTTATCTGAGGCTTTTGTGAGTGTGAAAACTGGGGCACACCCCTCAACACCCAAGTCCTGTCTCCACCCTTCTACCTCCCACCCTTACACCCTCCCTTTCAATCCATGAGAGACCCTGGACATAGTTTTCTTCCTCCTACCTTCTGTTCTTTGCCCCTCAGGAATTTCCAAAGCTAGGTGGCCTGCCACTGGGTCTTATCTGGGTCACAAAATAGCCAAGTGACAAGAATTAAATGTAACAAGAAAACACTGGGGAGTCCAGGTCCCTTCTGCACCACTGAGGACCTGCAGTTAGTTACTAATGACGGGCTCTTTTATCTGGCTCCAGTCTGGCAAGGGATCTGGTGGAGAATTCTTTCTGGCTTTCATTTTCCTTATTTCTCTGAGCCATTTCTGGCAGGAACATTGTAAGCAAATCAAGTTTTGATCAGTTGAAGCCTATTTGAAGGCTCTAGGAGCTGCTGCTGATTCATTCATTTATTAAACAAACATTGATTTAATACCTCTCTTGTGCCAAATCCTGTAGTAGACAATGGGGAAGAGGGGTAGAGAGAGGAGCTGAATAACACACAGTTCCTCCCCTTGAAGCACGGAGAGTGGAGGAAGCAGATACATGATATGTAAGGGGATAACTGCAGTCCAGTGAGGCAGATCCCATGATGGGGACAACATAGGGTACCTTGGAAGCACAGAGGAAGGGTTGCTGTGCTAAACTGAGTGGTCAGGAGAGCCTTGAACTGCATTCTCAAGGACAAGGAGGCATTACCTAGGTGAGAAAGGGTTAAAAGGATTAAAAGGGAAATGGTGGTTTATGCAAAGGTACAGAAGCTTTAAAAAAAAAAAGCTATGTGGTTCAGGAAACTGCAAGTAGTGTGTCTTTGATATCAGAGGACCCTGGGTTCAGAGGCTAGTTCCTTTGCTTATTAGCTACATAAATGGGAGTAAGTTATTTAGCTTCTCTAAGCTACAGTTTCCTCAACCGGAAACCCTACCTTAAAGGATTGCTAGTATGCAGATGAGATCATGCAGGTAGCACTCTCCTGTGTAGCATAGAGGCCACACCCAGTGCTTGGCAGCTAGTTTGGTGATGAGAATGGTGGTGGCTGGCATAAAGGATACAGGTGGTGTCAAAGATTGAGAGAGATATGAGGCGGGAGAAGGAGGCAGGGCCAAAGGGTGAAACCCTGGACTCTGTGCTGAACAAAATTGAGCTTTACTCCTAAGGCCAAAGGAAGAATTTCAAGAGTGGAGTAGCCTGATCAAGTGTCTGTTTTAGAAAGTTCCCTCTGATGGACCAGGTGCAGGGAGTAAAACAGGAGGGAAGAACTGATTTTGGAGGTTCTTGTACTAATGTAAAGACATGATGAAGGCAATAGACTTGGCAGGGATGGAGTGACCCAGGCCTCTCCAGGGTGTGGCTGAGGACACCATTCCTTATGATTTCTCGGACTTTGGATGTGAATTTTCCTAAGCCAGGTCTGCTAACTCACAGCAGGGCCCAGCTGCATGGAGGAATGTGGAATCCAGGCTATTATCATTAGAATGAAGCTGCTTCATTGAGTCCATAAATGTCACACTCAGGCATACCAACATGTCTGTCTTTCTGGCTTACCATGTAAAAAGTAACAATGAAAATCTGTGGGTGGTGGGATTATGAATTGTTTTTATGTTATTCCTTTTGTCTATCTCCATTTTCTAATTGTTCTACAAAGAACATATTTTGTATAAGAAAAAATCCATTATAAAAATGTTTTTTGAAAAAACTAAACTATACGTAGTTTCCATCCACACAGCATCCTCTCTCCTTATTACCTGAGTAAGGAAATGCTTGATTGAGTTAGAAATGGGGTTGTTATAGGATCCAACTTCAAACTTCTAAGCTATTTATTTTCTTCTTTTGCTTTGGAGATTGTGCTATGCCAATGAAGGTAGACTGAAGACATGTGAATAGTCTCAAGTTTGAAAAGTAATCGTTGTTGTTATTGTTACAGCTTTAAGCATGGGTTATTTCCATGATTTATATTTCAGGAAACCTCAAGTACAGGAAAATTGCCCAACAGTTAGAGAAGATTGGATTATTGATACGCTCTTTTTAAAGAAAATAAAATATCTTATCAGAACGAAGTCCAAGTGACAATAATATCACCCTACATCTCCTGTGTTACAACAGTAAGGAGCTGAAAGTGAGCTCTGGTTTAAGTATGTGACGTTTAAGAGTACTGCCGACAGGGGTCTAACAGCTGAGATTTTTCAGCACCATGTTCTAAAGCACTTTCTTGCCTTGCCTAAATCAAATATTTGTCTATATAATGTCTTAGACATTATATGCATCATTGGGCCAGCTTCCTAAAAGGTGGCATTTTGATTACAATCTTCAATTTGGATTTTTAAAAATTTGTAATACTAATAATGACAAATAGTGCACGTAGTTTTATGGTTCATAAAGTGTTATAACATTTAGTCTTTACAACTTTAAGTATCTGAGTTCACTTTAGCCCATTTTAGAGATGAGAAAGGTAAAGATTAGAGAAGCTTACTGACTGGCCTGATATCACATAGCTAGGAAGTAGAGAGGCAAGATTCAGCGATACATCGCTAGGAAGTAGAGACACAAGCTCTTTGAACTTGAATAGCAATGCCCCTTCCACTGCTCCCTTCTAATGACAGGTTTCAGTTACAGATGCCCCTTTACCCATAATGGGGTTACTTCCCAATGAACCCATTGGAAGCTAAAAATATCCTAAGCAGAAAATTGGCAGTTTTTTTTTAAACATAATGGGATGTGAAAACATAAAACACAATATCCAAAAAACACTGTTGTAGAGTATCAGTTGTTTACCCTTGTGATCAAGTAACTGGGAGCTGTGGCTCACTGTTGCTGCCCGGCACTCCAAGAGTATCACACCGCAAATTGCTAGCCCCAGAAAAGATCAAAATTTGACATACAATTTTTACTGAATGCATATAGCTTTCACGTCACCATAAAATCAAAAATTGTTAACTGTTTTTAGTCAGGGACTGTTTGTATTTTATTTATATTACACTCACTAATCAAAAAGGCAAGTAGGGCCCACAGGAATTACACCCGTTCCTGTTGCTTTTGTAACAAATTACCCACAAATCTGGTGCCTTAGGGTAACACAAATTGGTTCTCTTACAATTCTGGAGGTTAGAAGTCCAAAACAAGTCTAATAGGGCTGAAATCAAGATATAGACAGAGCTGGTTCCTTCAGGAGGCTCCAGTGTGCACTCAGTTGCTGCCAGCCTTCCTTGGCTTGTGGCCACATCATTCCAGTGTCTGCTTTCATCATCACATTGCCTTCCCCTCTTCTTTGGTCAAATCTCCCTGTGCCTTCCTCTTGTAAAGACACCTATATTTAGAGCCCACCCTGATAATCTAGGACAAGCTCCCCATCTCAAGATTGTTAACAATATCTGCAAGGCATGTTTGGACATATAATGAAGCATTCCCAGGATCCAGGGATTAATATGTGGAGATTTTTTTTTTGGGGGGGGGCATTATTCAACCTACCATGGTAATATTCATTTCATCCATTTATTTAGTTATTTTTGTAGGATGGAGTCTCACTATGTTGCCCAGACTGGTCTCAATCTCCTGGCCTCAAGTGATCCACCCACTCAGCCTCCCAAATAATGGGGACTTCAGTCACAAGCCACCACTCCCAGCTTTATTTCATTTATTAAGTGGTCCCTGAATGTAAGATTCCCTGAATTTAAATTTAGGCCATAGCTCTTCATAGTTTTCTATTTTAACCTTTCACTTTTATGTGCCTTGAAGCCTTAGTATTTGTTTGCTTGCTTGCTAGCTTTTAAGCAAATTTAACTCTGACTTTCTGTTGAAAGTAACTTACCCAAAACCCCTCCTCCTGCATCTGTCAGGGATGGATGCAGACAGCTGGCTTTTTGCAGGCCAGGCTTGGGAAGGGCTTACAGAGAGGTGTATTCTTTACTGTTCAGCCTCTTCTACCTACTGCCATTTATTGATCACTTAATATGTCAGAAACTTTGAAAGCATTCTACATTTACAGCTCATTTGTATCTTAGAACAGGCCTTTGAGGTAGATTATTATCCCCATTTACCAATGAGAAATCAAGGCTCAAAGAATTAAGTAACATACCCAAGTTTACGCAGTTAAGCCAGAGAGCCTCCAAAACCCAGCCTCTTAATACTGTGCTCTTGCAAAATTGGATAATTCCCAAACTGGGTAATGTATGGACCTCTTTTAAAGGGCATATACAAGCTCATAAACCCCCAGGGTTGAGTTTTAAGGATTTTCATCATATTATTATTTAAACATGTACAAAGATAACCAGATATGAACTCCTTATGCTTATAGCTCTCATAAGACTATAAAAACAAAATAGCATTACTAATAATAACACAAATAAAACTCCAAACACTTTAAATGCTAATTAAGAACATTGCTTTAATGTGATGGGTGATGCTGTTTTGCTGAAATTAAATGCTCACAGTCTCGATGCGATGCTGACCCCGGGTGGCCGGGGTCCTTCCAAGTTTGGTATGTACACACCAAGGCCCTCTGGGCTAACTCAGTTCTCCCACTGTTCTTTCAACACTGAAACACATTGTTCAGGCAGCAGCACACATATCCTTTGGGCTTTACCTAGCAAAAATGTCTTTGATTTGTTAACTCTGCCGTCCTTTTATTCCACTCTCGTTAGCAGCTGGGTACTCTGGGAAGTAGACCTGAGCCAAGATTAGAGTGCAGGAAGTTACTAAGGAATGTTCTCAGGAACCATAGCTGTGGGAGGGAGGGCAAGAAAGCATGATGTGAAGAGGGAGAAGCTGAGCTGTGCTGCAGGCCCGGCAAAGACCTCTGCCAACCAACCCACTGAGCTGGGGGGCTCTTCAGTGTTGCCTGCCTTGGGGATGAGAGCACTGACCTTTGTTCCCCTGGAGGATCATCAGATGAGGGTCACCCTGGAAGGAAATGTGGCCTCACATTAGGCTGTGGTATCGAGCCAATGCCAAAGAACTGACAGCTAAGAGCCAACTTTTAGCATCATCCCTGCAGCTGGAAAGTAAGTCCTTCACTCCTGAAGACGGATGTGGGCAGAACATCACAGTGTCTACCACACTAACCCACAATAAAGTTGTATAGGACAACAGTGAGATGTAAAAACAAATGCATTCCAGCCATTAAACTTGCTGGGGATGCTTGACTAGATCTTTCAGATGATCCTTAATAGGTACACAATCTATCTTTTTGATTCTCATAAAAATATAAATATAAATGTTTAAATTCCCACAGAGAACTAAGAAGGTGCTAACAACATATTTACGGGCCCCTAGAGGTCTTCAGAACCTACTCTGAGAAAAATGAATGTTAGGAAGCTTCCACCCCAGTTACCTCTGCTGGGATTGCTGCATATACCTGTGATATCTCCGTGGTGTGGCAATCACAAAGTTTTATGAATACTACTTTGGGTGGCAGTAATCATGATGGCCAGATCGTCTCACAATTCACATGTAATATTTGGGAGTAAAAACTTTATTGAACGTTGATTCGACATATTTGATCATGCACATACTATGAGATGGGTACTTTGCTAGACACCTGGTGGGGAACACACTTTTATATGAGTGAACAAATAATCATGGAAAAAGAGGATCTGAGCATCTGGGGACATCCATAAGCCTTTTCAGAGGAGGAATGGCTTGAGGGGACAAGGGCTGGAGCATTCCAGACAGAAGGAGCCAACGCAAAAGCAGAAACCTTGGGGTATCTGGGCATGACAGATGGAGATTTGGCCGAAAGGTAGGCCAGGCAGTAGTGAGAGGTCGCACTGACAGAAGCAGGGCGGGGAGCCTGCCGGCATGACTAAGTCACCAGAGGCACCCCCTTCATTACTATTCACCTGGCCCTGACTTACACCTTCTCATTTAACCTTCATGCACTGTGATTAACCCACTAGAGAACAAGCTCCACAAGGGCAGTCAGTCTGTTCTACTCCCCTGTGCTGAGAGCCCAGCACAGTGTCTGACCCAGAAAGGACATGTGTTTTACAGACAAAGAGTCAGGCTCAGAGAGGATAGCACATTCCCCAAACTTGCACAGCATGTAAGTGACCAAGCCAAGAGATGAGCCCTCAGTCTGCCTATTCCACCACACCACTCTTCAGCTCCTGCTCCGTGATGCCACGAAAATAACTAGAAGAGGGTTTTCACAGTCAGAGAAACTTCTGTTACCATGGGAAACCTGGAAGAGAGGCCAGCCTCTGTGTGTGTCTGTGTGTGTGTTTCTCAAATTCCTAGTATAGACACCCTTTAGTGTCAGCCGCACACAAAATTTCTCCTGTCATCTCCCAAGCCTCTCCTCAAACCTCAAATATGTGGGGTACTTGAGAATGAAAAGAGTTAAGCTTTCACAGCTTAGGAGAGCTGTTACTTTGCATTTAAATAGCAGCATTTAAGAAAGCAGCATTCCCAGGATCTTTATTTGATACTAATGTGCTGAGCACCTTAAGGCACACTTACTTCTCCCTGGTTCAGGTCACTTGGAGCTTCATTACTTAATAATTTGAAAGCTTTTTATGGAAATCGTTGATAAAGGGAGACGATGAAGTGAAATGTTATTACATTTAAGGACCCAGCAAACTACGCTGCCGGAATAACACCTGGATCAGACATTTTAAGTAAAGAAAGAGGAGAAGGAGATCTTGGTGTGCAGATGAATTCTCATTTCTTTTCAAGCTGCTGTTACTTTAAAGATACTCCTTGCCTAACAAAGCCTAGCAGTCTTTAAAATTGTCAAGTAAAGAACCCATCAGCTATCATGAATTCTACCCCTGCCGTGGCACGCTGTCCCTCTGCCCACCTTCCCAGCCACTGCGTTGGCTCCAAGCCCATAGGCTCTAGACGTCTGCCCTACTGCACAGGCAGGCTCAGCCTCACACAATGCACCTCAAAAGCCTTCATGGCTATCCAGTTGAAAAAACCCTGGGAAATAGGCTTGGATCTGACCTTTTCTTTTTACTTCCCATTTTTCTCTCTCTCTCTTT
>NW_016107354.1:4131434-4152388 GCF_001604975.1 Cebus imitator
AAAAAAAAAAAAAAAGATACAAAAGTATATGTGTGTGTGGGGGGGGGAGGTCTGTATAAGTTATGATGTCAACTATGTGACAAAGCAAATGCATATTGCAATTGATGATAGCTGCTGGGTAAGGACGGTGGGATCACAGGGTCATTCTTTCTACTTCTCTCTCCCCCGATCCCATGCGTGTGTGTGTGTGTCGCCATAACATGGTTATGTTTTTAAATTGTAAAGACCTCATTTCAGTATATGAGGTATATTTTCATTTTGGTAGAGTTCCTTCCTGGCCCTTTTCATATGCATCAGCATCCGTTTCTTAAAATACTTGAGTCACTTTATCGGTGAAGCCTTCCTCCACCACTCTATTTAAAATTGCAGCATCACTCCTTTGCCCCATCCTGGCCCTCCCCTTCACCCTTCCTGGCTGTATTTCCCCAGAGAGCCAGACATCATTGGACACACTGTGTAGCTGTTATGTCTGCCTCCTCCTCCAGAATGAAAGCTTCTTGAGGACAAGGATGGGTGTGTCTTCTGTTCAGGGCTATCTCTCTCCAGCACATGCAACAGGCCTGGCACGGACTAGGGGCTCCATCAATCATTGCTGGATGAATGAGTCCTCACCATCAACCCCAGCAACCCAACCTGCATGCTCGCTGGCTCATGCCTGTAACCACTAACCCGAGCACCTGCAGATAACTGGTAACCAGAGCAGCTGCAGCTCTGTCCTCTGCTTCCCTCTTCCCTCCCCACTCTGGCAATGCTGGAAGACCACTCCTCCCTCCCGGGTCTGGATCTCACCTTAGGGCTCCATTCCCGTAAGGGCACCCTCCCTCTCTCCTGCAGTGAGTTTCTCTTCTGCATTGGATGATACACTTGGACATACAAACTTGCCCTCATATCAGGCATCTTTTAAAAAATAACCACATGTCCTTCCTGCTACTGCCGTTTTTCTCAACTCCAAAGTAGACTTCTCAAAAAGTGCTGTCTGGGCTTCCTGGCTTCATTAATTCACCTCATCTTTCCTGAACATTCTTCCATTGCATTTTCAGTAGTGGCCAGTGAGGCAGTGGTGGCAGCAGTGAGCATGTGACAGGGAGGCAGAAGGGCAGAAGGGCAGCAGTGAACAGGGACAGCAGAGGTAGCAGTGGGGGCACCACGGGGGCTCTGAAGAGGCCCTGGGAAGGTCATGGTGTCCTCCTGTCTCTCTGGCCATTGCATCTTAGTCTGCTTGGCTCTCCCCCATCCTCTCCTCTGCCTCCATTCACTCCCCAAGTAATCTATCCTGTGGCTTTAACTAGCCATCTATATGCTGATGACTTTGGGTTTACATTTCCAGCCTGGACTTCTCCATTGAGCTCCAGCCTCATATATCTACCTTCCTACATGACACCTCCCTTTGGAGTAATCCTTGATCCCTCTTTATTTTACACCTCACATCCAATCCATCAGCAGATAACGCTGAGCCAACCTGTAAAATATGACTGCATCCCATGCCTTGCACCCCCTCCATTGCTCTTCCCTGGCCCTGTGTCACCAAACACAGCAATGGCCTCCAGTCTGGGGTCCTTGCTCCTTATCCTGCTGCACTCCAGTTTACTTTCCCACAGCAGCCAATAGGATCCTCTAAAAATATGAATCAGATCATACCACTCTTCTGCTCACAAACCCCTCAGCCACATCCCGGTCCCATCACACTCCAAACAAGAGCCCCTAAACCCTCTGGGAGGTCAGCCAAGGCCGGAGGCTTCCTCTAGCTTCTGATTAACGAATTGTTTAATTAACTAATTCACTATTTATCCCTTAAACATTCCCTGCTTACCTCTTACAAGCCAGGCTGGTTCTGGGGATAAAGAAGGGACGTGATGCGGCCCCTGCTCTGATGCTGCCTTCTGGGTGGGACCTGCCCTGGGATGGCAGTGGGGATGGGAATCAGGATTAAGGCGTGTCCAATGCTGTTTCTTCTTTTTTCCTTTTTTTTGTGTGTGTGTGAGACGGAATTTCGCTCTTGTTGCCCAGGCTGAAGTGCAATGGCACAATACTGGCTCACTGCAACCTCCGCCTCCTGGGTTCAAACAATTCTCCTGCCGCAGCCTCCCAAGTAGCTGTGATTACAGGTGCTCACCACCATGCCCAGCTAATTTTTGTATTTTTAGTACATGGTGGGGTATCACCATGTTGTCCAGGCTGGTCTCAAACTCCTGACCTCAGATGATCCACCTGCCTCGGCCTCCCAAAGTGCTGGGATTACAGGTATGAGCCACAGTACCCAGCTACCAATGCTGTTTCTTGAAGACTATAGGAGATGTTCCCATGGGGCAGGGTTAGGGGTGCTGAAAGGGGCGCTACCCTTACAGGTTGAGGCACCTCCAGTCAGACTTGGCCTGGCTCATGGTATGTGCTTCCTCGCAGCCCCTTCTGTTTGAAGGCAGACAGCCCTGGCTTGGTGTTATTTCCTGTTTGGATTTGGTGTCACCTATGTGATGTTTAAATATCTTCTCCCGTGGCCTTTTTCCTTCTCTGCTCTGGCCTTGGCACTAAGGTTTTTCTGACTGCTGATGGGGAGGCGAGCCACAGAAGAGCAGATCCTGGGGGCTGGTGGGATGGGAGGCAGGCATGCCCTTATCGGCCTCTTCTGTTCCTTTGGTCGCTGATTTGACTCAGGGGAGCAGCAGACTTGCGTGAGCACTAAAAAGAACATGATGAAAATCCAGAAAATGAGGCTAAACCCAGGATGGGACTTCAGTCACCAAAGGACAAGCTAAATAAATGCTGATGGCCAATGCCAGCATACAGCAAGTAATAGGGTGATGTGAGTCCGCAGAGCTCCCACCCCCCCAGAGGCAGTTATGGGTGGAGGGGCAGTGGGGCAGGCCCAGAACAGCTCTGACGGGCCCTTCTCCTCTGACTCCAGAAATGCTAAGCTGCTTCCACAAAACCATCTCAGGGGAAAATCGTTATCTACAGACATTATGCAATTTTCCCATCAGAATTACAGGCTGTGTTTGAAAAGAAATGAAAAGAAATTGAATTTGAAATACTTCTGTGCAAACGCATCATCTCCTAGTGGATCTGTTAATGGGCTTCAGATACTTTCTCTGGCTCTGAAATAGCTGATCAGGCAGCAGCTTGTGATGGCAGCTGCTTCCCAGGGAACGAGGCATGGAATGAACACTTATGAACGGCCAGCCAGCCCACCTGAGCCAGGTTCAGAACCCGTGAGCTCTGATCACGGTTCCCAAAATGGCCTCGGTGTGCTGTCTCTTCCCCTCCTCTACCTGGCAGTGCCAGCATGGCTCTACACGTGCACTGTCACTGCTGCTCCAGCGCCTCCAGCTAACACCTAGGTTGATGGGTGTCACTTCACACTGCTCTGGCTCCAACCTAGGTCAAGGGAGTGCTGGCACACTGGGGCTTGGAGGACACCAGCCCCTTCTTCATCACAGCCTCTCATTCACCCAACAAATATTGGTTGAGCGTGTTCCCAGCACAGATCTAAACACTGATAGTACAGCAGTGAGCAACACCCTCGCTCTCTTGGAGCTCCCCTTCTAGCAGGGGAGATAGACATAAAAAGTAAGTAAGGCAGGGCACGGTGGCTCATGCCTGTAATCCCAACACTTTGGGAGGCTGAGACAAGCAAATGGCTTGAAACCAGGAATTTGAGAGCATCCAGAGCAACAAAGAAAGACCCTGTCTCTACAAATAATTTAAAAACAAACTGGGTGTGGTGGCAGGCACCTGTAGTCTGGATATTTGGGATGCTTAAGGATGGCTTAAGCCCAGGAGGCCATGCTACAGTGAGCCAGGATTATGTCCCTGTGCTCCAGCCAAGGCAGCAGAGAAAGACCCTGCCAAAAAAAAAAAGGAAGTAAACAAGCAAAATTCACAGTCAACTGGACAATAATAATGTTATGGAGTAAAGATAAGGGGATAAAGGAATGGGGATGCTGAGTCAAAAAAGGGGCAAGGACCTGCCACGAACATCGAAGCCCTCACTGAGAAGCTGACATCTGAGCAAAGATCTGAAGGAAACAAAGGAGAGAGTGCTCTGATATCTGGGAGAACAGCATTCCAGACACAGGAAACAGCAAGGGCAAAGTGTGCCTGGCATGTTTAAAGATGCATAAGAAGTCTAGGATGCTGAAACCCAGGGAGGGGAGGGGAGGCTCAGGAGGACAGGCAGAGGAGCATGGAGGGCCTGGGAGACCAGAGCAAGGTCCTGTCTGCTGTGAGATGCAAAGCTATTGGAGGATTTGGGCCAGAGGAATGGCATGATATGGCTGCTACAAGGAGAGTCTGGAGGAGGGCGGGGGGAGGTAGAGAGACCTCCTAGGAAGCAACTGCACTCATCTAGCTGAGCGATGATGGTGGCTTGGATCAGGATGGAGGCAGGGCAGGAGATGGAAAGTGGTTGGATCATGAAGATATTTTGGAAGTGGAGTTGACAAGACGTGCCGATGGATCAGATGCAGGGTGGAGAGAAAGAAGCATCCAGGATGGATGGAACTGGAATTACGGCATTGCCATGTAATGGGATGGGAAGAATGAAGGAGGGGAAGATCAGGAGTTTGGTTTTAGGCATGTCGTTGGGTTTGAGATACCACTTACATACCCAGATGAAAATATTGAGCACCTGATACACAAGTCTAGAATCACAGGCCAGTTTACAACTTAGGAATCATTAGCATATACACCACTGGCTTTTAAGACAGGGGACTACATGAAATCTGTGGATACAAGAGAAGAGGACCAAACCAAAGGCTTGACCCCTGGGGCACTTCAGGCTTCAGAGGAAAGTGAAGAGGAGACAGTGAAGGAGACAGAAAAAACAGCCGATGCAGTGGGAATAAAATCAGAGGCAGTAAGTCCCAGAGCCAAGGAGAAAGCTTTTCAAGGCCGAGGGAGTGACCCGCCGTGTCAAATACTGCCGAAGGGTCATGGAAGTTGAGACCTGGGCACTGACCTTGGCTTTGGCATGGAGAAGTCATTGATGACCTTGACGGGAGCAGTGAGTCTGCTGTCAGAGGAGAGGTGAGTCTCAGTTGCCTCACCTGAGAAATGGGACACCGCCTGCCTTCCTCAGAGGGCAGCAGTGCAGACCATGGGCAAACTGCAAAGCACCACCAAATATGAGCTATTTTATTTATGACCTGAGAAGCCCAGAGCCTGTTGAAATGAGGGGAGGCTACCGTTGGGCACAATTGGTTTTACAGATGCTTACAGCCCGATATCACCTCATAAAATGGCTCATTTCCTGCCACTTGTCACCAGGACACTCACCCAGGCATGAAAAAGTTGCCTTCAGAGGTAGAAGCCATCAGGATGGATATTTTTTTGTGCATGGCCAGTGGGAATTCTGGAAAGGGAAGAAGCAAATAAGGGGGCCAAATAGTGCTCACCTGGGTCTCTATGCAAGATTCCAGATGCTGCTCTCCCAGAGGGAACCCAGTGACCGTGTGCCTCAAAGTAAGGGCTCCTTGGAGAAAGCCCAACCAGGGTCAGCTGCAAAATGAGCAACATGGGGGAGGGAGGAGAGAAGGATGGAGAGGAGGAACAGTCAGAGAAAGTGGAATGAATGTGAGTTTTGGAGTCAGATACACCTGCATTGGAATCATGGTTCCTGTGTGGTCACAAGTCACCTGACTTCAGCTTCCTCATCTGCAGTGGGAGCAGGACAGCTATTTCCAAAGCTTTCTGTAAGAAACAAGCTGTTGAATGGGGTGAGGGCGGTGGGCTGCACACTGTATGCATGCCTGTGTATCACTGCATTTGCCTTTAGTGGCACTGGGTTTTCCCCTCTTTAGTAGCAGACCATTTCTCTCTGGCTCATGGAGCCTGTGCCTCCCCAGCTTCATCAAAACCGGTTGCCAGAACAGCCTTAACTTTCAGTGTTGTGAACACAGTCTGATAGTCTTCCAGGTGTGGCTGTGATAAGCAGAACTCAAAGTAGGCCAGGACATGCCCTGAAGCGCAACAGAAGTAGGAGGGGTGGGCCTAGTTCTCCTGGGCCACAGTGTGCCTTCCAGGCCCCCTCTGCCTGGGTTCACAGTGGCAACAAGTGTGGCCTCTAGAATCAGACTAAGGTCTAAACTCTAGCTCAGCTGGTTGACTAACTGTGAAACTAATTTGGCCAAATTAATGTGTTTCTGAGGATTAAAAAGTATATACTCACCTTGCAAATGTTTTATAAGGATTAAATCAGATCCTCTCTATTAGGCAATTTGCGACGTTAGCAAGATGTTTCGCACATAATAAATGTATAATTATTGTTGCTGCTTCCACCTGTTTCTATTCCTTTCCCGCTCTGATCATGGATTCCATCCCATTTCTCTTTTTGAGAAGAGGAGAAATGGTAGGGGTATCAGGCAGTAGGCCAGGCTGACTCCACACTGCAGATCTGAGCCTCAGTGCTACCAGAAGCAAGTGTTTAGGATGTGGAAACAGCTTGTGGTTCGGGACTGGAAAACAGTCAAAAAGTTAAGAAGGACGGGGCAGGGGGAGGTGAAGAGCAAGGCGGGGAGGACGGGACAGACTCTGGCCTTCTGCTGTGGGCACGGCTGAGATGCTCGGAGCGCTCCCTCGTTGGGTGCTGGTTCTGGAGTGCAGAGGAGGGCCAGTATGGGATAAGAGTGGTTCAGACACCAACCTTGACTCTAGACTCACAGTTTTACTCTCTGTTCTGCTTAGACTGCCCTGTTTATCTCCTGGTATTGATGTGATTGCTGCCTCAAGAACAGATTTGTCTCAGATATGTTTTCACTCCACATAACCCTCCTCCCTCCAGACCTGACCTCAGCCCATGGCCTGTTAGGGGATGTGCTGTTCCCATTTGGTACCAGTAACGATGAGGTACACCTATAGCTATCACATCCCTATGATATACTTACCAAAAGCAAAATGAAAAATTAATATGAGTGACCTGTAATATCTTTGGGTTTTTTTTTATTTTAATTGGCATGTCTTTGGAAAAGTGTTAGTGTCATCCAAATGACGCATGAACTGTGAATGCCCTGAAACGCTTGTTTGAAAGTGTCCTGTGGGAGCTGTAGAAGGGCTCTAAGGATTCTTGAAAGTTCCCGTCTGTGCCTTGGAGACTTATTAAAATATGCTTTTCATTTACGTCTGAAGTATGGGTTGCTTACTCTGAATTTAAGCCCATCATTCTTTAGAATGTGAAATGCCGAGGCCCCAATGCCCCCATCCAAGACTCACCCAGCTACATAAACCTTCCATCATACACTCTCTGAGACTCAGAACTTGGCTTCCAATGGAGGGAAGTTCTCCTGAGACTTTGTGGGTTTGTACCTGCAACTGTGTGCTCCAGTCTCTGTACTCAGGCAGCACAAGTCAATTCTGATACCAACTTGGCCTGAATGTAAGAAAAGGAATGATCACTAATATTTATGGAACACCTGCTATGTATCAGGCACTTCATTAGCACGTTACATGGGTTGTCATTTACTCCCCGTTACAACCACATGCAGAAGGTACTCATTTTACCTTATTTCACAGATGAGAAAACTAAGAGAGGTCATGAGACTGGCCAAAAAACACAGAGCTTGGCAGGACACAGGGGCTCACACCCACAATCCCAGCACTTTGGGAGGCCAAGGCAGGTGAATCACTTGAGCTCAGGAGTTCAAGACCAACTTGGGCAATGTGGTGAAACCCCATCTTTACAAAAATACAAAAATTAGCCATGACTGGTGGTGCACACCTGTAGTCCTAGCTACTCAGGGGGCTGAAGTGGGAGGATTGCTTCAGCCCGAGGCTGAGCCTCCAGTGATTTGAGATCGTGCCACTGCACTACAACCTGGGTGACAAAGTGAGACCCTGTCTCAAAAACAAAACAAAACAAAAACAGAGAGCTAGGAAATGGTACTGTCAGCATATGACCTCAGGTATGATTCTACGTCTTATGCGTCTCAACTACACTACTTTCCTACCTGCTGGATTCGTAAACATTAAAAAAATGGATAGTATCCAGTGTGCCTTAAATTGAGGACATGGACACATACACATCCTTTCTGGGAGTATAAATTAGTACAGACATTTGGAGGGCAATTTGGTAAGGCCGACTCATTTTAAATTCGCTTCATGTTTTGATCACTCCTATGGCTTAATGGCACAGGAATCCTTGGATGTATGAGAAAATAAATATATACATGAGTCTTCATCACAGCATCTTTTATGAAAACAACTATTCACTAATGGTGCCAGTGGAATAAATGAGAGAACATCCCCTGCTACGTAACTATCTGCATACATCAAGGAGAACGGGGTGGCTTTGCTTTTTCAACAATCTACTGAGCGGCCATGGGCATGTGGATATGGCCATGAATGAGCAAGGTGCTCTCTGATCCTATAGAAGTTAAGTTCTTCCAGAGAACTTGCTGCTTCAACAAAAATATTTAGCTTTTTAAATAAATGTTATAGAATGCTTCTGCTTTCTTATTTAACTCAAATGATCACCAAAAAGGAAAACAATAAGCTGTTGACCATGCAGATGTCATATAACTTCTAGGTGAAAAGATTTATAGCAGGAAGCTGTCATGCCCACACATATGGACCCACCATCCTTGGAGCCTCCATAGATCTAAATGGAGTTTTATCACCATAAATAAATGATAATGTAGGGTCCAAACGGTATTTATGGAGTTAGACATTTGATGTTAGCCAAAAGGCCAAGAAGCAATAGTGTGTGTGTGTGTGTGTGTGTGTGTGTGTCTGTGTGTCTGTGTGTCTGTGTGTGTCTGAGTGTGTCTGTGTGTGTTACACTGCAAAAGCAAAATCACTATGTCAGCTGGGACCTGTCAACCAAAATTTTACTATAAAGCAAGGTGAATCTACAGGGCCAGCTAATTTGGTGGCCACTTTCTCTCCACCCACATTGATTTTATTTTCTAGTGAAATATTTCTTCAAGAGCAAAGGGATTGTCATCAGACAGTATCTCATTACCAGGATCTGTTATCGTGGATTTCCTTTTAATAAGCCTTGACTTGGCTTGCTGTAATTTGAGGATATCTAACACTTTAAAAATCAAAAAAGAAAGCTAAGCTATATAGTATAGTGTACATGGTGTATAGTATATACTGATGGAAAGTTTCCTTGAAATGGTAAGGAAATATTTTAAAGTCATGGTACAGAACAAGATTCAGTATGAGACAAATTTTGTGAGAAAGCTATATGTAATGATGCAAACACAGACACACATCCTTACATATGCATCGTAAAAGATCTGGAAAGATACATAACAAGCTGTACTATTCTGGAGAGGGAGAAGGAGACAGAAGGCAGGGTCACTGTTGAAGTAGACTATGCTCAGCATTTACACTATGAGTTTCTGTGATGCTAAAATGTTCACAATATGTGTATTATTCTGGAATTAAAAATTAAGGGAAAAAAAAGTAGAGCAGAGCCAAATGATGAGGACCATGTAAGCAAAACTCAGGAAGTAAGAAATTGTCATGGAAATTGCAAGGAGCCTTTGATGGGTTTTGCCAGGATACAGATATGGTCAGATTTGCGGCACGTAGAGGATGGATTGGGGATGCAAGAAGATACTGGAGATGGAGTGGCCAGAGGGGAGACTGTGGAAGGAGGTGAACATGGGAGGCCTCAGCCTGAGTGTGTGGTGGGTAGAGGGATTTGGTGGTGTTGGTATTCAGCATCCGGCTCATGCAGCTGGTGGCTGGGCCTTCAACCCAGCCTGGGCTGCTGGAGGAGCAGCCAGACTCTGAGGTCAGAGGAAGGGCTCAGCCATGAGGCATATGAGATGACTAGGAGAAAAACCAGGTCTGGGGAGACACAGAGCTGGCACTCTGAAGACAGGTCGTGTTCCATATGTGACTTCATGATAAACAACTTCTCGGTCATTCAACAGATATTTTCTAGGAGGGAGGGATACACTGTAAACAAATAAATAGATTTTGCCTGAGAAATGTAACTGCTCCATTGGGACTAGGAAATGCTTTGCCTGCAGACGTGTGAATGTGGGAGTGTCTGTGCATCTGAAGATTTTTTTCATCTGATGGAAAGAGGGCGGGCACCCTAGGGAGCCTGAGCCTAGGAGGAGGCTGTGAGTTTCGTCAGTGGTTCACTACTGCTGGCCTGTCCTTTTGGGACCTTCCCCTCGCCCAGGACCATCTGTGGGAGCCAGAACCACACTGGTTCTGGCTGAGCCCCCTTCCTCAGCACCATCATCACCCAGCACGGTAAATGGGAATCTCTGGACCAGAAAGTTTTTTAACTTCTGCGCCTGAGCCTTGGAGACATCACTGTCCTCTTTCCTTCCAGTTTCTGTGGGGCTGTGGGATTTTCTGGGCAAGGTACCCAACCAGAGAGGAGGTCACAATTCATCCTAACTGTATTCTAGGCACCTGCTGCCAGCCACAACTCTAAGGACTGCGGCCTTGTCGCCGTGAGCCAGCCAAGCAAGTCTCTCCCCCTGGAACTCAGGGATCTGTTCAATTGGCAACAAAGCTCTTCCTTTCCCAGCTGGTGACATTCTGGAGTTTTCCACACACAATGGACTATTGTGTCTGAGCACTGCTGGTACCAGGCCAGGGAAAGGGGCTACAAGGCCAGCTGACTCCACCCTGGAGACAGCCCCCCACCAAAGCTGAACTTGGACCTGTGAAGGCTTCCAGCCTTGCAAAGATCATGCCCCACTCACCCGCAGCATGTAATTGAAAATAAAAACCCAACCAAACCTCAAAGTTGAGCAAGATCAACAAAGTTCTGAGTTGTGCCCTATCATGACCATTTAATGCTTTCTTTCAAAATGTTAATTATCAAATTCTTTCTCAAAAAATTACTTTAGGTTCCCCAGTTATCCCTAAAATAACTTTAGGTTAACAGTGCATTATTCACCATCCAAAGCAAAATAGAGCCAGAGAACCTGAGTGGCACCATGAGTGTGGCGCCTTGGCTTTGTGCTGGCCTCCTTGTAGAAGGGAGTTTGATCCAGTGCATGGGTCTCACAAGGACAGGCCTTCGGGGGACAATCCTCAGGGCCAGGTGTTTGCCACGTGGCAGCTCCTGCTAATCCACCTGGCCTGCATCAGGTCCCACTCAGTGTCTAGACACAAAGCATGACTCTGCCCTCTGACTGGACATGACAGGGAGTCTGGCCAACCAAGGCAGAATCCAGGCCAGAGCTCTGCTCTAGTGGGAAAGGGGTGGACTGAGCTGGAAACCAAAGGTGTGACTCAGTGGCCCTTCATTGTCCAGGTCATACCTGGACACTCAGTCCCTTTTCCCAGTATCTCTGAGGCCCCAGGGTTCCCCCATCCTGGAGAAAGGTGGTTCCACACTCAGGCGGGAAGAGCCCCAATAGCAGGTGAGGGAGTGGGGGTGGACAGTGTCACCAGGTTGAAGCCCTGTTGTTCCCATGAGCCCAGCTCTGTTCACTAAATATCTGTGGTCTTTTTTTTGCAGAGCGATGAGGTCCTCACCGTCATCAAAGCCAAAGCCCAGTGGCCAGCCTGGCAGCCTCTTAACGTGTAAGTAACACAAGCCCCTGGCCTGGCTTGTTTTATCCTGGGACACATATATCTGCCAATGAGCTTTCTGATTAGCATGAAGTTTACAATGTGACCATACCAAATGGTCTCACACCTACCCCGAAACAAAATAAAATCTTATTTTCACTTACCCTGTATCCTATCAAGAAGGACTGACGCATCCTTGATAGGAAGGTCCCCCCCAAAAAAGTTCTGTGAAAGGTGCTTAGGGGAACTGTGGTGAGCACAGCAGAGTTCCTTATGGAAATTACAATTCAGTGGGGAGAGATATTCACTAAATGATCACACAAATACATGTGGCATGCCTATGAAGGAAAGGCATGAAGTGCCATGAGTGTGCCTGGGGGTCAGAGATAGCTTCCCCCTAAAATGGCAATGAAGCTATGATCTAAGGAAGCAGTAAGAGTTATCTAAGCAAAGCAGCAAAGCAAGAGGAGAACATTCTAGAAAATCTGGAGAGACCATCATGTGCAAAGGCCCTATATGAGGAGAGAGTAGACTATGTCTAAGGCACTAAAAGGTTCTGGTCTAACTAGATCCAGAAATCAAAGATGAGCTTGGTGTGGGGCCAAGCCATGCAACATTTGAAATGTTTTATTTGAATTTTTCCATTAAAAGTAATGAGAATGACCAGGTACAGTGGCTCACACCTATAATCCCAACACTTTGGGAGGCGGAGGCAGGAGGATCACTCGAGCCTAGGATTTTGAGAACAGCCTGAGCAACAAAGCAAGACCCCCATCTCTACAAAAAACTTTAAAAATTAGCCAGGCACAGTGGCATGTGCCTGTGGTCTCAGATACCTGGGAGGCTGCAGCAAAAGGATCACTTTAGCCGAGGAGGCTGAGGCTGCAGGGAGCCACACACTCCAGTCTGGGTGACAGAGCGAGATCCTGTCTCAGAAAAATAATAATAATGGGAAGTCATTGAGGGGTTTTAAGCAAAAGGATGACATAATCATATTTGCATTAAAAAATAAAAAGCAATAACAGCCCCTGTGTGAAAGGGTAGATGTGGCGAGCCCAGTGAGGGGCTACTGCAGAAAATCAGAGAGAATTAACTGTGACTTCACTAGGACGGTGGTGGTGGCAGACAAGGAGAGAGGTGCAGAGATGTGCGAGACACGTAGGAGGTACAATCAGCAGGCTGTGGCAAGAGGTGGAATAAGGAGGTGGAGAAAGAGCAGTCAAAATGTTTCCCACATGACTGGCTGGCATAAGGAGGAGTTGGTAAAGCCACTCATAAGGCTGAAAAGATTAGGTGAAGTTCCGTGGGAAAGATCATGGGGTCAGTTCTAAATGTACGTTGTTACATTTAGAATACGATGTATTCTTGAATACGATGTATTCAAGATTTCCAGTTAGAGGTGTTAAGTACATGGTTGGCTATATATAGCTCTGGAACTTAGGGCAAGAATTCTGCGCTGAGATCTGAAATTGGGAGTCCTCAAGGAATGGGAGACAATCAATGCCAAGGGCATGAGAATAGGAATCAAGGGCTTAGGACTGAGTTCCAAAGATCTCTACTATTGAATGTTGAGGAATCTTGCCTACAAATGAAGCAGAAAAGGAGTAGCAAAGAAGTTGGTAAGGAAGCTTGGTATTAAGAAAGCCAGGGGAAGAAAGTGTTTGAGGCAGGTGGTCAGCTGTGCCCAGTGCAGCTGACAGAACAAGAAAGATCAGGGCTGCAGGATGCCCTTCGGGTTTATCGACAGGAAGGTCATCAGTGATCTTACGGAGAATCCTTTCTGCTGAGTGATGAGGGAAAACACAGCCCAGAGCAGATGAGCTATGAACAGAGCATGAGGTTATGGAGTCAGCAAGTACAGACCACCCTTCTGTGAAGTTTGCTATGAAAGAAGAGAACATGGCTCCAAGGGGATGAAAGAGTCAAAGGAGCATTTTTTTTTCTCTTTTTTTAGATGGGAGAGACTTTCTGAAACACTGAAATGAATATTTTGGGACACCTTCCCACATTTCACCCACCCCTCAAACTTCCCGAAACCCCAGTGGAACCAAATTAATTGATGGCAAACACTCAGACCTCCCAAACACCCAAAACTTCTGCACTCGGTGCTACCAGCTTGTTAAGGGAAAGGAATTTTCCTTTGATTTTCCCATAGCCCAGTCTCCCCTTTCCTCTTCCAAATCTCATTAGGAAGTCAAATTAGGAAGCCTGCATGCAGCCAAGTTTTGTTTTGCAGAAACAGCCCTGCCCATCTTTGCTGAGCCTGCCTGATTGAGGTTAATGGGATTCCAGCCTCCCTCAGCCCAGTGGAAAGCCAGGGTGACCTAGTTTGCGAGGTCCTGCCCGTGGAAACTGACTTGTTTTTCAATGATCTGCATCTTTATCCCCAGGACCACTTCTCAAAGGACAGCCATGAATGAGCAAATTAGCTGCTGACTTGTTTAGCTCAATAAATCAAGCTGTGGCTCCAACAGCCCAGGGTGCAGGTAGAGACAGAAAAGGCAGATTCTGAACAAAACCCACATCCTTCACTAGTTCCTCTGGTGCTTAAGCAGAAAATGTACACATTTCCTGCAAATCAATTCTATATGTCCATCATCCAGTTCCTCCAATTGCATCTGAATGCTAAGAATTACTGGAACTTTTACAAATAACTTTTATTTCCTTTCTTAAAATGAATCCTGCAACCACTGTCATCACCTTAAATCATTCCCAGCCACTCTGCCAGATAAACATTGATTAGACAAAGGTCGTGTTTCTGAGGCCAGTGGAGTAGAGACATAGTCACCTTCTCCAGAAATCCAAAGCCACATTCCCCAGGAGACCAGAGACATCTTTCTCTTAAATCAGGGCTGGAAATGTCAGGGCTCTTCCTGCCTCCTGCAAAACTTGCACAGGTCCATCGATGTCCTCAGGATGCTAAAAGAAAAAGGGCCTTGGATAGAGGAGCAGGTGGAAGATCTAAGCATCCAGTTGGACCTGGAGCCCTAGATGCCACCTGGTTATAAACACAGCGTTTCCCATCGCTGCAGGAACCTCCCTCAAACCTTTTTCCACACACACCCCGCTGCAGGACTTCAGGCTAGTGAATGGCTTGGGCGCCCTCTCGTGGCTAGATTGAGTTTCTGCAACTCTGAAAATTCAGATTATTTAAAACACACGATGAGACAGAACACAGCATATCAGAGTGGTTTAGGAAACCCTCCTGCGTTTCACTGGAGTGGATCTGTAATTTAGGAGAGGACAGTAAGTCTCTAGAAGCAGTATCAAAATCCTTTATTACCTCTTTTATGGTGTTTTGGGACATTTTGTTTGGAAAAGTTGAATGAGAAGGAAATCAACCTCTACCAAGCCCTGTTACTGGTCCCTCACAATGATAAGCAGTTTTCTCATAACAAAACCTTGGGGTAGGATGATGATGCTCCCATTTGGCAGATGCAGTAAGTGCAAAGAAAGGTGAGATGGAAGCCCCATCACATAGCTATTAAATACGCAGCTGATTCGAATCCAGCTCTGTCACCAGTGCCCTGGGTTCTTCCCTCCACACCATGCTGCCTCTCCAAATGTAGAGAAACATTTCTCCGGGTCTTCATTTGTTTTTCATTTTTCTGATGTAAATTGTCTGTTCATAGCTTTTCTTTATCCAGTGGGATCGTGGTCTTTTTCTGTACATTTAGACTAGCTCTGTACATAGTATAGATATTAGCACTTTGTCAGTCACACTCAATGGAGACCTTTTTGCCAGAATGTCATTTTTCTCTCCAACTTAGTACTATTGTTTTCATTTTACAGATGTTTTTAATTACTATATAATTCAATTAATTTATTTCTTTGTAATTGCTTTTATTGTTTCAAAGTTGAAAAAAATTAACATTAATCAATCTGAAAGCTTTATATTTTTTTCTATGATCTGGTTATTTTCTATTTGACTCTGAGTCTATTTTTTTTCTTGTGTAGTATATTAAATGTGAATCCAGTATTTTTTTTATTACAGTTACCTTATCCCAACCCCACTTGTTGCACAATCTTTTCTTTCCTCTAATTTGAGAAGCCTATTTTGTATAGTCCTTATCTATAGTTTCTGGGATCTCCAATCTGTGTTGTTGATTTATATTTCTATCTGAAATGAATATCACACTATTTTGTCTATCATGCTTTATTATATACTCTGGTATATGGTAGGCTAGATCAACTCTCTTTGCTAGAAAAAATATACAAATCTAAGTCCCAGGTAGAAAGATGAAACCAAAGTAACAAAATATCACATCTTAGAAGACATGGCATATGCAAAAGCATAAATAAGAATTTTTATTATAGTTTGAACAAATTAAAGCACTCCAGTCCTATCTAGCATTTTCTAAGGAAAACTCATATATGTTCTTATCCAGTTCATTATTTTTTATTGTAGAATAAATACTTTGAAGTGATGCTTAATTAAATTTGAAGGTCAAAGGAAATACAAAAGCTCCATGTTCATTTCTTAGATTAATTCGTTTATTTCAACAAACATTGGAAGATAATCCACAGCATGCCAAGTTCTAAGCCAGACATTGGGATATAGCTATGAACAAGACAGAAATGGTCCTCACTCTATTGGAAACTGATGGGGAAGGCAGATATTAACAAGAAATTCCAAAGCAAGAGTGAGTTCAGCATGCTATGGGGAAGTAGAATAGGGGTTCTAAGCAATTCAGGGAGAGGCCAGGAAATACCTCCTCCAGGAAGTGTTACATAAGTGGGGTCAGGAAGGGATTCTCCAGTCAAGGATAAAAGAAAGCTGCAGGGCATGTTGGAAGATGCTAGAAAATTGTTCTCAGGCCCTTATAGATTCAAATTTACTTATATGGTTAGGAATTGGCTGCTTCACATTTCCCACACCTTTAAATACTCACCGGGGTCTAGAGGGTACCTCGCTGCAGCTACAGACTTGGCTACAACAGATTGGGCCAAAATGCATTTACTGAGAATGATTTCCACAAGGCCTTGATCTCAGATGGTTACACCCATCGGCTGGGCAGGTTTCAGGGTAATATGTTAGGATGGCAGTTGGTTTGGTTTCTACAGCTCTGGATTAGAACTGGTTTTGTCCCCTTAGATTGTCACTGTGAAGGCGGTCACCCATGGGTACAGGCTATAATGACTAGCCCAAAATCACATACTTAGGGAGACAGGAAGGTGATAGATGGAGCGGTCAGTCTCTATGGAAATGGAAGAGAAAACCTGCCTCCCAGGGGACTACTGGACCCCCCCCTCCCTCCAGGGCAGCCATGCCCAGGTGCCAATACTTTCTGCTCAGCAGTTACTAGAAGGCAGGCCAGAACCCTGTCCTGCAGGTCCCTAGTGAGGTAATGCCACACCTCCATAGACTGCAATCCTTGTATGAACCAGGTCTTTAAAGAAGTCGCTAAAATCACTGACCTGTATGCCAGAAAATGCACACGTGGGAAAAGGAAATTAAATCCCCTGATTTATGCCTAAGTAGCAGATGATGTCATTGCAATACTTTAGCAGTTTATAAAGGCTTCGTAATAAAGCATCTCATTTGATCCTCAGCAACACTGCAGGCATGTATTGCTAGATGAAGACATTGAGACTTGAAGTGAGTGAGCAACTTCCCCAAGATCTAAGGCTAGGAAGTGGAGGAGCTCAAGCCATCATTTGCACATTGGTTCAGTCAGCCCACTGGGCACCTAGCTCCTGGGGTGCAGCTGTGAAATGTAGAGTTTCTTCAAGGAACTCCCAGTCTAAGCTGGGGAGAGGGAACAGTGAGTAAGTGATTACAATCATGGAGTCTGGCTAGAGGGACCTGTGCAGAGTGTGGGAATCCAGCGCTATGTATTTGCCTCAGCTGAGGTCAGACAGAAAAGCTGCTGGAAGAGGTGACATGACCTGAGGCTTGAAAGATGAGGGGACCAACTATTCTCAAGCTTCAGGTGTATTAAAATCATCTGGAGGGGTTATTAAAACAAATTGCTGGGTCCTAACCCCGAGTCTCTAATTCAGCAAATCTAGGGTGGGGCACAAGAATCTGTATTTCTAACAAGTTCCTAGAGGTTGCTGATGCTGCTGGTCCAAGGACCACACTTTTCCAATCACTGAAGAGCTTGCCCAATAGATGCAAGTACAGTAGAGCCTGCAGCTAACCTGCAGCTAGGATGGCCTGCCAGGGCCCAGGGAGTTTCTTGGGTAGCAGGTAGGATGGGACAAGGGAGGGAGTGTATGGGAGACAGCACCAGGTCCTTATCAGTCAACGGACGCCAAAGCCAGGGCTCAGGCCAGGTTCTTCTCCACTGCTGTGCTGGAACCTAGACTAGCATCAGGCTAAAATGGAAAGTCCACTCGGGGAGTCTTTTCCTCCCATCCGTCCCCTTTCTGATCTCCATACGACCCTACAGTGTTTCTCTCAGTAACACTAATGGTGATAAAAGTTCTAGGGCCAGGCACTGGGCTAAGAGCTGTCTACAAGCTAGCTCATTTGAAACTCACAGGAACTCTTTGGAGTAGATATATATGATCACCATTCTAAAGATTTTGACACTGAGATGCAGAAAGGTTTGGTAATCTGCCCAAGGACACACAGCTGTAAGAGGTGATACCAGAACCCGAGGGGCCCAGTTCCACAGGCCCTATTTGGGTCTGCAGTCATTGCTTTCTGGAGCCAGGTGAGGGCAACCAGAAGCAGCTGGTCTCAGCAGAGGGCACAGGGACTTCCAAACAGCTGAGGGAGACCAGCTGCCAGCTGAACTTAAGGAACAGTTGGTCCCTGGCCAAGGATTCCCCACAATTAGCAGCCCGGGGGCGCAGAGTCATTCAGAGCTGCCTTCAAGCCTCAGCCCCCTCCTAGCTGTGTCTCTTAATTCATTAACCACTTATTCACTTTCATGGCCTCTCTACGAGACAGGTTAATAATTCAAACCCCACAGGATTATCATGAGGGGAAAATGAAATAACATGGACTGCCACCCCATGTGCCCTGCGAATGCAGCTCTTTCCTTCCCAGCCATGTGAGTGGTTGCTGCCATGTATCTCACGTGGTCCCAGCCACTCCTGAGAATCTGAGTACACAAGGAGATAGAGGTGGAAGAGCGGCCTCTGATAGCTTAGACTTGGGATGTTATTCCCAGCAGCCAAAGGTGTCGGCCAAAGGTCTCTGGCTCTACAGCTGGTCCCTGCTCTCCAGCTGTGAGCTGATGAGTGCAGTCTGGTGCTGGGCAGTGCCTGCTATCGGCGGCCTTTTTTTTTTTTTTTTTTTTTTTTTTTTTTTTTTTTTTTTTTTTTTTTTTTTTTTTTTTTTTTTTTTTTTTTTTTGAGACGGATTTTCGCTCTTGTTACCCAGGCTGGAGTGCAATGGCGCGATCTCGGCTCACCGCAACCTCCGCCTCCTGGGTTCAGGCAATTCTCCTGCCTCAGCCTCCTGAGTAGCTGGGATTACAGGCACGCACCACCATGCCCAGCTAATTTTTTGTAGCTTTAGTAGAGACGGGGTTTCACCATGTTGACCAGGATGGTCTCGATCTCTTGACCTTGTGATCCACCCGCCTCGGCCTCCCAAAGTGCTGGGATTACAGGCTTGAGCCACCGCACCCGGCTATCGGCGGCCTTCTAAGGACAATGGAGGCAGGAAGCTGGGGGAGATGCCCCTTTGATGGCACACTGGAGATCTCAGCAGAATGGAAAGAGGACGAGCAGGAGGATTTTAAAATGAATGATTGGAAAGAACACTAACCTTGAACTAACAGCGACTTGGGCCATGGTCTCATTTTTGCCGCTTAACTTTGTGACTTTGGACAAGTTACATAACCCTCCTGAGTGTTTCCTCATCTGTAAATTAGAGTCAATCATCCTTACTCCAGGTATGTGGTGAGAATGTATATAGAAAGGCAGGGGACATTGTTAAGCAGTTTTCATTTGTGAATTTTATCTTACACCCAACACTGCTTGGCACACACATAGTGTGCAGTATTTGCTTGCTCATGTATTCTAAAGCCTTTACTGAGCACGTGCTCTGTGCCAGGCACTGTAAATAAAGCCTTGAATAAGGCAGAGAAAACCCTGCTTTCCCAAAGCTTATACTCAAGTGAGAGATGACAGTCGAGAGCAACAACGAAAAAAAAATGAGCAAGGAAATACAAATAACGGTAAGCTCTGTGGACACACTTAAACTGGATACGGCCAGGCATAGTGGCTCATGCGTGTAATCTTAACACTTAGAGAGGCAGAAGGATCACTTGAGGCCAGGAGTTGTACACCAGCCTGGGCAACATAGCAAGACCCCATCTCTTTAAAAAATTTAAAAGTTAGTTGGGCATGGTAATGCCTACCTGTAGTCCTGTCTACTAGGGAGGCTGAGGTTCAAGGATCACTTAAGCCCAGCAGTTTGAGGCAACAGTGAGCCATGATCACACCACTGTACGCCAGCCTAGGTGTCAGATCAAGACCTGGTCTCTGAAAAAAAAAAAAAAAAACTGGGTACAGTAGTAGTATGTGGTTCCCACCACATTTGTTCAATGGATGGGCTTAGGACAGAGAAGGGTATAAACCTGTAATGGCCAAAAGCAGAGTTCAGTGGGCGACCATGAATCTAACTACTTTCTCTCCTTCTCATTCTTCATCCATGATCCAGGCAGATTTCCCTCAGAGTGAGGACCAACCCGAGAGCTCTAATGTAATGGTCTCTGTATTTGGTTTCCAGGAGAGCAGCACCTTCGGCTGAGTTTTCCGTGGACAGAACACGCCATTTAATGTCCTTCCTGACCATGATGGGCCCAAGTCCCGACTGGAACGTAGGCTTATCTGCAGAAGATCTGTGCACCAAGGAATGCGGCTGGGTCCAGAAGGTGGTGCAAGACCTGATTCCCTGGGATGCTGGCACTGACAGCGGGGTGACCTATGAGGTGTGTGTGTGCCTGGAGTGGTGAGTGGCAAAGTTCCCCAGGACCTTCTCCTTGCCCAGCCCCATCCTAAGTGTCCTGGACACAGAAGGTATCTAACCCAGGCTATGTCCTAGACAAACTTTCAGTCTGGCTGGGGAGGCCGGCATGGTCTCATCACATACAGAGTGTGATTTGGGCTCTGGGAAGTGTTATGCGGTGGCCAGGAGAGCACAGAGAGGGAACCGCTAAAGAGCAGTTCCCAGGTGAGCAGGGGACAGCATTCCAAAGCCATGATGGCAAGAGAGCAAGAGGGGAACAGCAAGAGGTTGATGTGATACAGCTGGGCCGGCTTCTGAATGTTTCTGGACAGCTGAGCTAAGGAGTTTGCATTCTGTCCTGAATGTCATATTTCTCAGATATGATCAACTGCATTGAAATCTGGAGCCCTCAAATAACCAATGGGAGAACAATCTACAACAGGCATCTGCAAACTATGGTTTGTGCCCTACAATGTGATTTGTCAACAAAGTTTTCAAAGCCAGCTGCACTCATCCAAGTACATATTATCTGGCGCTGTTTCTTTACTACCATGGCTGA
>NW_016107354.1:4152443-4213968 GCF_001604975.1 Cebus imitator
ACACAGCATGGTTCACAAAGCCTAAAATATTTACCATCTGACCCTCTACAGAAAAATGTTTTCCAGTGCCTGGTCTATTAGGGAGAGTTTGGGATTCAGGTCAACCTGGCTCAGCCATTTCCTAGCTGGGATGGCCTCTCGGAAACTTGGCTCCTTCATCTGGGTACAGTCCTACCATGTACATGGAAGAATTTTAAAATACAGTTCTAGAAATTTTCCAGCACAGCATATGGCATGAACACAATTCCATAAATATAAATAGTAGCTATTATACTTGTTAAATTCCTATCAAGGACTTTGCTCTGATCCATATAACAAATGGCTTTTGTGGGTTTTCCCAGTCTTCTTTCTTACTCTCTGCCTCTATACATTTTCCTGCAGTCACCCAATAAGCCCACCATTCCCCAGGAGAAAATCCGGCCCTTGACCAGCCTGGACCATCCTCAGAGTCCTTTCTACGACCCAGAGGGTGGGTCTATCACTCAAGTAGCCAGAGTTGTCATCGAGAGAATCGCACGAAAGGTACTGGGTTAGAGCCCGCTCTGGCATCAACCCTTCCCAGTAGGAGTGCCAGGGAGACTGCACACCTTTCTGCTCTAGAATTGTGGAGTCCCTGGCAGAAAGCATCTCAGGATATGGAATTCCCTGGTCTCCCAGGGTTTCTAACATGCACATTATTTTGTAAGATGAAAATTAGCAGGCCAGACACGGTGGCTCACACCTGTAATCCCGACACTTTGGGAGGCCGAAGTGGGCAGATCAGCTAAGGTCAGGAGTTCAAGACCAGTCTGGCCAACATGGTAAAATCCCATCTCTACTAAAAATTAAAAAAATTAGCTGGGTGTGGTGGCAGGGGCCTGTAATCCCAGCTACTCAGGAGGCTGAGGCAGGAGAATCACTTGAACCCAGGAGGCAGAGGTTGCAGTGAGCTGAGATCATGCCATTGCACTCCAGCCTTGGTGACAAGAGTAAAACTGTCTCAGGGAAAAAAAAAAAGAAAATGAGCAAAATGAAATCAGCAGTGAGGCCCAGTGCTCAAATGAACAATTTGATCCAGGCAAATTGGTTTCATTGTGAATTCCATAATTGATTACTAATGTCTGCCATGGGGTAGAACTGGGAACAGTGGTACCCAAGCCATTTACTTATCATCCATGGTTAGCCACTCCTGCTTTCTTGGCATTTCTTTCTCAGGCAGATAGTAAATGTTGGCCCAGAACTTTGCCATGGCTCTGGGTGATATTTTATACAGAATGGGCATTAGATTTTAGTCTCTTTCATCTTCCCCCTACACATTCTCTTCTTTCCCTCATGTGAGCCCTCCAAGTAAAATTCCTTTTGCAGGGGGAACAATGCAATATTGTACCTGACAATGTCGATGATATTGTAGCTGACCTGGCTCCAGAAGAGAAAGATGAAGGTACGTTGTTTTTTGTTGTTGCAGGTGGCAACATAAATTGACGCAACCCTTTGAGAAAGCAATTTGCTAACCTGTTTTAAGAATCATAAAAATATTCATGTCCTTTGACTTGGTAATCCTATCTCTGAGGATTTCTCCTCAGGAAATAATAAAAAACAAGGCCAAGATTAGGCACAAAGCATAAGGGAATTGATGAAGGTATGATGTCAGAATATATACTGAACAGCATCAGGCCTTTAAAATGATCATGTACATTTTATTTGAATGGGCTTTGCAGGAGTCAGACCACTCTCTGCTTCCATTCTCAGTCCAGCTGATGAGGCAGGTGTGGATACATTCACTTTCCCAGCAAGTAAAGAGAGGCCCAGATCCTACAGGCAGGAGGGAGAGACAGAATCATGGTTCAAGCTCAAGTTTTCTTACGGGATCTGGAGCCAGACAACCTGGACTCTCAGTAGCATATGATCTTGGGCGAGAAGCTAATCTTTCTGTTTCCTCAACTATCCAATGGGGATAATAAGGGAACCTGCTTCATAGAGTTGTGAGAATCAAAAGGGATAAAACATGTAAGGTTCTTAGAATGGTGCTGGTACATGGTAAGTATTCAATGAATAGCAGTGCCCTTATTCTTACCATGACACCTGTGTACGGGATCATCGGGGACATGAGCCATGGCATGAAAACAAGCCTTGAGCTTTTCAAAATTGCCTACAATGTACCTGCATGTGTGTGGAAACAATGCCAAGATGAGGAACTGAAAATGAAAAGACGTTCATGTGTTGAAAGGAAGGGATAATAAGAATCGTTCTGCTCCTTCAGATATTTATTAGCAAGATGTTAAATTATAATCTTTAAAGGAAAGTGGATGGCTGCTTCCATCCCAGGAGGATGCAGGCTCAATAAGGCCAGTCTGGCAGCATGGCTTTTCATGTCCCCAAATGAGCTGGTGTTGGGAGAGGGCCAGTGGCGGCTCCCGTAGGCTCCCAGGGAAAATATGTCAAACACTCTTTCCAGATGACACCCCTGAAACCTGCATCTACTCCAACTGGTCCCCATGGTCCGCCTGCAGCTCCTCCACCTGCGACAAAGGCAAGAGGATGCGACAGCGCATGCTGAAGGCGCAGCTGGACCTCAGCGTCCCCTGCCCCGACACCCAGGACTTCCAGCCCTGCATGGGCCCTGGCTGCAGCGACGAAGGTGAGGAGAAAACCAAGACCAGTGAGGTGCTGGTAGGAGCTCAGGAAGGGAGGGTCTGCCCAGCAGTCAGACAGTGTCCCTGGTGAGGGCACAAGGACTCTAACTGTAGATGTCAGTGGGGTCCACTTTGGACAGACTCCTGTCTGCATCGGTGTGTTAAGGGCTCTGAACACAGAACCTCTCTTTTGACATCAAAGGAATTCTTGAGATTGACTGACCACTCCCCTTCTTTTACTGAAGAGCTGACAAACATATCTTATGACAAATACAAACAACACATAGCCTGCTTCTTGGCCTTAACTCCAATCTCTTAAGGAGCCTGTTAACAGGTCAGCTCAGACTGAATCTAGATCCATTGCCCTAATTCTGTCATTCATGGCCCCTCATCTGTGTTCCACCTCAGCGTGAGTCAGGGCACTCTCACTTCTTTGTGTCAGGACCGTCAGGCTGATGGCAGAAATTCCCAGTCTATTTGCAACAGCCCAAAGGTCAAGCTTGAAGTATAATCTTGCAACACCTCTATCATGAGGGCCCAAGCTTCAATATTGCACTAAGCTGATTGCTGTGCAAAGGTCAGCTGTCTGCTTTCCAAGCCATGATCCTTTTCTCTGCCTGATAAATCTACGCTACTCGCCCCCTGATCTTACAGGATGCAATAAGGCAATAGGAAGGGATGTATAGGCTGGATTGGTGTATGGCAGGAAGAAAAATTAAAAAACACTTCCGGCCGGGCGCAGTGGCTCAAGCCTGTAATCCCAGCACTGTGGGAGGCCGAGGCGGGTGGATCACGAGGTCAAGAGATCGAGACCATCCTGGTCAACATGGTGAAACCCCGTCTCTACTAAAAATACAAAAAATTAGCTGGGCATGGTGGCGTGTGCCTGTAATCCCAGCGACTCAGGAGGCTGGGGCAGGAGAATTGCCTGAACCCGGGAGGCGGAGGTTGTGGTGAGCCGAGATCACGCCATTGCACTCCAGCCTGGGTAACAAGAGCAAAAATCCGTCTCAAAAAAATAAAAAATAAAAAAAAAAATAAAAACACACTTCCAAGCTGAGAATAAAGAAAGCAAGCTTAATCCATGCAGGTCATTAATTCCTTGGCTCTCCCTAGAGTAGGGGTCTTAAATACCTGTCTTGGGGCTGTGCTTTCACGGGTGGTTTATTGCTAGCTCGTTTTGCCCACAGAAAGGGGAGTGAACCCTCCCATAGATGAGTCATCCCTACAAATAGGTGGGAGGAAAGCTGGGACTGGCCTGTCAACATCGAAGTCTCTGTTTCTTAGGGCTGGGACTGAAGAGATGTGTAAGCTGAGGTCCTTAACCTCCCGCTCCACAGGGAAGGACTGTTCCTCATACAAATGGATTATAATTTATCTTATATATATCAAATTATATCTTTTATTACGTGTGTGTGTGTACACATTTTTTAAACACCCTCCTTTTTATCCAAGTATCTTTCAAATGTATTTCCATGAGATAAGGAGTAATTCTGAGTGTCCCATGCACCTGGAAAAGAGGTATTTCCTCTTAGAGAACTTTGTCAGTTTAAGGATTTAGACCTCTTAGGCTCGCTGACATCCTCAACTGCCTGACTCCCCTTGATTCCCACTGGCAGCAAGTTCTGGCCGGGTGGGTATCCCGGCCACCACGCGCTGCTGCAGCATGCGCTTGGTGTGTTGCAGACGGCTCCACCTGCACCATGTCCGAGTGGATCACCTGGTCGCCCTGCAGCATCTCCTGTGGCATGGGCATGAGGTCCCGGGAGAGGTACGTGAAGCAGTTCCCGGAGGATGGCTCCGTGTGTACACTGCCCACTGAGGAAACAGAGAAGTGCACGGTCAACGAGGAGTGCTGTGAGTGGGGGGCCCCGGGCGGGTGGGGGTCCCCAGGCAGACGGGCAGGTCGGGGAAGCAGCAGGTGCAACTCCAATGCCACCGGCCTCCCCAGCTCCCAGCAGCTGCCTGATGACCGAGTGGGGCGAGTGGGATGAGTGCAGTGCCACCTGTGGCATGGGCATGAAGAAGCGGCACCGCATGATCAAGATGAGCCCCGCAGATGGCTCCATGTGCAAGGCTGAGACCTCCCAGGCGGAGAAGTGCATGATGCCCGAGTGCCGTGAGTAGGCATGGGGGTGTGCTTGGAGGAGGTGACCAGGGCCAGGCGTGGAGAGCCATGCCACCCCCTATTACCACCATAAATGTCAGAGGCTAAGCAGGAGGAAAGCATGGCCCATGGTCCTTGCTGGGTACTGCTAGGAGCCAGATGACAGCCATAGGTGTGTGGACATCAACCAGACCCAGAGAGAGTAACCTCCACTGGGGGACATTCTGAGCAATACTGGGGTGGCAAACTGGTAACCTTTGGATAGAATTCACCTGCAGCTGGGTTTTATAGGAGTGTCTTTCTTGCAGTGGTGGGGAGGAAGGGTAATACATTTAGGTGGGGCATACACTACCCAGGTCCAGCCCACTCCTGTTGTACATTGGACTTGGCTGATCCCATAAAGCATGACCTCCCTGCTCTGCACAAATGCATATGGGCCTGCCCACACATCAGCACGCAGATGTATACAGGCACACAAGTGCATATTCTAGGGAATTCAGGACCACAGTCTCCAAAAATGCGGCCCTTGGCCCCTCCTTTAGTGCCTGATTCTTGGTGACTGTGGGATGTTTCTGTCTCTAGGAAGATCGTACTTTCCAGTGGGGACTTCTGTAGTCATATTACTACCCTCATGTCATAACCACCAGGGGGCCGGGAAGATGAAAGAGTGACAAGAAGAGCAGTAGGCTGCAGAGCCACTTCCTGCTCCATAGAATTCACTCTTACGTGAACCCACAGGCCAATTCTATATTCCAGGGGCCAAAGCAGGGGACTGGGGGTGGGATATTGTCAGGCCAGGGAGATCAAAGAAAACAAAAGGAGCCTGTTCTCAGTGGCAAACCTGGTTCTTGATCTAGACACCATCCCATGCTTGCTGTCCCCATGGTCTGAATGGAGCGACTGCAGCGTGACCTGCGGGAAGGGCATGCGAACCCGCCAGCGGATGCTCAAGTCTCTGGCGGAACTTGGAGACTGTAATGAGGACCTGGAGCAGGTGGAGAAGTGCATGCTCCCAGAATGCCGTAAGTCTTGGAGCTCCCCGAAGCCCATCACTTCTCTCCTATGTTCCTGAGTCCAGGGAGCCCTGAACCAGGCAGTGCTGATACTGCTAGATCCTAGAATAAAATGGTTTGCTGGGGAGGAGCTTGGGGTTTGGCAGTTAGTGTCTGCAAAATACTACATCAATTTCATTAGTAAAGTGAGAATCCCACTACCATCTACAAAACACCCAAAGTGCAAGTTGCTGTGAAGTCTAAATGGGAGACACATGAAAAACAGTGCAAGGCTCAAAAAACCTTAGTTCTTTCCCTCCCCTCCCCCAACAATTATGGGCTTGCCTGACCCATGGATTTTCTGAGCTTTTGAGTTCTATTCTTCTCCCTGTGACCATTTTATTTCCCCATGACCAGACCCTGGACATTAAATCAATGACTCCAGCAGACTGGTAAGAAAACCAGCAAGAAAACAAGCCAAGTTCTCAAAAGCTCACCCCACCTCACTCCCAGTCCTGTTCTCCTCCAAAATCTCTGCCATCAGCTGTTTGTATTAAATGGGACTAATCTCCAAGCAGAGCGAGCCAGTTTCTTTGGCTGGTCTTCCAAGAGCTGCTCTTTTGGGTGATGAAAGGGCAGGCACACTGGCTGTGGCTCTGGCCCCCTCCAGCACACACTTGCAGTCTTTCATGCTCCCTCCCCTAGTTAGTAACCTTCAGCCGATGATTCAGCACCTCTGTTCCTCAGTTTCCCCATCTGTAAAGTAGCAGGAAACACTTCCTAGGCTGCTCTGAGGATGAAACTGAGTATTTGGTCCAAAGTATGAGCACCAGATGTGGCAAGGATAGGCCTCAATCCCTGCTCCATGCTTCAGCTCCTGGGCTGTTAGGTAACTTGGACCATCCATTAGAGAAAGCCTGGGATTTTCAATAACTAAGACTGGCCTATGGTTCAGGCCAGCTCACCAGAGTTGGAGCCCCATAGCCTTCTGACTGAGAGGGTCTGACTTAAAAGTCTTCATATTCACGGGGTCCATTAAAGTAAGGGAGATGAAAATGAACGTTTATGGAGCACTCATTTAATCCTTACAACCTAATGAGAAAAATACCACGATCCCCATTTTGCAAATAAGAAAGCCACCTGAGTTCCCACAGGGGAGTAAAAAAGAACTGAAACTGTTGAAACTAAAAAAGAACAGTCTAGGTCCAGCCTGACTTTGGCCTTGCAAGGCCAACAGAGCACTTGGAATAATTTACCTCCCTGGAACACATCTTGACAATTAGACTGATGTGTTATTAGTAAGAATTTACTGGATTTCATACTGTGATAAACCATGAAGTACCACTTGCTCCTGACCCTCTTCTCTACTGAATGTCCCATTTATAGCTCCTGTTTTTCACATAGACTCACCACATATAGAACACAGGATGATACCAAAATGAAAAGCTGCCAGGGCATGTGATAACTACCATGTCCTTGGTATTGGTCTACAAGGGTCAGCCACTTTTAGCTTGTTGATATGTTCTCTTCAAAGAGCAGCAGGGAGCTTGTTGGTCTTGCTCTGAAAAATACCATCAGTGAGTTTGGGAGTGTAGGAGGCTGTTCTATACTTGAAGCTGATCTGACAATACTCTAGGAGCTCACGGAGCAGGGCAAGAGGCTCTGAACACATCTTCAAAGTCCTCCAAAGCCTTCTTGAGTCAAAGAGGGATCAAAGAATGGGTGATGACCTGGCACAAATCCTGCCTCTGCTGCTTACCAACCACCGGGGCTGGATGAAGTCAGCCCGCCTCTTGGAGTTTCTTTTTCTGTAAAATGGCATGACATGGCACTTCCTTTGCATTCCTCATAGGCTTGTTGAGATGTTCAAAAAAGAGTGTGACCAGATCTTGTTTCAGACATGAGATACACTGATGCCCATCTGTGTCTTGCCAGCCATTGACTGTGAGCTCACCGAGTGGTCCCAGTGGTCGGAGTGTAACAAGTCATGTGGAAAAGGCCACATGATTCGAACCCGGATCATCCAAATGGAGCCTCAGTTTGGAGGTGCACCTTGCCCAGAGACTGTGCAGCGGAAAAAGTGCCGCATCCGGAAATGCCTTCGAAATCCATCCATCCAGAAGCTACGCTGGAGGGAGGCCCGAGAGAGCCGGCGGGGCGAGCAGCTGAAGGAAGAGTCTGAAGGGGAGCAGTTCCCAGGTATCCCTCCCAAGTGTGGGCCTGGGCTGGTCTCCAGGACAGGGGGGCTCTACACTGGGCCAAATCTTGGATCTGTCAAACAAACAAAAAAAAGACTGGGGGAGAGTCGCATTTTCTGCAGTCTTCAGACCACATTTTGATTCTTCAGATCCAAGTTTTTTCCCAGATGTTGGGCAAGCAAAATTCATAAAGAGGATTGGGGGTCAGAGGGTCCTTTATCAAACAACATTTAGATAACCTAATTACCTGCCAAAAGTAAATTTTCAAGCAAAGAATCTTCAGGAGTTGCACAATTCCTTCCTTTCTGCACATGTATAAAACCAGAAGTGTGTCTAACTGCTCAAAATCAGTTATGACTTAGTAACCCCATCCACTCCTTGCAAAAGGGGAAAATGATACAGATATGTCAAAGGAGTCTTGTTCGTCAGTTAGGGAATGTTCCCGAGAACCTCCCAGAACATGTCATCTTCCATTTTAAGGGTGTGGCTCAGACAAGGCAGCCATGGCCTGAGGCTTTATGATTTTTCTTGCAAGGCTAACCAGAAGTTTAGCAGCAGTGTCATGTCAGCCTTGAGTTTTATTTCCCGAAATAATATTGATCCAAGCGGCCAAATAATTGAGCAATGCACCAAGTGCTCAGGGAGCTGAGAAATGAGCATCTTACACTGACTGGAGTTCAGGGACATGTCAGAACAGGGAAAGTTACAGTGGGTTTTGAAAAACTTGGGAGTTGTTTGCCACATAGAAAAGTACATTCCAGGCTGGGTGTGGTGGCTTAGGCCCGTATTCCCAGTACTTTGGGAGGCCAAGGTGGGCAGATCACCTGAGGTCAGGAGTTCGAGACTAGCCTAGTCAACATGGTGAAACCCCATCTCTACTACAAATACAAAATTAGTCAGGCGTGGTGGTGCGTGCCTGTAATCCCAGCTACTCGGGAGGCTGAGGCAGGAGAATCGCTTAAACCCAGGAGGCAGAGGTTGCAGTGAGCCAAGAGTGCACCATTGCACTCCAGCCTCGGCAACCAGGTAGAAACTCATCTCAAAAAAAAAAAAAGGTACATTCCAGGCGGCAGGAATAGTCATTGCAAAGATAGATGGTCTCTCCAGTAGCCTAGCCAAGCTTGCTTACATGTTGGTGGAAAGGTTCCTAGCAGCTTTTATTAGGCCCATTCTTGCTCATGTCCCATTGGCCATAGCAAGTCGAGTTATCAAGCCCATATTCAAGAGGTGGAGAAACAGAGTCAACCTTTCGATGAGAAGACCCATGAAGCATTTGTGGCCATTTTTTGCAATCAATCACATATGACCTAACTGTTCCAAGTAAGGACTCTAACGAAATCATTACATACTTGAGCCGAGGAGGAGCCCAGACAACCACATTTCACAGTTCTACTAGAGTTCAGCATCCCTGTTCTGTCCCCAGTTTCTGCTGGCCTAACCAAGCATTCTCATGCTTTCAGGTTGTAGGATGCGCCCATGGACAGCCTGGTCAGAATGCACCAAACTGTGCGGAGGTGGGATTCAGGAACGCTACATGACTGTAAAGAAGAGATTCAAAAGCTCCCAGTTTACCAGCTGCAAAGACAAAAAGGAGATCAGAGCATGCAATGTTCACCCTTGTTAGCAAGGGTACAAGTTCCCCAGGGCTGCATTCTAGATTCCACAGTCACCAATGGCTGGATTGTTTATTTGCTTGTTTAAGACAATTTAAATTGTGTACACTAGTTTTCATTTTTGCAGTGTGGTTCGCCCAGTAGTCTTGTGGATGCCAGGGACATCCTTTCTGAATACTTCTTGATGGGTACAGGCTGAGTGGAGCACCCTCATCTCCAGCCAGCCCTCTTCCTGCACAGAAGTGAGTAGTGTCAGCCACCTTGTACTAAACTGAAACATGTCCATGTCCTTCTGGAGCTTCCACCTGGCCAGGCAGAACAGAGACCTTGACCTCCTCCACATGGAGAGGCAACCATGTCTGGAAGTGACTCTATGCCTGAGTCCCAGGGTGCAGCTGGTAGGAAACATTCTCAATCAGATGAAGGGAGCATATTCCCTTCATTCTCATCTTTGGCCTGTTCACTGAAAACGCTGTTTGCCCATGTCTTCTTAGTGGAACTTTAGGTCTCTTTTCAAGTCTCCTCAATCAACAGTAGTTCCTGAGGAAAACAGAGCTGGTAGACTTGAAAAGGAGCATTCATGTTGGGTGGCTTTTGTTCTTTCATTGAGAAATTCGGAATACATTTATCTCACCCCTGATATTGGCTCCCGATGCCCCTCGGAAACAACAAAAAAAAAATATCGCTGCTTTATTTAAATGTAAGGTAACAAGTTTTTATACCTGAGATAAAGGATAAGTAAATTTAGAGTGTATTTTTCCCTTGCTTTTGGGGGTTGGGGGGAGTATGCACAATTCTTCTAGGAAGCCAGCCTTCTTTACTTTTTGGTACTAAACACTGATTGGAACCAAGACCAAGGCAGCAAAATTGGTCTCTTTAGCAGGCCCATACCTGAATTTTAAAATCTTCCTACACACATCTAGACTTTCAAGTTTGCAAATCAGTTTTTAGTAAGGAAACATTTTTGTTATACTAACATTTTGCTAAGTCTGCCCAAAGCCTCCCAAATCATTCCTTCAACAAAAGTTATCTCTGTACTTCTTTAGTTATTTTAGTCATAAAATTTTATATGTAGAGAGAAAAAGTTATCAAGACAGAAAGTAAATCTAAGAGAAAGGAATATTATTATGGGATTAAGCTGAGCAAGCAATTCTAGCGGAAAGCCAAACCTGTGTTAGTGCTCCACACCACCGTGGCAGTCCTCCCAGACATGCACAGGAATGGCCACGGGTTTACACTGCCTTCCCAGCAATTATAGGCACACCAGATTCAGGGAACCTGACCACCTAGGGATAGTATAAAAGGACATTTTTTTAGTTGGGTCCATCAGCAGTTTTTGTTCCTGCATTTATTGTTGAAAACTGTTTCTTTTATAGGCCTTCTTACTGCTTAATCCAAATGTGTGCCATTGGTGAGACACATATAATGCTCTGAATACACTAAGAATTTGTATTAAACACATCAGGATATTTCCAAATACAACATACTATAACCCTGAATATGTATTTTAACACAAGAAAGACTGTTCAGTAAAAACTCACTGGGTCTTTTATGTTTTTAAGCTAAGTAAGTGTACTGAAGGTTAAGTCTTTTTTATATTGTCCTCCACTTCCATCATTTTCAGTAAAAGACATGGCTTTTCCTCCCTTGTTCTTGGAGGGACCGTTATTACATCATCTCTGAACTACCACCTTTGTCTCCAACATTTTTTAAATCCTTAAATGAATTGCTTTCTTCCAAAAAAAAAGGAGCACAAGATAAAGAAACATGAGATTTAATTTCCTACTTGAGGAAAAAAAAAAAAAAAAAAAAAAACTCCTCTTCATATAGAACTGCCCACTTTTGCAACATTGTTCTAAGCTATCTAGAAAACTCTCAACCCATGATAAAGTTCCTAAGACAGTGATTCCTAATCCAAGGACAAGCCACCCTAACGTCTCATGTTATTTGGTCACAGTTGGGTACATTTAAAATCCTGATTCTAGAGACTTACTTAAAACCAGGTTAATGACTAAGAATGGATAACACGACTCTTGTTGCATTGTTATTTTTTGTTTGTAATGGGGAATTTATAAGGAACATCAAGTCTCTTTCTTACCAAAGTCTTGTTAGGTGGTTTATAGTTTTTCTGGCTAACAAATCATTTTGGAAATAAAGACTTTTTACTGCAAAAATGAAATTTGTTTGGACTTCCACTTGAGATAGTAAAGAGTATATTAGACACCCAGTAAAAACTGCCATAGAAAGAAGTTATAATTGTTTGTTGTGTATATTTTTTTTCAATGCCAAACCAGTTGTAATCCAATTTACATCCATATTTTAGGTTCAACAGCAAGAAGTTCAGAGAGAGATTTCCCAACCAGACATTGGGTCACTCACTGGTCACCTTGTCAGTGCATGTTATTTGAAGGGAATCTGCTGTAGCAAATGAGAATAAATCTGGGCTTCTATAGATCCAGAACTGAAAAAAATTAAAAAATTGTGCTGTTTTTAATTTGAACTTTGCATATTAAACATATTTTAGGCATACTCAGTCTATGTACTCACTGCAGGAAATTAAAGGTATATTATACATTCTCATGACTATAGCTCTCCAGAAACAGTCCAGGTCAAGTACACGGCTAAAATGTGCTAGGGCTTGAGTCCGTTCCCACCAAAACTCATGTCTTAAATTTGATCCCCAATGTGGCCACATTGGGAGGTGGCCTAGTAAGAAGTGTTTGGGTCATGCAGGCATATCCATCATGAATGGCTTGGTACCATTGTACTGAAAGAGTTCTAGCGCTCTCTAGACTGAATTAGTTCTCACAGAATTGCTCCCAAGGGAGTAGGCTATTATGAAGCCAGGATGCCCCCTCGCTTTGACTCTTTGAACACCTCCATGTCTTCTTTCACCTTCCCCGTTATGTTATGACACAAAATGCAAAGCCCTCAGCAGAAACGGAGAGACGCTGGCAGCATGCTTCCTGTACTTCCTAGCCTGAAGAACCATGAGCTAAATAAACCTTTTTACTTTATAAATTACCCAGTCTAAGGTATTATTATAGCAACATTAAAAGGACCTAAGATGAATGTCAATACACACAAATTCTCAAAGTCAAATTATTGCTGTGACTTATTTCTATTTAGCCTACATTTCAGACAACGGTTAAATTTTTTTTTTTTCTGAGACAGAGTTTTGCTCTTGCTGCACAGGCTATAGTGCTGTGGTGCAGTCTAGGCTCACTGCAACCTCCGCCTCCCAGGTTCAAGCGATTCTCCTGCCTTAGTCTCCCAAGTAGCTGGGATTACAGGCATGCGCCACCATGCCTGGCTATTTTTTTTTTTATTTTATTTTTAGTAGAGATGGGGTTTCTCCATGTTGGTCAGACTGGTTTTGAACTCCCAACCTCAAGTGATCTGCCCCCCTTGGCCTCCCAAAGTGCTGGGATTAAAAAAATAATTTTTTTTTTAAAATTTGTCCTGCCACCGCGCCCGGTCAAAAAAATAAAATTTGTTTTAAATATCAGAAAATCTAGCCTAAGCAATATGGCAAAACCTTGTCTATACAAAAAATACAAACATTGTTCAGGCATGCTGGCTCATGCCTGTAATCCCAGCAGGCTTTGGGAGGCCAAGGCAGGCAGATCATCAGAGGTTAGCAGTTTGAGACCAGCCAGGCCAACATGGTAAAATCCCATCTCTGCTAAAAATACAAAAATTAGCTGGGCATGGTGGTGCATGCCTGTAGTCCCAGCAACTCAGGAGGCTGAGGCAGAAGAATAGCTTGAACCAGGGAGGCAGAGGTTGCAGTGAGCTGAGATCACACAACTGCGCTCCAGCCTGGGCAACAGAGCAAGACTCCATCTCAAAAAAATAAATAAATAAAAAATAGCCAGGCATGATGGTGCATGCCTATAGTCCCAGTTACACTGGAAGCTGAGGTGAGAGAATCACCTGAGACCAGGAGGTAGTCTTTGGTGGGCTGTGTTCATATCACTGCACTCCAGCCTGAATGACATAGCGAGACCCTGTCTCCAAAAAAAAAAAAAAATCAAAGCTCAAAGAACTGTAGAAAGGCCTCTCATCGGTTTATAACGGAATCTGACCATTAAAAGCACCCAGCTTTCTAAGTTCAGCTACCTAAGGAGCTAAATATTTATACCCTAACGATATAGAAACTGTTGTTCAAAATAAAAAAGACTAAACATTAATGTTTAATCCCTGATTATAACATAGACTCAAGGAAGACACAGTCATTTCCTCTATTATGTGGAGCTATCAATTTTAATAAAATGATTCATTTTGTTCTTCATACTGCCCAATGTAAGGAGAATGAATAAAAATAAACCTCTTTTGAAAATGAGATGCAATAACAAATTCTAAATAGCAGCTGAATGCTAATTGGCATGAAGCTAATTCTTCAATTTACATCCTTTGAAATCTGAAAGCAAAAGATCTACACTAAATATCAAATTTAAATAATGACATCCTGCTTTAGAAACCCTGTTGGTTCCAAATGCTTCACACACTCTGTAGGGTAGAGAGACAGAGGTTGTGTCATGGTTCAGCACCGGAAACCTAGGTTCAAACCACTGCTGCACCCGAGTAGCTGTGAGGGCTGGGGCCAATTATCTTACCTTTTCTGGCCTTAGGCTTTGACACAAGCTCTTCCATCCAGCTGACGTCTCTACTCCACTTCCACAATGTGGACAATTCTTAAGAGTGGGTCCTAATGGTATCCTGTTGTAGGACTCATTGAAGGCCAACTGCACTCCACCCAATCCTCACTTCATAAATGAGTAAATACACGAACTGTGAGAAGCCGGTTTGCATTTCTGTCACTTATAACCGAAAATGTCATGACAAAATATGCATGCATAATTTTACAGTTATCACCAGAACAAAATGAAATGTCTTCACTTAACATTTATAATATTCATAATGTCTTAACATAAGATAGCATTCATTAACATTTTCTCATACTGCTCTAAATACTCCTAGTCTTTAGAACTGACGGGTAATAGTTCTCATATTTTAAGCAGCTACATGTTTAAACAATTTTTCTTTACCTCAATGTAAGTAAAAGGATGAAAACATCTTACTCAAGTCTACTGACTCCTTTACAACACCTGGAGTTGGTATAAGTATAGTCCCTCTTTTTCTAGTGTTGGAATGTGTTACTCAGTGGTCCTAACCTGGAATCACTAACCTATATGGAAGTCATGAGAGCCACCTGTAAAAAACACTTGCTCCCTTCCCCACTATACTAGTGCTGCCCAAACCAAGACCTGCAGCCTGATAACATCCACAAATGAGATAAGAAACTGAAAGCAAGTGTTCAGAAACTTGTAATTTGACACTGCCATAATATACAGGAGAATGATTATTTTCCAAATAATTCATTTTTTATAACATTAGCAAAGTATCAGCCCACAGCACTGGAGACTAACAATCTTTTAACCTGGCCCTCCAATGCAGATAGTCTTGAGAAGCTGCACTGCACCATTCTCCCCGATAAGAAAGGCATGTACTAGCCTGCAAACTAGGTTTCTAAATCTCTCAAACACTGAAGGACCAGATGTTAATACCTACCTAGTTCCAGATCTGCATACCTCTGTATCTGTGATTAAGTAACTTGGAGTGGCTTTTCTTATTCCTCTAACCTCCTACCCCATAAAACAAGATAACTTCCCCATCTTGCCCTGCTTTTGCCACAGTTTCTCAAAATAGCCCACACTATTTTCTCCACATCCGCAGCCTCAGATCACACCTCAACTCACTATCATCTGGTTTCCACAACTAGAAAACTGAAATAAATCTAAGGAAGTAATCAGCAACCCACACATGACCAGTGCTGCTTCTCACTCCCCCATCCTCTCCACAGCAGTCAATGCTTTCCACCACCTCCTCAGCTTTCTTCACAGAACAGCCTCGTGGTTCTCTCTGGTTTCTGGCTACTTCTCTTGGCTTTTTGCTGCCTCTTAATCTTCTATCTCCCACGTTCGTTTTCCCTGAAGTTTTATAACTTGGATCCTCTCTCAAACACAGTCTTCCTGGAAGATATTACCTATTATTTTCTCCATCACTAAGCTCAAAAGACACAAATTCCAAATCTATATTCCCAGTCCTAGCCTCCTCTTTTGACCTCCAGTTCCCATTTCCAAATGCCTCTGGACTAACCCTGTATGTGACTGTCACATTTATTTCTACCTCCTCTTTTGACCTCCAGTTCCCATTTCCAAATGCCTCTGGACTAACTCTGTATGTGACTGTCACATTATTTCTATCACTAGAGAGTTGTCTACACTCACTTTAATTACTAGTACCACCTTCTTCCTGGTCACCCATACAGTATTTTGGAGACTCAAAACATCGCTTGGATATCCCTCCAGTATGGTCTCCTCCCAATGTCACTGCAGTTCAGGCCTTCATCATCTCTCTCTATTAAATCATCCATTTGTCACATGATTTTTCAGCACATGCGAGGCAATATAAACACAAGAGACATGATTCTGCCTTCACTTAGTTTATAATACGAAGAGGACAGATTCCATGATTCCAACCACCTCTATCTGACTGCCAAATCTGCACTTCTCTGCCATTATGCAACCACTAGATTAGATCCAGGCACCTCCTGTTCAGAATCTTTGGCAGTTTCCCATTATATGCAGAAGGGCCAGCCTATTTAAAGCCCTCCACAACCTGATCCCAGTCTGCTTTATCGTATTTTTTTTCCATTCCATGTAGAATCTTTTTAGGCCAAGGTTCTAGTCCAGAATACACCCTGCATTCTGCCAGCTCTGGGCCTTTCCCATCTTTCCACCGCCTCACTCTTCTCTCCTCTCCATCTCAAATCCTACCAATCCACCAAGCTCAAGCTTAAACACCAATTCTAATTAAGAAGCTCTCTCAGATTTTCCAGGAGGAATATATGCTACAATTCCTTCTGCTGGACTTGACAAAACTTTTTTAATGCTTTTCCTACTCTGCCCTGAAAGTGGGTCCCAGCATTTGTTTTTATCACTCTAAAACTTTCTGCACTAGACTCTGAGCAATTTGAAAGAAGAAAACTCTCCATATTTATCCATTTTCCCAGAATGCCTATTACTGCTATGCACACACACACACACACACAAAACCTGTATGCTCAGTCAAGTTTTTTTGTTTTTGTTTTTTGATACAGAGTCTTATTCTGTCACCCAGGCTGGAGTGCAATGGTGCAATCTCAGCTCACTGCAACCTCCGCCAACTGAATTCAAGCAATTCTCTTGCCTCAGCTTCCTGAGTAGTTGGGATTATAGGTGTGTGCCACCACACCCAGCCAATTTTTGTATTTTTAGTAGAGACAGAATTTCACCATGTTGGCCAGGATGGTCTTGAACTCCTGACACCTTGTGATCCACCCACCTTAGCCTGCCAAAGTGTTGGGACTACAGGCATGAGCCACCGTGCCCAGCCAAGTACTTTTAATTAAAACACATTTTGCTAAAACTTACTTTGCAATTTTAGAAGCAGTCACTGGTTAAATTAGATACCCTTAAGTGATGTGTTTCAGAAAGACTATTTGGTTATCATCTCCTTCTATTTACCTGCCAGTTAGTTATCTGGTTTCTTGTTTTTAAGAGTCTTGGCCAGGTGTGGTGGGTCACCCCTATAAGCCCGGCACTTTGGGAGGCCAAGGTGGGTGGATCACCTGAGGTCAGGAGTTTGAGACAAGCCTGGCCAAAATGACAAAACTCCATCACTACTAAAAATACATAAATTAGCCATGGTGGCACATGCTTGTAATCCCAGGTACTTAGGAGGCTGAGGCAGGAGAATCACTTGAACCCAGGAGGCGGAAGAGCCAAGATCATGCCACTGCACTCCAGTCCGGGCAACAGAGCAAAACTTTAAAAAAAAAAAAAAAAAGGATGAGGTCTATGTTGCACAGGCTGATCACAGGATCATAGCTCTACTGCTGTCTCAAACTTCCTGGGCTAAAATGGTCCTCCCACCTCAGTCTCCAGAGTGACTGAGACTACAGTCACATGCCACCATGCCCAGCTAATTTTTATTTTTACTTTTTTATAGAAATGGGATCTGGTTATGTTGCCTAGGCTGGTCTCAAAGTCTTGGCCTCAAGCAATCCACCTGCCTTGTCCTCTCAAAGTAAAGTGCTGGGATTACAGGCGTGAGACACCATGCTTGGCCCCTACTTACTTGTTAAATGAATTCATTACGTATAGCATATAGCTATGGGAAAAGAAATAACATGAATTAAAACAAGTGATGATAAACAGAAGAGGAGCGAGCTAGACTTTAAGTATATACAACCTTGTTACATCAAATGTTAAAAGCAAATGATAAAATAGTCAATAAGGGTATAATGTATGTCAACAAGGGCAAATGTCCAACTCCGAGATACGGTAAACCTCTAAACAAACAATATAGAAAGAAAATACCTAGAACAGAAATTCATGACCATCCATTCAGCATTCACGAAACGCTGTCTGAAAGAACTTCCACATAAAAGAGGATTAAGAGATTCTAAAGATGGGAATGTAACCTCAAATGGTATATGTGCTATAAAGCAGGGTTGGCAAGCCATAGCCTGTGGATCAAATTCATCCTACCATCTGTTTTTGAACAGAATGGTTTTCACAATTGCAAAGGAGAGTCATATTTCATGACATATGACAATGATATGAAACACAAACATCAGTATACACTAAGTTTTATTGGAACACAGCCACATTCATTCATTTATACATTGCTTATGGCTGCTTCAGTGCTATAATGGCAAGGTGGAGTAGTTGGGACAGAGATACAGCCTGTAAAGCCCAAGATGATACTTAACGATATGGCCCTTTATGAAAAAAGTTGCCAACACCCAACTGTAGAGAAAAAATGGCCACACAGATAAGGACTATTCATTCCAGGCGACTGGCCACTCTTTGTAAGAAACATTTCAAGTCAGAGATTTAAAAATTTATAAGGCACCTCTGATTGTACAGTAAACATCAAATTGGAAAGACTTCAAGTTCCAATGACAATGGAGTAACAGGAATCAGAGTTACCCTCCCTAGACAATTTAAAAACTGGACTAGGCCAGGCACGGTGGCTCACACCTGCAATCTCAGCACTTTGTGGGGCCAAGGTGGGCGGATCACAAGGTCAGGAATTTGAAATCAGCCTGCCCAACATGGTGAAACCCCGTCTCTAAGAATACAAAAATTCGCTAGGCATGGTGATGCGAGCCTGTAATCCCAGCTACTCAGGAGGCTGAGGCAGGAAAACTGCTTGAACCTGGGAGGCAGAGGTTGCAGTAAGCCAAGATCACACCACTGTACTCCAGCCTGGGCAACAGAGCAAGACTTTGTCTCAGGGAAAATAAATAAACAAAAAAATTGGACTAAATACATTAAACAATCATTTTCAGACATTGTATACCAGGCAATAAAGGACTACAATCCTGATGGAAGGGAAAGAAGTAAGGTAAGCCTTAACCCTGCCATGTCCATCTGCCTGGAGACACTCCAGACTATAGAGGGGATGGGGATTCCACATAAGACACAAATGTTTCTCTGAGCTGAAAGGAGACATTAAGGATCTGCAAGTTTGAATCAACTAGAAGGCAAAGGAATTACTTGTGGTGAGAAGACAGCTACACATAAAAAAAGCTCCAAAGACATGCATAGAATCTGAGTCTTTGCTGAATATTAAGATACACATGTCTAGGATGAAAACTCTAGGAGGTTGGGCAAAGAATGACCCATGAGCTGTGAATAGAATGGTTCCCTAGAGATCACACGGGGCTGGGAATTCTTTGCATTCCCAAAAGCCAAATTGATAATTTAAGCCATTCAGAACACAGACCCCAAAAGGGTCATACTTTAGTACTGGAGCTAACCTACCCTGGGAAAAAGGTTACTTGAGACTGCATTAGTTTTAAAAGAAGTCTTGAAAGGATCAAACTGAACTACAGTCAATAAATTAACTGTCAGGACGAAACCCAACAAAGAAGACAACAAAATCTAGACACCCAACAACATAAAATACACAATGTCCTTCATCCAACCAAAAACTTCCTTGACATGTGAAAAAACAAAAAAATGCAACCTGTAACTACAGAAAACTCAGTCAATAGAAACAAATCCAAAAATTATTCAAGCAAAAACATTAAAACAGCCATGTTCAAATATTCAAAGCAGCCTTTCTAAATCACGGTTCTGTGAGAGAACTGAGCCCCAGTTATCTGAGTATTTTCTCCAACCTCCCAAAAATGGCACATGGCTGTACCATTCTAGATGCTAAGGTACAATGCAAATTTTCTAGATGCAAACTGAGCCCAAATGCTGTATATGTTGTGTGTTAATTCAGGGCTCAATGTTTTGCAAAACCAGTTGAGAGGGGCTAGTTAAGAGGAATACATGAACACAATGAGGAGAGAAGCATAATATATATTTTTTAAAAAATCCAAATATCATTTCCAGGGGATAAAAACCCCACAAAATCCAAAATGAAAATTCACTGGATAAGATTCAAACAACAGATTAAACAGCAGCAGAAGAAATGGTTCTGGGGATAGGGTACAGTGGCTCATGCCTATAATCTAAACACTTTGAGAGGCTGGGGAAGGCAGATAGCTTGAGTTCAGGAGTTTGAGACCAGCTTAAGCAACATGGCAAGACCTCATCCCTACAGAAAGTACAAAAAGTAGCCCAGCATGGTGGCATGAGCCTCTGTAGTCCCAGCTAGTCAACAGGCTTAAGTGGGAGGATGACCTGAGCCTGAGAGGCAGAGGTTGCAGTGAGCCAAGATGGTGCCACTGCACTCCAACCTGGGCAACAGAGGGAGACATTACAGGGTAAGGAAAGGGGAAGGGGGAAGGGAGGGAAGAGGGAAAGGAGGAGGGGAGGGGGAAAGGAAGGGAAGGGGAGAGGAAGGGGAAGGGGAGAGGAAGGGCAAGGAGAAGGGGAAAGGAAAGGGAAGGAGGAGTGAGAGGAAGAGGAAGGGGAGAGGAATGGAGAGAAAGGGAGGGGAGAGGAAGGAGAGGAGGGGAGGGGAGAGGAAGGGGAGGAGGGAAGGGGAAAGGAAAGGGGAGGAGGGGAGGAGAGAGGAAGGGGATAGGAGGACAGAGGATGACGGGAAGGGGAGGATGACAGGGAGGGCAGAGGAGGGGAGGCGTGAAGGTAATGGGCCTTGAAGATGTAATAAAAATAATTCAAAGCAAAGCATAAAGAAGAAAAAAATAAACTGAGATTTTAAAAAGTTGATTGGTTTCTCATAAAATCTGGATATTATGTAAGCAATCTCTTGTTATCCGAAGTTGCCTAGAACAAATAAACTTTGCCAACTGAAAGTACTACTAAGGATACATGACAGTGCTAGAGTATCAAAAGCCACAGGATAAACATGGTATCTTCCTAGGCAATAACTGTACCAAACTGTACCAGAATTCTGTATCAACATAATTATACTATGAAGTACAGCATTTAATTATGATTTTTTTTTTTTAAGATGGAGTTTTGCTCTGTTACCCAGGCTGAGTGCAATGGTGAAATCTCAGCTCACTGCAACCCCTGCTCCTGGGTTCAAGCAATTCTTCTGCCTCAGCCTCCCGAGTAGCTGGGATTACAGGTACCCACCACCACCCCCAGCTAATTTTTGTATTTTTAGTAGAGACGGAGTTTCATCATGTTGGTCAGGCTAGTTTCGAACTCCTGACCTCAGGTGATCCACCCGCCTCGGCCTCCCAAAGTGCTGGGATTATAGGTGTGAGCCATGGTCTTCAAATATATGTATTGGCTTTACCTGTTTTCAGTTTCATCTTCAGAGGGGTATATGTATATGTATTCACCTTCCTCTAAAGCTGGGTTTCTCTGTCAGGAGCACGACATAACAAAAAGTTTAAGAAACACTGACTTAAGTAAATATTCAAGAAATCAAAGAACACCAAACTGTTTCACATCCACTCCATCTACTGAATGACCAATGCTGACTTTTAGATTCAAACCCTAAGGCACTGGAAAAAAAGGCATAGAGCTACTAAAATAAGTTTTGCTAACACTTGTTCCCTTAAGAAACCACTAAATTAACACAATGAGTAATCAAGCATCATCTTGTGATAACAGATCAATTTTAATTCTAGCACCTGAAGCTATACAAGGGTATGCTCTATAAACTTCATGGGACTGTTGTACACACTTGATAAAGTGACAACTGTGCAATACCACTTAGCATCTCAAAATCAGGAACATACTATTGAATTGCTTAAACACAATCCACAGAATTAAAAACAAAATCAGATGCCATCCACAGTTATACTAATTGTCCATTAAAAGCTTACACCTAATACTTGATATAACAATCAATATCTAGCAGGGAATATTAAAAGTGATTTCAGAGTCTCATCCTGTTGTACTCTATTGGGAAGGTTTCTTGAGTAGATATGTGACTGGCCAAAGATGGGTACAACCAAGACCAGACCAGCAAGTAAAAGTTCTACCACAGTTTCTATAGTTTCCACTTGTTTTTGTCAGTTAAAAGTGAACAGTGAGAATTAAATACTTATCTTTACATTTACACAAGGTATGCTGTGAAAGCATATCTGCTTACAAACATATAAAAATACTTGTTAACTAGTTTGATAAGAAAATAATGTATAAAAAGTATATAGCAAAAACATTAATCATCTCTGACCCCGGAAAGATCAATTCCATATTTTATATTACATCAAACAAAAACAGTTTTAGTTTTTCAAATCCCTTATCCAGAAATACTTGAAAAGGAAGACAGAAACTATTTTTACCCTTAGCGTGGCTGTGAAAAAGAGTTAAATTAAAAAATCAAGTACACTGAAATGTTTAAGTCTTGAATGAGTCCAAATATTTGACCACGTAGACTATTATCATCTTCAAGAGTAGGAGTAATAACACAGGCTTTTATGAGCAGTTTTTAATCCATAAATACAATAGGCATTTTGGTATTTTGGCCACCAGAAAAGAAAAGCTGTAGTATCAGTAAAGGTCTGAGATGTTTCACTTTTGTAGATTCAATTCAGTGTATTTAAGATTAACAAAGGCTGACATTGAAATTTTTAAAGATAGGCAAAAATTCACATTAAAAAAAAACCCTATATTTCTATTTAGAGTAACAGTAGGCAGTATGATTCCAAAAGTTAAAAATTATTTCGCAACCTGTGGTTTCAGCTTGGCAAACAGCTTAGATTCCAAAACTGATTCATCTCTATTAAAATGTAAGCACTTAAAAAAAGTGTCTGTGTATATAGACACATATTTTAAAGGAATCAGATAATCTTTGAAGCAGCCTTAGTGTTTTCTTTAAATTTGTCTGGAAATGACCATTGTATTAGCTTCACGGAAAGGACTGACTAGCCAGCTTCTTGGTCTAAGGCTAACATGGTGATCATTTGTCTAAGGCTAGAAAGGTACCAAATAAGATGTAAACTGAGGAGAGGAAGAGGAGATGAGGGCTTTTCCTGACAGTTGGTAGCTAAAACTGAAAGGATTCTAGAAAATGACACAATGGCAGCCTTTCTTGTCTTTTTCTTTCCGTGTCGGTTCTGGTGAAGGAGGACATTCCTGCTCTTGAAATTTCCTGTAAAATAAAAAAATCTAAAATATAATTGCCTTCTTGGTAATCTACTATTACAAATACAGGTTACTTTTTGCACAAGTTCACTTTAAGTGCAGATGCTTTTCAATGATAAACTTCAACTAGGGAACAAAGCAAAGATTTCTCTCTTCCTTACCCTCACCAAAAAAGGGCACAAATTCATCAACACCAGCATAAACAGAACTGTGAAGTTGCTTTAATGGATGAGGTCTGAATCAGATGAGATACCAGACTCAGTAATCTCTAAATTCCCCTCCCAATTTGAAATTCCATGAATCTAAGGCATACTTAAGAATAAAGATTCATCATTATAGTGCAATATAAAATTACCTTTATGAGGTATGCAGGTTTTATCCCTATTCTGCCACTTATTAAATTCAGTATTAGACAAGTTAGTTGATCTAATCTGAGCCTCAGTTTTTTAGAAGGCAATAATGGCAACCTACCTTTAACAGTTATTGTAAGGATTAAAGATCTTGTGATATTTAAATATATTTAATAGCGCCTGGCATTAAAAACAAAACAAACAAAAAACCTCCTCTATTCCCCACCTCATTCCTGAATTACTGATGGATAAGGAAAGAGCCTAAGAACCAAAACAAAGGACAACATTTCAAAAAGGCCGTCATAATTACGTTAAGAAGGCACTGTTTCATCAGTTGCTTGACACTAAAATGGAACTGGAATGGGGAAAGAGGGTAAAATACATACAACATAAAATTTTCCATCTTAGCCATTTTTAAGTATATATTTGACGGTATTGAGTACATGCATGTTGTTGTGCAACCGTCATCATCATCCATCTCTAGATCTTTTTCATCTGGCAAAACTGAAACTCTGTACCCATTAAAAAATAATGGGACTGGGATTTTTAACCAACTACTAAAAAAGAAAAACCTATAACCTTCATTTTTTCTTTTTTTCTTCACAGAAAGAGAATGCTTTGGCAAGGGGCTAGTAAGTACAAGAAGATCATAGCTCAGGTGCCAATTTACCTTAGATACAAAATAAATATGAAGCCTGGGTGTGGTGGCTCATGCCTGTAATCCCAGCACTTTTGGAGGCCAAGGCAGACGGATCACTTGAGCTCAGGAGTTTAAGAGCAGCCTGGGCAACATGGTAAAACTCCATCTCTACTAAAAATACAAAAAAAAAAAAAAAATTAGCTGGGTATGGTGGCAGACAACCTGTAGTGCCAGCTACTTGGGAGGCTGAGGCAAGAGAATTGCTTGAACTCAGGAGGTGGAGGTTGCAGTGAGCCAAGATCACACCACTACACTCCAGCCTGGGCAACAAAGAGAGACTCTGTCTCAAAACACAACACAACACAACACATGAGTCCACTTCACATTCCTATCAAACTGTCTCACTAGCAGAGAATCCCAGATCTACAGAGCACAGTGTGAAATAGGGGCCAGGCACCAAGACCCAAAATAATAAATCAAATGCTACTCACTAAAGAAACGTCCTCTTTCTCACCCACAAACATATCTAGTAACTCTTATCAGAACTTAACCAACACCTTAAGCTTCTTGGAACCCATTAACACTTTTTAAACCACAGGGGCCCCCTAGGGAATCCAACAGAAAAATTCTTTGTTGTGTAGGATGTTATACTTCACACTTTGCAGGATTATTGAATCTCTACTATCTGGCTTACTCTTAGCCTGAGATGTGTTGGAATAAAAAGAAAGCTAGGAGCACAGGCTCTGGAATCAGAGATTTGAATTGAAGCCCCAGTTCTGCCATTTAATATGTCTAAACTTTGAAAAAGTTATTTTACTTCTTTTTCTGTACCTTTGTTTTCTCCTCTGAAAGTTAGGATAAAACACTATTTAGTTTATTGAGCTATGGTGAGAATTACATATAATAATACATGTTAAACATTTAGCACAGAATCTGGGAGGGATTATCATGCAAAAGTTAGCTGCTGTCATCAGTAAAGGCAGCATTTATTCTTTTCAAAATTCTATGTGTACTTTCTACTTCGTAATTAAGTTAGATTTTAAATTCTAGATATGCCTAGAATATGTACTTGAAAACTGTAATGTTAGTCAGGCATGGTGGCTCAAGCCTGCAATCCCAGCACTTTGGGCGGCCAAGGCGGGTGGATCACCCAAGGTGGGTGAATCATCCGAGGTCAGGAGTTCAAGGCCAGCCTGGATGGCAAACTTGGCCAAATCCTGTCTCTACTAAAAAATACAGAAAATTAGCTGGGCATGGTGGTGGCCACCTGTAATACCAGCGACTTGGGAGGCTGAGACATCAGAAACACTTGAACCCAAGGAGACAGAGGTTGCAGTGAGCTCAGATGGTGCCATTGCACTCCAGCCTGGGCAACAGAGACTCCATCTCAAAACATAACAAAAAAAAATTGTAATGCACCATGTGCATTAATCCCTAGAAAGGAATCACTCCTAAATAAAATAGCCTCTTTCTTACTAAAAACACTTAATAGTGATTTATTAAGACATACTTCTAGAATATGTTTTGCTTACCTGATAACCCGGACAAGTTCATGGAAAGCTTGATCTACATTCATCCTAATCTTTGCTGATGCCTCCATGTATGTGACCTTAAGTTGCCGTGCTAACTGTTGTCCTTCTTCCTGTGTTACCTGAAATTCCAACAGTTAAGTTTATGGTACGTTATTAACTACTAGATTTGCTCCATCTAATCCTGGCCACAGATTGTGCTAGTATTTCAGCCAGAGGCCAAGGTGTTTTATCATAAGATGAATCAACAGACTTAACAGCTCAAAATAAACTAAAGCCCACTCCTGCAGAACAATACCTGTGATGGAAATAATAGCCTACAGCAGTATTTCCAACTAACTAGAGATCACACAAAAAGTGTTAAATACAACAGTGATACATTCTGGGAAGGGAAAAGTGTAAGGTGCTATTGAAGTATATGACTCTGTCAGGGAGATCAGGGAAAGTTTCCCTGAGGAAGTGACGTTTAAGCTAACATAGTACAGAGTTGAGGGGTGGAGGGTGGGGGTGTGAGGACATTTTCCTGACAGAGAAAACTTGATTGTATGAGGCCATGAGAGGGAATGGGCTTTCCAAGAACTAAAAGAAACCTCACATAGCTGGAATACAATAAGCAAAGACAGAAAATGGCAAGAGGTGAAGATGGAAAAAGTTTAAGCTTCAGAGGCCATGAAGTCTCTTCATCACTGCATTCCCCAGTACCTGGTACACAGGTGACACTCATCAATATGTGGGGGGAAATGAATTATGAATGCAATCACAGGTCCTCACAATGCCTTATATTTTGGAGGTCAGAGAGAGGTGGCATAGCTGACTGATGTATAAAATGGCAGGTCAGAATAAGAAAACATGAACTGAATGTAAGTAAACTCCTATATGTTTTAAATGTAAGGATTTGAATAGAGAGATGTTGTAAACTCTATTACATTTACACTTATATAGTGAGACTTAAAATTTTATTTCTGAAAACAATATATTTTATTGCTATCATCACAAAAGTAAACACTTGCCAAAAAATTAGAAAAGTTAAATGGAGGAAAAAAATTGAAGAAAATTTAGGAACCTAAAAAACATAGAGAACCACATCTTTTGGTCATTTTTCATATGTAGTTTTCACACTACAAAAATAGGATCATAATTTTTGTGTATCTCATACTCTGGAAACATTCTGAACTCATTTATCTAGGAGTTCTTTTGTAAATTCCATAGGCCATTCTACATAACCACATCATCTGCTAATAAAGACAGTTTTATTTCTTGCTTTTTGATGTGGATGTCTTTTATTTCCTTTTCCAGCCTTAGGGCACTGCCTAGAACCTCCAACACAGTAAGTGGTGAGAATACTCTTGACCTGTTTTGGATCTTAGAAACAAAGCTAGTCTTTCACCATTAAGTATGCTGTCAGTTATAGAACTTTTTTGGTAGATGTCTGTTCTCAGGTTAACAAAGTCCTCCCCTACTCCCTTGTATAAGGCATTTATCAGGAACAGATGGTGGATTTACCAAATGTTTTTCATGCATCTATTGAGATAATTATATGATTTCTCCTTTTTAGTCTGCTAATATGAATTATACTGACTCACTTTCAAATATCAAACCAACAACCCATTATGGGAATAAACTCTCTTTGAGTGATGTAATGCTCTTTTTATATACTGTTAAATTCTATTTAATATTTTATTAAGAATCTTTGTATCTGTGTTCATGAGAGATACTGGACTACAGATTTCTTGTTTTCCTCTGGTTTGGGTTTCTGGGTGCTGTGATGGCTTCATAAAAGTTGGAAAGAATTTTCTCTCCTCTTCAATGTTGTAGAACACTTTGTACAGAATCACAAGTATTTCTTCTTTAAATGTGTGGTATAATTCACCAGGCAAATCTATTTGAGCTTGAAGTTTTCTTTGAGAGGAAGTTTTTAAAACAAACTCAATTTATTTTATAGATAAATTACTACTCATATTATCTCCCTCCCTCCCTCCCCTCTCCCCATCCCCCCACCCCCACCCCCGCTTGAGTGAGCTTTGGGAGTTTGTGCCTTTCAAGTAATGTGGCCATTTCATTTAACTTGTTGAATTTATTGGCATAAAGGTGTTTATAGTATTTATCATCTTTTAAACACCTGAAGAATCTAAAGTGAAGATACAGCTCTCATTCCTGATATTGTGCCTTTTCTATCTGATTATCCTGACAAGAGTCTTGTAAATTTGATTTTCTAAAAAGCCAGTCTGGGGTTTTTATTTATTTTTTGGTAGAGATGGAGTCTATATTACCCAGGATGGTCTTGAACTTCTGGGCTCAAGCAATCTTCCTGACTCAGCCTCTCAAAGTGTTGGCATTACAGGCATAAGCCACCACGCTCTGCCAATTTTTCTTTCCTCTTTATAATTTTATTATTTTTCATTTCATTGGTCCTCATTCTCTTATTTCCTGCCTACATAATACGGGTTTTAATTTTCTCTTTTTCTTCTAATTTCTTAACGAAGAAACTAAAAGTCATTGAACTAAGACCTTTGTTCTAAGACAAATATTTAGTGCTATAAATTTCTCTATGTATACTTTTCTTTAGTAGCATGCCACAAATTTTGATGATGTGTTCTAATTTTCATTCAGTTCAATAATTTCTTTGTAATTTCTCTTTTCATTTTCTTCTCTGACCCAAGAACTAGTTGGAATATGTTAATTTCCCAATATTCGGAGATTTCCTAGATACCTCTCTGTTACTAATTTCCAAGTTAATTCCACTGTGGTCAGAAAATACACACTGTCCAACTGAAATCCTTTTAAATTTATTGAGGCTCATTTTATGACCCATTCTTATTTCAAAAGAAGGCACATTCTACTGTTGTTGGGTGAAGTGTACAATTAATATCAATTAGGATATGGTATTTGACAGTGTTGCTCAAGTCATCTATATCTTCACTGATTTTCTTTCTACCTTCCTATCAGTTATTGAGAGGGGTACTGAAGTCTCTGATTGTAAGTGTGAATTTGTCTATTTCTCCTTCCAGTTCTTAACATTCTTGCTTCAAGATTTTTGAAGCTACTATTAGATCACAAATGTTAGGGACTGTTATGTCCTCCTGATGAATTAATCTCCTTATCATTATGAAACAATCTTCTTTATTCCTGGTAATAGTCTTGGCTCTGACATCTTAGTCTGATATTTATATAGCTACTTTAATTATTTTCATTAATGCCTGGCTAGCAATAATAATGAAAATAATTAAAGTAGCTATACAAATATCTTACTCTATGCTTTTACTTTAACCTTTGTGTCTTCATATTTAAAGTAGATTTCTTGCAGCTTTTTTTAATTCAATCTAACAACATCTGCCTTTTGAGACATTTGCACAACTTACATTTAATTTGCTCATTGATATTGTTCAATCATCTTGCTATTAGTTTCCTATCCATATCATCTATTCTTTGTTCTAGTTGTCTTCTTTTTCTACCTCCTTTTGGGTTAGCTGAGCTGTTTTTATTACTGCATTTTACCTCCTTTGTTGGTTAATTAACTATATTATTTGTTATTTCAGTGATTGCTTTAGAATTTATAAGTATACATTTTTAATTCATGACAGTCTAATTCAAATGATACTATACCAATTCAGGTATGGATTAAGAACCTTACAATAGAGCCAGGTGCAAAGGTACGTGCCTCAAGTCCCAGCTACTTGGGTTGAGGCAGGAGGATCACTGGAGTTCAAGAGTTCAAGGCCAGTCTGGTCAACACAGTGAGACCTCATCTCCCAAAACAAAAACTCAAACTAGTTACAACAACGTTGCTCCCTCCTGTTGTTATTAACTTTTAACTCAAAATGCATTTATTATTTTTACTTTAAATATTCTTATAATAAGAGTAATTTATATTTATTCACATAATTACCATCTCTGGTACTCTGTATTCATTTTCAGATTTATATCCAGATTTCCCTTTGGTATAGTTTTCCTTCTGCCTAAGGACATCTTTTCACATTGCTTGTAATGCAGGTCTGCTGATGATGAATTATCTCGCTTTTATATGTCTGGGAAAAGTGTTTATTTCATCTCCATTTTGGAAATAAATTTTTGGTGTGTACTGAGTTCTAGATGACCATTTTTGCTATCAGTACTTAAAAGATTCTGAGCCATCATCTTCTGGCTTCACTGTTTCCAATGAAATATAATGACAACTCCTGCCATCCTTATCTTTGTTCTTCTATATGTAACGTGCTCTTTTCCCCTCTGGCTATTTTTCAGATTTTTTTCTTCATCACTGATTTTAAGCTATTTCACTATAATGTATCTTATAATTTTCTTCATATTTCTTGTGCTCCAGATTTGTTAAGCTTCTTGGATGTGTGTCTTTATTTTTCAACAAATGTGGAAATTTTCAGCAATTACTTCTGCTGTTAATTCCATCCAGTGCATTTTTCATGTCAAACATTATAGTTTTACTTCTGAAAGTTTGATTTGGACCTTTTTACATCTTCATGTCTCTATTTAACATGTTTTCTCTAGCTTCTTGATTGTATAAAATATAGTCGAAATAACGGTTTTAATGTCTCTGTCCACTAATTCTATTATCTTTGTCATTTCTGGATCTATGAATTGATTTGCTTCTTTATTGTGGGTCATATTTTCTTGCTTCTTTATATGCCTGGAATTTCTGAGTAGAAGGATGGGTTTTATACCTATTGAGAATTAGATATGTATTTCCACACACATTCATGAGCTTTCTTCTAGGATGCAGTTATTTGGAAACATGTTCATCCTTTCAGGTCACGCACTAGGTTTTGTTATAGAGTACCAGAAAAGCATTTAGTTTGGCTAATTTTGATCCACTACTGGGACAAAACCCTTCTGAGTTATACTATCCAATACTCAAAAATATATAATTTTCCATTTTGATTGATTGGAATATGAATTATTCCTGGCCCTATTTGAGCTCAAGGTATTGTTCCTTTTAAACTTTTTATGTAGTTTGTTCTCCCAATTTAATATTTTATTCAAAAATTTAGTAGCCTCAATACAGTATCATTAGTTTATTACATCAATATACATATATCCAACAACTACTTCGTAACAGTTTGTGCCCTGTTGCATTCCAACAGGATAACAGTAAAGTTCTTCATAGCACTGGTATATCTAAGTTTATGTAATTTTTAAATTTACCTTGTCTCTCTTCAAAAAAACATATGTACCACAAGGCCTATGCATTTGAAATATAAACTGATAAAGTTACCAGAATAAATAACAACAAAGAAGGAAGCCAAGTAAAAACAGAAAGCTTCACAGAAGCACCAATTTTAGACAGGACAATTTCTATTTTAGGAAAATTCGACATGGGAAATTTCTTCCTATAAAAATACCCCTATGTTGTCACAAATTCTGTTCCTTCTTCCTGGGATGTTGTCCCTTCTCTCTCAACTCTACACTCTCAAATTCTTCCTCACAAACCTTTCAAGACCTGAGCAATCAAATTTCCCCCTAAGTGTTGATGCTGTTTTGGAAGCACCTGCTCAGAGCTCCCATCACACCCTCTGGTTACCACTGGTAAGACTAACAATACCACAGAAAAATTTTTAGTTTTGTTTTCTTGTTCTTTCAGCATGGTATCATGTCCTCTGAGGCTAGGAAGTTAAGACAGATTTGTCTTTGTACACCCAAAGCTTAGAAGCATGCTTAGCAGCTAAATAAATAATTTAACATATGTTAAGTAAATGGTGTACAAATAATCAAATAAGTACATTCTTAAGTAAAAACAAAAAAATACAAAAAGAAAAAGAAATCTCAACAAATTACTTACTCTACTGGGGTAAATTTGATTTGGGGAAGGTAATATATGTACTTAGAATTTTTCCATTAGTCTTTCTGCTCAATTATTCCTCAAAAAGGTACCTTGTCCTACCCATCATGCATAATGTAATTCGCATAAAAAGGAATGGCAACTGACCTATCTTTATATAGAGTAAGAAAAGTAAGGCCAGGCTGGTGGTTCACGCCTGTAATCCTGGCACTTTGGGAGGCCAAGGTGGGTGGATCACCTCAAGTCAGGAGTTCAAGGCCAGCCTGGACAACATGGTGAAACTGTCTCTACTAAAAATATAAAAACTAGCCGGGTGTGGTGGTGGGGCCCTATAATCCCAGCTATTGAGGAGGCTGAAGCAGGAGGATCACTTGAACCCGGGAGGTGGAGGTTGCAGTGAGCCAAGACTGTGCCACTGCACTCCAGCCTTGGTTGACAGAGTAACACTCCTTCCCAAAACAAAGAAAAAAAGGGAAAAAGAAAAGTTAATTAATTCATAATCCAGATGATAAAAAAATTCCTGCTGCTAGGGTTATGTGCTACACTTAGCTGTTTTTGTTTTGTTTTTTTGAGACAGGTTCTCACTCTGTTGCCCAGGTTGGTGTGCAGTGGCATGATCACAGCTCACTGTAGCCTCAACATCCCAGGCTTGGGTAACCTTCCCACCTCAGTCTCCTGAGTAGATGGGACTACAGGCACGTGCCACCATGCCCAATCTTTTTTTTATTTTTAGTAGAGACAGGGTTCTGCCATATTGCCCAGGCTGGTCTTGAACTTCTGGGCTCAAGGGATCTGCCTGCCTTTGCTTCCCAAAGTGCTGGGATCATAGGTGTCTGCCACCACACCCAGCCGTTTGTTTTTAAAGCACAGTTTCACATCACCGTCTTCCAGGAAACAAAGCCAGCAAATTTATACATACATTTCTGGTGAAGAAATCTCTAACCACATATAAAGTTGATTTTGAGCTCACTGGCACAGCAACTTTTTTTTTTTTTGGAGAAAGAGTTTTACTCTCGTTACTCAGACTGGAGTGCAGTAGTGTGATCTCGGCTCACCACAATCTCCGCCTCCCAGGTTCAAGTGATTCTCCTGCCTCAGCCTCCCAAGTAGCTGGGATTATAGGTATGTGCCACCACACCTGGCTAATTTTGTGTTTTTAGTAGATATGGGGTTTCTCCATGTTGGTCAGGCTGGTCTCGAACTCCCAACCTCAGGTGATCTGCCCACCTCGGCCTCCCAAAGTGCTGGGGTTACAGGCGTGAGCCACCGTACCCGGCAGCATACTTTTAACTAAGTAAAATTAGCATTGTCACCACCAAAGCAAACAATAAAAGACAAAAAGGACAACACACTGGAACAGAGCCACAGCATTGTGGAAGTCAAAAATCAAAAAAAACCCTGAAAGCTAAACAAATAAGTATTTCCTAGGGTTCCTCGACCCAGATAGTTTTATAAAGATATCAAATATTAAGCCTCATCTCCTAGATATTCTGATTTGGTAGATTTGAGCACTTCCCAGGCATGTTTTGTTTTAAATAACCAGGGCGAATCTGATGCAACAAATTCACAGAACTACAGAAATTCACAATAATATGTATAAGCTCATCTATTACTGCATATTTCCAAATAGAATAAACTACATTTGCAAAACTCAGAGTTATATCAAGCTAATGAAGTTTACTGAAGCAAAACTTGTTTTCACAAATATCTATTATGCAGAAAGAATCATCACTTTAATATCACGTCTTAACTCACTGGTACCCAGATTCAACCATTCAACAAATATTTATTTAGTGCATACCTTTGTTCTATGTGCTAATGATAAAGCATGAACAAAACTGACTGGTCAAAACTGAGAAGCCCTCATAGTACCTACATCTACACTCAGCATCTAAATTCACCCTTTTAGATGCACATAAGGCACAGGTAAGGCCATATGTGGTAAGACCCTCTATTATTTGAGAAGGAGGGGTTATTTTTCCTAGGAGGCTGTAGGGGGCACACTGTGGTCAAAAGTACTGACAAATAGGAGTCTGGGTTGATATACTTAGCTGTCTATTAAGTATAATGAGTTATTTTCTCAAATTAATAGTGACCATTAATAATAAAGCAACTAACACGGAGAAAAAAGAGGGAACAACCAAGGTAAGCCAGGAGACAAAGGTGGTAAAGACAAAAAAGCAAAAACAGTTGATCTCTATCTAGATAGGGCTGAGTTGAGGACAAAGAACCTGAAATCAGATATATCATGAAATTCCACTGTCTAAGCCCACATACTGCGATATTAAATTTCATATTCAATGTGTTGTTATATTCACCTACTTTTATATTTTAGCAAAGGCAAGCAAATCATTTACCTATGTTTTCTTCCTACACCTTTAGCAGAATAAACAAAATGACTGGCATACCTCTAAAGGACCAGATGGTTGGTAACACTAAACAATCATTCAAATTCTACAGATCTCGTTTTATTTAACATAAACTTCAGCAACTATTCTGTCTACTGCTTCATCATCACTGCCTAGAAAACGTGTTCAGTAAATACTGGATGGATGAAAAGATGAAAGAAGCAGCCCAGTCCACAGAGATACAGAAGCCACAAGCAAGCAAGCAAGCAAGCAAGCAAGCAAAGCATCTTCTGTATGATCCCTCCTCCCTGGTGGGGTTCAGAATCTCAGGAGCCAGTGGTAGAAATGGCCAGTGCTGATCCACAAATTCAAAGAACAAGGGGAACTGGTATTTATTATCTACAAGAAAACATGCAAGAAGGTAGAGAAACTACAAAGGATCATGCCTAAGACAAAGACAGAAAAAAACAAACTGGGTCAGCAATAGAGAGCAAGCCAGACTGGTTACTAAGAACCTAGAGATGACCAAAAACTAAACATCTCTGAAGAGGGGAAAGAAGCTTTTACAGCAACCCTGTGGTCTGTCCAAGTTGACTTGGCAGAACAAGTAAGGGTGTCAAGACATTCTAGACCATCACCTTTAATTAAGAGACTTTAAAAAGGTAAAAACGTCTACTATAGCATCTATAGTATACTATGCTCTATGGTATCTCAATTTCAATAGCATGTCCCCTGAGGGTAGGAGATAGGGCATGTTTGTCTTTGCACATCCAGAGCCCAAGACACCTTAGAGAGACAAGGAGACAAAGAAGTGCCAACAAAGGACACTGGGGAGACTGGAGGAGTAGGAAATACTAACTCAGAGTTTAGAAAAGAAACTGTTTCCAAAAAAAGGTAGTGATCAACCATGTCAAATGTTACTGACATTCTTCCAATTGGTGATCCTGATGGTGGTGTGAATGTCTGATGTCAGTACAATCAAGAATGGCAGGAGAAAAAGTAGAGAAAGCAAGTTTCAGGAGTTTTGCTATTAAAGAGGGGCAGAGAAAATATACTCAGAGGGGAATGTGAGATTAAAAAGGTTTTGCTGTAGTTTTTTGTTTTAAAGATGAGAGACACTGTAGCATGTTGTATGCTGATGGGAATTATCATGTAGAAATGTTCATCTGAAATAGAACAACTGCTGGGGTAATGTCCATGAGTTGGTGAGAAGTAACAGGATCCAGTATCTGGTGGAGAAGTTGGTCATAGACAGAGGAACAGTTTATCCATGTAAGTGGAGGAAAGTGAACTTGATGGGGTACCTGTGCACTCAGGTTAGTAGATATGGAGGTAAGGACATGTAAAAATCTCTCACTGAAACAGGAAAACATACGTATCATCAGCTGAGAGTGAGAAAAGAGAAGAAAGCGTTATAGGTTGAAGAAGAACAAGAAAGTAGGTAAAAATTATCCAAACAAATGGGAAATAAGTGGACTAGGGAAATGTAGGATTTCCAGTCAGCACTAAAGGCTGTGGTCATGACTTCTGAAGTAAGAGTAGTCAACATGCCTGAGTACAGGTGCAAAGGAAGAAAAAGCATAAGGAGGAATGAATCTTTTCTTTGTGCCTATTCTACACAGAGTAGACTCTATAAATGAGCAGAAAACTAAACAATTGGATTTCAGGCACTTGCTTTTCTCCCTTGGATATATATACATCTATGCTTTTCAGAATATACATAATTTATGTCTATTTATATGGGTTAGACAAAAAAAAAAAATACAAAATAACTTACTCCAAGTTAACACTACATATCTTTAGGGTGACAGAAATATGGAAATCATTTCCTATATTGTTCTCCCACTTCTTAACTCTGAGAATTTATGACTTCCACAAAAAGAAAAAAAAATTCCATGAAAAAAATTATAATCCAATGATATACAAACAAAGCCAGTGCCACAATATGTTGACTGTCTGCAGACAGATGGAAAGTGCATACCACATTCTGGCAATCTTCAATACAGGTTGAATATCCCTTATCCAAAATGCATAGGACCAGAAGTGTTTGGGATTTTGAAATTTTTTTGATTTTAGAATATAGTATTTGCATATACATAATGATGTTTCTTGGGGATAGAACTCAAGTCTAAACACAATTCATTTACTTTTCATATACACTTTATACACATGGCCTGAAGATAATTTTATACAACATTTTAAATAATTTTGTACATGAAACAAAGTTTTGACTGTGTTTTGACTGTGATATCACATGAGGTCAGGTGTGAAATTTTCCACTTGTGGAATCATACTGGCTCTCAAAAAGTTTCAGATTTTGGAGCATTTCAGATTTCAGATTTTTCGGCTAAGGATCCTCAATCTGGTATAAAGACAACTTAAAAATAACTCATATAGACCCTGTCCCAAGCTGATAATGGCAGAGCCTCTTTGGGTTCTAGTGACCATCCTCCTCTCCCTAATCTGCCACTGCCTACGTGACAGGAGATCTCTACCTATCCTAGGTCTCCTACGTATTCCTTTACTGGAGCTACCACCATGAGAAGGTTTGAGAAAGATCTTATTTCTATAATCAGGGCAGGAAGCATACGGGATGAGGCAGAAGTCAGCGAGAGATGGGGAAGAGAACTCCCTCACTGCACATCTACTTTCCATTACTTCCCGGATGCAATGACATAGAGAGTTTCTAGTACTAGAAAGAACTGAGAAGAGCCATAGACAGGGTCCACTGGGCAATATTAATAAATATAATCAGGTTTAGAAACCTCAAGGAAATGGTCTAAAAAACAACAAAATTAAATCTTTAAAAAAAAAAATAAATGAACTGTCTATGCTAGGTTTATAATGTGAACAAGCCATACTCTTAATTATTTCAAACAGTTTATACTGATTTGAAATGAACAAATTTTTTCACCCTGACTTTATAACTCAGATTCGAAAGAGATCTAACAGGAAAATTAATTCTTTACCAAGTTTCATCAGTGAACATTTCCAAATTTTAGCATTAGGATAATATATCATTTTCTCATAAGTCAGTGTTTGAAATCTGGTATGCTCCAATAAAATTTTATATATACAGCTCAAATCAAAGACAGTCACAAAATAGAAGGCTGCCCTCAAAGCTGTTTATCAACCAATTTTTCCTGATGTTTGTACTTTTCCAACAAAATCCTAATAATCTGTAAACACAACATAATATAAAAACAAGAATACTTAAATACCAACAAAAGAGACAATTTAAACAATACATTCCAGATTGGGGCAGAGGTTAAAGACCTTTAAAAAAAAAAAAAAAAAAAAAAGAGTCCATATACCATTGATATGGTTTGGCTGTGTCCCCACCCAAATCTCATCTTGAACTATAGTTTCCATAATCCCCACATGTCATGGGAGGGACCAGGTGGAGATAACTGAACCATCAGTGGTTTCCCCCATCCTGTTCTCATGATAATGAGCAAGTCTCATGAGATCTGATGGTTTTATAAAGGGCAGTTCCCCTGCACGTGCTCTCTTGCCTGCCGCCATGTAAGACATGCCTTTGCTCCTCCTTCGCCTTCTGCCATGATTGTGAGGTCTCCCCATCCATGTGAAACTGTGAGTCCATTAAATCTCTTTTTCTTTATAAATTACTCAGTCTTGGGTATGTCCTTACAGCAGCATGAGAATGAATTAATACCAATGTACAGGCTGCATTAACATACAACTGACCTTGTTCCCCTCCCCCACAAAAAAGATGAATGTATAGTGTTACCAAAAAAATTGTTTTAACTAACAAAATTTCAATAAGTGGGTAAACAACAAGTGAGAGTAAGTACTTAGCCTGTAACTAAATACTAAAAATATTCTTTTCTTTTTCTTTTGAGACAGAGTCTCACACTGTCACTCAGGCTAGAGTACAATAGTGTGATCTCAGCTCACTGCAACCTCCGCCTCCTGGGTTCACATGATTATTCTGCTTCAGCCTTCCAAGTAGCTGGGATTACAGTCGCACACCACCACACCCGGCTAATTTTTTTATTTTTAGTAGAGACGGGGTTTCACTGTCTTGGCCAGATTAGTATTGAACTTCTGACCTAATGATCCGCCCGCCTCGGCCTCCCAAAGTGCTTGGATTATAAGCATGAGCCACCGCGTCCAACCTAAAAGTATTCTTTTCTTGAAGATTACTGGTATTAGAACTAGCCAATGTGAAGAATTAAAAAATTCAGTCATTAAAGTGACTTAGGAAAAATCCAAATATTGTAATTTAAATGAAAGCCATTCTCTACATGAAGTTAATTTAGTATTGGCAATGAATAACTGAGGTCTTTAGGGGTAACTTTAAAATTAGCCAACTAAGTTAGAGTTTTGGATGTATCCAAGAAATTTTTACATGTGAATGAAGCTAGTTCAAACACCTGCAGGCTTATAAAGTCTTAAAATTCTGTGTAAAACTATTTGAAAATTTAATTTCTGCAAATCTACTTCTTTTTATTTTTCACTGTTATGACTTCTGTAAATACAATGTGCCAGACTCAGATATAAACACTTAAGTGGCATGGAACACAGTATTTTTAACCAGACTTTGAATTATTTCCTTAAATCTATCAGTTCGCTTATATTATTATAAACGATTGGTTTCCCAAGAGTGAAATCCCTTCTCACCTGTCTTTGATGATCCAGATCTGCTTTATTACCAATTAAAATCATTGGAAACTCATCACGATCCTTTACTCTGAGAATTTGTCTTTGAAACTTATAGATTTCTTCAAAACTTAAAAAAAAAAAAATCAAAAAAAAATTAATCAATTTCGTCAAGTATCAAAATTCAGCAAGTCTCATGCCCCATTTAGTACTTTCTTATTTTTCCTTTTGCTATAAAAAAAAACACAAAGTCCAAATTCAATAAAGTCTAGTGATCTAGACGGTGAATCTACATTCTAATTTGATACAAACCTGCCTCTATCTGTGACTGAAAAGACCAACAGGAAGCCCTCGCCAGTCCTCATATATTGTTCTCTCATGGCTCCAAACTCTTCTTGTCCTGCTGTATCTAAAACTAAAGAAAAAACAACAAATGTAATTATGCCTGTGCTTTCATTTTATAAACTGCTTCCCCGCAAGGGCAAACCCAATTCATGTGGGTCCTCTAGAGAGCCTCATACTTGGCATAATACAGAAATGGCATTCCTGTCTTAGTACTTTATTCTCAATACTAAAGACAAATATATTCTAATGGCAGACAGTTACAGAGTTTATCTTCATCAGTACTGGTTGAGTTTGTGGTTAGAATATATTAGCATACTAATTAGAAGCTTAAAAATATCAAACACATTTAATCAGATGGAGTCACATAACCTCTAAAATCACTTGAATGTTTTATCCCCTCCAAGGAAAAAACTGAAAAGATACCTGTAAATTCAAGAAAGAAATCTGAGTTATAATCACCGCCCCCCAGTAACATACTTAGTGCAGGTGTTAATATAATTTTTGATCTCTGTAAATAAAAGAACCATACATATTAGATAGAAAACAGGGCTTTCATTTGTGGAGAGGTGGAATGTTTAGACACAAAACAGTATTTGTTAAAGCCTTTGTGCTATAAATTCTAAGTAAAGTAACAAATATTGAACCTTTTCTATATTCATTTCATCCATTTTAACCTTTGCCAAAAGGTAGGAAGAGTTGAGACCTGACATGTTTTTTCCAGTTGCCCCAGTAAATACAACTTCAACAAACTACGATGAGACTTGTTTCTCTAGAACAAGATCAATACAAATACTGTTTAACTTTCCATTTACTGAAGAATATTTAAATTGCCCATTATGAGGACTCATCAATCAAAACTTAGAAATGACATGGGCTAATATTCCAGATCATATATTTCAAACATATTATTTAACCTAGCAAAACATCAGAGCTTGCTTTTTTAAAAAATATGATATGCAAATTATCAAATAAAGGAAATTTACTTACTATCTAGCCGCGCTGCTCTGTCATCTATCACACACTGCTTTGTGTAAGAATCTTCAATGGTTGGATCATAATCTGTTACAAAATAGGACTGCAAGAAAAGAAAAAACCTTATTTTAAAATTCATGGCAAGGCATGGTAACTCACACCTGTAATCCTAGTGCTTTGGGAGGCCGAGGCAGGAAGCCCACTTGGGGCCAGGACGTTGAGACCAGCCTGGGCAGCATATCAAGACTGTATCTCTAAAAACAATAAATTAAAGAATTAGCTGACATGATGGTGTACACCTGTGGTCTCTGCTACTTGGGAGGCTGATGTGGGAGGATCCCTTGGGCCCAGGTGGTTGGGGCTACAATGAACCACGATTGTGCCACTCTACTCCAGCCTCGGTGACACAACAAGACCCTGTCTCAGAAATAAGAATAAACAGAAAAATAAAATTTATGATTACCTGCCTACTAATGTACCAATGTAACTCTGCTTAACAAATTCCACTTATCCAGAACTAGTCAAAACATTTTCACTGTACTAGGGTTTATCCCATATGTCAATTCCCCATCAAATGAAGTCTCTTATGAGCACCTTCAAGTGAAGAAAAGGTACTAGGTTTCTCTAAATTTTCATATCTGAAATATGCAAGATTGCAAAAGATCTACTACAATTTTTTTCATAATTATTTAAGGTTAAGAATCTAGATCTCAAACTCCAGAAAAGTTAGAAAACACAGTAAGTTAATCAGATCTATTTGAATTAGCAACCTGATTATAATCATCAGTACTAAGAAGACAAATAGCTGGAAAGAAATGGAGACAACACAAAGAGGCCTGGAACATTCCGTCTTCCACCTTTCTTTTCTCACACTTTGTTTTATTCCCCTTTCAACTGTCTTATATATTATGGTAAGAAAATATCATTTCAGAATTTTTTCATTTGTAGGAACCTCAAACTTATTCTTTCACTGATATCTTTTGTTGTTTTTTATCTTAAATTCTATTTCTCTCTCCTTTGATCAAAGCCTCCCAACTATTGAAGTCATTACCATTTAAAAAAAAAAAAAAAAAAGGATGGTTAAATTATCCAAGTAAGAAGGGAAGAATCTCAGCCTACATTTCTGTTTTCTTTAAAAGGGTTTAAAATAATCGGCTACACAGGAGGCTGAGGTGAAAGGATCGTCTGAGCCTAGAGGATCAAGGCTGCAGTCAGCCACGATCATACCACTGCATTCTAGCCTCAGTGACAGGATGAGACCCTGTCTCCAAAAAACGAAAAGGTTTAAAAAAGAAAACAACAATAATCTGAGACAGTGCATTTCCTTCTTTTTACAAAAGGGCACTAACTAAGACACCATCATCATCCTCCTTTTGTTCTGAGTATCTCCTTTGACCTACTTTGGAATGACTTCCTCAAAGCCCATTTTCCCACTGGCTCATCACAAAATCTGAAGGAATGATCTGGAAGGAGACAGCTTAATGCTAGGAACCAGCACCAAGGGTGTTTAAGCCTTCTTCAGGCAAAAGGGTTCCTAGCTCTATGAACACAGCATTCCTGGTGACCTATGCAAATACCAGAGAGCTACTCAGAAATAAGCACTCTGAACAGGACAGAAAAGAAACCCCTGGTTTGGGGACGGGATGTACTAATCTGCCTGATACCATGACTTTATGTATTTTTTTTGAAGGACACTTCCACATTTTATTTAAATCTTAAGAATAACTTTAAGGCTAGACATGGTGGCCCATACCTGTAATCCTAACACTTCGTGAAAATCACCTAAGCCCAGGAGTTCCAGACTAGCCTAGGCAACAAGGCGAGACCGCATTTCTACAAAAAATTTAAAACTTAGCCAGACGTGGTGGGGTACACCTGTAGTCCTAGTTGCTTGAGACAGAAGAACTGCTTGAGCCCAGAAGTTCGAGGTTACAATGAGCTATGATCATGCCACACTGCATTCCAGACTGGGGGACAGAATAACACCCTGTCTCTTTTAAAAAAAAAAAAATTCTTTTTAATTAAAATTAAAATTTAAAAGAATAATCACAGAATTCCATATCTATAATCCTATTTCTTTTTTAAATATTTCACTTAAATGCATGATTTATTGAACAAAGTGCAAAAGAAACGTTTACTGATACTGAACTCGAGTTGGAAGAGGTGAGTCCAGTCTCAAAATGGAGGGCCATGATCCAAAGGAGCCAGAGCAGTTGAGAAAACTGTTTATTGGTGGTCTGAGCTTTGAAACTACCGATGATAGTTTAAGAGGACATTTTGAGAAATGGGGCACACTTACAGATTGCATGGCAATGAGAGATCCCCAGACCAACGTTCCAAGGGCTTTGGTTTTGTGACTTATTCTTGTGTTGAAGAGGTGGATGCAGCAATGTGTGCTCGACCACACAAGGTTGATGGGCGTGTAGTGGAACCAAAGAGAGCTGTTTCTAGAGAGGATTCTGTAAAGCCTGGTGCCCATCTAACAGTGAAGAAAATTTTTGTTGGCGGTATTAAAGAAGATACGGAATGATTTGAGAGACTACTTTGAAAAGTATGGCAAGATTGAAACCATAGAAGTTATGGAAGACAGGCAGAGTGGAAAAAAGAGAGGATTTGCTTTTGTAACTTTCGATGATCGTGATACAGTTGATAAAATTGTTGTTCAGAAATACCATACTATTACTGGGCATAATTGCGAAGTGAAAAAGGCCCTTTCTAAACAAGAGATGCAGTCTGCTGGATCACAGAGAGGTCGTGGAGGTGGATCTGGCAATTTTATGGGTCGCAGAGGAAACTTTGGAGGTGGGAGAGGTAATTTTGGCCGTGGTGGAAACTTTGGTGGAAGAGGAGGTTATGGTGGTGGAGGTGGTCGCAGCACAGGTAGTTATGGAGGAGGTGATGGTGGATATAATGGATTTGGTGATGGTGGCAACTATGGCGGTGGTCCTGGTTATAGTAGTAGAGGTGGCTATGGTGGTGGTGGACCAGGATATGGAAACCAAGGAGGTGGATATGGTGGCGATGGTGGAGGATATGATGGTTACAATGAAGGAGAAAATTTTGGCGGTGGTACGAACTATAATGATTTTGGAAATTATAGTGGACAATAGCAATCAAATTATGGACCCATGAAAGGGGGCAGTTTTGGTGGAAGAAGCTCGGGCAGTCCCTATGGTGGTGGTTATGGATCTGGTGGTGGAAGTGGTGGATATGTGGCAGAGGGTTCTAAAAGCAGCAGAAAAGGGCTACAGTTCTTAGCAGGAGAGAGAGCAAGGAGTTGTCAGGAAAGCTGCAAGTGACTTTGAGACAGTTGTCCCAAATGCATTAGAGGAACTGTAAAAATCTGCCACAGAAGGAGCGATGATCCACAGTCAGAAAAGTTACTGCCGCTTAAACAGGAAACCCTTCTTGTTCAGGACTGTCATAGCCACAGTTTGCAAAAAGTGCAGCTGTTGATTAACGCAATGTAGTGTCAATTAGATGTACATTTCTGAGGTCTTTTATCTGTTGTAGCTTTGTCTTTTTCTTTTCATTACATCAGGTATATTGCCCTGTAAATTGTGGTAGTGGTACCAGGAATAAAACATTAAGGAATTTAAAAAAAAAAAAAAGAAACGTTTACCAACAGCAGTAACTTTTAGTAGGAAGCCATCTCCTCCTCCACTGCTCTATCACCATTTAAAAATTAACAGGTATCAATTCACTTTACTTGCCTAAAAAAAAAAAAAAAAATAAGCAGGCATCGAAACAATCCTGAACTTACCTTTTGGCACCCACACCACTTCAAAAGTAAATAAACTGTACTGGCAACAATATTATCTGTACCCATTACTCTAAACAACAGGAATCAGCAGTCTTTCACAAGCAAATTGGAGAAAGCATTTGCTTTATACTTTTTTAAGATTTGTTTCTTGAAACATGTTTCTCCACATGCCATGCTTTTAACCCGTAAAACCTGAATTTCACTGACTACTCCCAGTTGATGTCTCAAAGTACTACACTGTCCCTACCGGTTTTAGCTAAAAATATAATAAACAAATGTTAAATACATTTTTTACAAATGTCCAAGCCATGCACAATAGTAAGAATTCTTTAAATGTGCCGGTTCTTTGCATTGTGAGATTAGATTAAGGTATTAACATGTACAAAAGATTGTTGGTTTGACTGTTGGTATAAGATTGTTGCAACTTTAACTGTTTTACCTCTACTAGTTATGGATATTCCTTTGGATGTCTTAACTCTTGAAACACAATCTTAATATTACAAGAATTGTGCCATATTGCTACATGCATTTATTCCACTCATTAATATTTAAGACAAATTAATTGTTGGGATTTTAGATATTTAGGTTCATGCCTAATCTTTGCTGTGTCCTATCTTCATACTTTGTTTACAGAGATCATCATCTACTGGCTACATGTATGTTGTAAAGAGCCATCCACATTGAAAGATTCTTCTTCCTATGAAACATCACTCTCTGGGGTCTATCATAGAAACAAAAATCTCTTTCCCTCTCAAAATTCTAATAAGCCACAGGTCAAAATATCCCTAAGATGACCATTCACTGTATGCAGGTAACAAATACAAGCATCATCTCCCACCGAAAAGACATTTTTGTTACGTAAACTTGGGCACCAGATATTTGAGGCAACAAATCACCAATAAGTAATCAATCCTACTGATGAACATTCCTGGGTTTAATTCTAACTCTGCTACTCTCTGGCTGTGGGACCTGAGGCAAATCACTTTACCTGTCTAATCTTCAGCATCTGTTAAACAGTGATAGGAGCAAAATCCTGTGAAACAGATAAAATCAAGTATGCTATTGATTAATAAATGTCAACCACTATCATAACTATTATTTTTGTCATGTAGTTAAATGGTCCGAATTGGTGTTTTTCATTCAAGTATAAAGAACTGCTAAGCTCAGGAGTAACTGTAATAATTCCAGTCGTAGTTACACTTCAGACCAACCACAGGACCTCTGGGACTTGGTATGCAAATGCTATGAATCAAGATGAAAGCCCCCCATCTGGAGTTCTGGAAATATTCTCCGGAGCTGAGCAGCAACTACACAGGTAATTTACTTAAGTAAAAAATCATCAAGCTGTACATTTAAGATATATACACTTTTTGTACATATATGAATTATATTTCTATAGGATATGTAAATTAAATGGCTCCCTGCTGCTTATAAGATTCCACAGTTTCTTTACGAAGTATGCAAAGCTCTCCAGTCTTTATGTAGTATGCAAAGCCCTCCAGTTGGATCTGTGTTGTTCACCATTCAAAGCCTCACTTCCCTACTTGAAACCCTTCGGCCAATTGTCCTGCTCTGTTGATTTCACTCATTCATTTGTTTCATGACCATGTATGGAGCACCTACTAAGTACTCCATACTTCCAGAGCCCAGGGTCTTTTATACAACAATCAGTAGTTGAGCTATTACTGGGGGCAAGAGGGATTGGGGCATTTTAAATCTATAGCCAAGCCAAAGAATAGAAACAGCATGAAATGCCAATACATGCTTGTTCAGAAGGCAAGAGAAGTTAAGGCAGTTAATTACTACAGTTATGTACAGGAACTGTGTTGTGCATTCATTTATAAACACAAGGCCTCAGCAATTTCCTAGAAAACAGTCTCTCTCCTGAAGTTATAAAAAGTTACCAACCACAACCTAGAAAGGATGTTCTGTAGCAGAAAGCAAGGGGAAAAAAAAAAGCACAGTATTGCATTGAGCTAGACAGTAGTGGTTCAGGCAAGGGTAGAGAAGGAGGGTGGACCCAAGGGTTCAAAAGAGTACACTGAGGGGAAAGGAAGGGTGGAGGATGGAGAGAGCATGTGTTTCCTGATGGACATGAAAGAATGTATGCAGAAGAATCCTAGACAGAAGACAGGGAATACCCCCATGCCTTCCCTGTAGTATGGAGGGGCAAATGAACTTCAGTTTCTTTAAAGTTGTTTGGAGATATGGAGAAACATTTAGGATTTGGGAAGCTATCCCATTCAAACAGAGATAAAAAATCTGGTCTGGCAAGCCTGGGTAACAGAGCGAGACCCTCATCTCTACAAAAAATAAATTAGCCAGGCTTGGTGACCCATGCCTATAGTCCCAGCTACTCAGGAGGCTGAGGTGGGAGACTGAGCTAGGGGGATTCCTTGAGCCCAAAAGGTTGAGGTTGCAGTGAGCCAGGATGGCACCACTATACTGCAGCCTGAGCAATAAAGCAAGACCCCGTCTCAACCCAAAAAAAAAAAAAAGAAAAAACTGGTCTGGGTAAGTTTGTTAGAAGCCCTTAATAATGTAAAAGTAGAATATTATGCTGTGATAAGCAGGATAATCCTGCTTACATGCCACCAGATTGTATAACAGGAGGTCGGGCTGGCCTCCTAAGGAGAACTGCCAACTCAGTATCTCCTCAGTCAAAGAAGCTACATTAAGGAGGAAAAGAAGGAAGGAAGGAGAGAAAAGGGCATGAGTTACCCTTCCACACTGCATTCAGTGGTAAAGAGTGACAACTCACTTTCTCCTAACACCAAGCTATTGGTGAAAGTGTAGTTCCCAAACACTGCCACAGAGTGGTGCCTGGTCTACACACTGGGACTGGTAATTTACTGGAGATTCTGGGAAACTGAATCCAGCACAACGGTTAAGTCTACCACCCTTGCATAGAAAAAGGATACACCAGATCTAAGGTACCACTGGGGAGTTGTAAACAAATGCAGGGCATTTCTGAGCACAGCATCACTCTCAGGAAAGTTGTGTAGGAGTAGGAGTTCGCTAAAACCATAGGGTGTAGAAGGGGGAACGGAAAAGGAGAGGAGAGGAAGGAAACAGATGAAACAAGTGTAGGAAAACCTCGAAAACTCCTGAATCTGCGCAGTGTACAACTGTAGGGTCTCTGAACTTTTGTATATATTTGACAATTTTCACATTAAAATTATTTTTTTTAATCTGGTGGTAGCACATAAGGAAAGAGACAGGGATCCTTTTTTAACCCTGAGCTTTCACCTGACTCTACTCAAGACTACATCATGTAGAAGCCTGATGTTTTTTCTTGCTCAAAATATTTTCCAGTTTTTTTCTCTCCTCTCCCTCCCTCCTTTTCTCTCAACAACACATATATCTCATCTACCTTGCCTTTTATTTTTTACATTTATTGTCCATTTCCTCCCTGACCCAACTAGAAAGAAATTCCATGAGGGCAGGGACTTTGTCAGAGAGGTAAAGTGACCTACTTAATGCTTAAACATCAAATCATTGGTGGGTCCAGTACTGAAACTGACATTTCTGGGCTTCCTGACCAAGGCTTCTTATACTTTGCAAATCTGCCTCTCTAAATATAAAACACACTCACACTCATCCTCCATTCCTCCTTCCGCTGATCCCATCAAAAGTGAGATAGGTGTAGGCCAGGTGTGGTGGCTCACGCCTGTAATCCTAGCACATTGGGAGGCCAAGGTGGGTGGATCACCTGAGGTCAGGAGTTCAAGACCAGCCTGGCCAACATGGTGATACCCCATCTCTACTAAAAATATAAAAATTAGCCCAGCGTGGTGGCAGACGTATGTAATTCCAACTACTCAGGAGGCTGAGGCATGAGACTCACACCTGTAATCCCAGCATTTTGGGAGGCTGAGGCGAGTAGATAACCTGAGGTCAGAAATTCGAGACCAGCCTGACCAACATGGTGAAACTCTGCCTCTACCAAAAATACAAAAATTAGCCGGGCATGATGGTGCATGCCTGTAATCCCAGCTACTCAGGAGACTGAGGCAGGAGAATCACTTGAACCCAGGAGGTGGAGATTGCAGTGAGCCGAGATTGCACCACTGCATTCCAGCCTGGGCGACAGAGCAAGATTTTGTCTCAAAAATAAGTAAGTAAATAAAAGTTTAAAAAAAGAGAAAGTGAGATATCCTTCATCATAATTACAGCCATCACTGCTGATGGCGCATTTGCCATGTGACAGACAGATTATAACGTCATTTTATTACTTCATAACTATATTTTCTCCTTTAATTCTTACAGTAACTTTTTTGATAGAATTCCCGTCTATTGACTTTTCGAAAATAAGTCACAAAATCACTTTACTTCCTGAAGGTCACCCAGCTAATAAATAAGACCACTACAACTTAAATCCAGGTCTGTTCCTAATGTTTTGATGCTCCTGATCCTAATGTTCATGCTCTATAATTCCTGCTATTTAATAAAATTCAGTGATGGCTCACACCTGTAATCCCAGCACTGTGGGTGGCCAAGGGAGGTGGATTCATGAGCTCAGGAATTTGAGACCAGCCTGGACAACATGGCGAAACCCCGTTTCTACTAAAAATACAAAAATTAGCCAGGTGTGGTGGTATGCACCTGTAATTCCAGCTACTCAGGAGGCTGAGGCAAGAGAATCGCTTGAACCTGGGAGGCAGAGGTTGTGGTGAGCCGAGATCACACCACTGCACTCCAGCCTGGGTGACAGAGTGAGACTCTGTCTCAAAAAAAAAAAAAAAAATTTCATAAAATTTCAAATTTCTCATTCCTTATTGGCCTATAGAACAAGGAGTAAACATACCACCAAAAAAAAAAAAGACTAACAAATTTACTTTCTTTTCTTCTCCTTCTTGATCTCCTGCTCAGCTCACCCCTTACCCCCATACTACACACAGGTATCAGGTTATAAAACATTCTAGGGGCAAAATTCTGTGATTCTCTGCTCCCCTCCAGTTTAAGCATTTCCCTATTATTACTTGTATCCATAAAACATGTACGTTTTTTAAATTATGATAAACCAAAAATGAAATTTCATAACCAGCTTCCTATTAAAAATAGTTGCATTTATGTCTTTACTGGAGATAATATGATGAGAAGAAAAAACACAAGGGCTCTGGTGTCAGAGAGCCTGAGATCCAAATCCAGAAGATATCCTACCTGCTTGCTAGTTGTTTGAGTCCTTGGGTGAATTGATTAACACATCTCTAACCCCATTTCCTCAACAGAAAAGGGCAAGAATGGCTAGTTTAAGGAAGGCATATTCCAATGCCCACTCAGATATGGGAGTGAAGAAGGATAAGGGAAAAGGAAAAACTTCCCAGGGAGCAGATGCAAGGAACTGCTCCCACTCGCAGGGGTTAGAGGGAAGCTCACAAAGTTGTCCCTCGAGATCTAAGGGCCACAGGTCCCCAGTGACTGCTATGTAGCCTCCATTCTCCTCTTCCAAGACAGAAGCATTGGCTGAAGTTACCCTGTCCCTGTACCACCACTGTATCTCTGGTGTCTGCGGCTGCCTAGGGAGGCAGCAGAGTTGAGGGAATCTGAGGTGTAAGTCAGAGACCTGGACACAGGTCTATCATTTTTGCCAGCTATGGGAAACTAGAGCAGCCCACTTAACCTCTTTGAACCTTAGTTTCCTTGTCTATGAAATGGAAATCACATCAACTTTGCAGGACTGTTGTGAAAAGTTATAAATACTCTATGTGGAGTACAAAGCACAACAGATGACACACAGTAGGCCCTTAATAAATTATAGCTGATAAAGCACAAATCACATCTTGCTTTCTTTGCAATGCCTTCAACATTGCAGCCAGAAAACTATCTCAATACTCTCTTACCCTTAAGGTGACAACAGTTTGGACTGTCTCAACTTGAAAATAAATACATAAAAATACTTGTTTATTTTATTGATACATTGAGTTAAACTCGATGGGTACATGCATAAAACTTTCAAGTCCCTCTATAGGAAAAGTTTTTCTTTGTTCCTGAATCAAATCTAAGGCAAGTCTCATAATTTTTTAAAAATCATTCTTTGACTATAAATATAGCTCAGGCCACACAAAATAGTTCATGACTGTAATCCCAGCACTTTGGGAGGCAGAGGCAGGAGGACTGCTCGAGCCCAGGAGTCTGAGACCCACCTTGGCAACATAGAGAGAACCCATCTACACGAACAGGAAAAAAACAAAGTTTAAATATCCTTCAGCCCCACAAACACTATAGTTTCAACAACTTCTTATTTGCACTAATCAATACTCATCTAAATTAAAGCTTCTCCCCTTCCCTGATGGAGCTGAGAAGTCTAGTTGGGCTTGGGGATGTAAGGGGCTGGGGGGCGAGGGGTCCTGTCATCATCTCTCTCTCCCCACTCTATCTCTTCTACCCCCAACAAGGCTGTCTCTGACTCCTTCTGGATGGGAAGTGAAGGAGTGGGAAAAGCTATGGGGGTGTCAAAAGGCCATACCAATTAAGTGTGATGTTCATACCAACTTTCTCTTGAGGGCCCTCCACATACAATTCCCAGGACTTGAGTGAGACCTGGCCATTTACAACTCCAGTCCTTAATCTCCGGGCTTCCATGGGTACCTCCTTCCTGGTTCACATCACCCTCTAGGTGGCCAAGCACAGTGTCCCTTTCTAGAGGGCTTTAAGCTGGTTTCACCCAGCAGCTCAAGGGAACACTAATGTCTTTCCAAGTACAGAGTGCTAACACAGCCTTCCCTGCGCTCTGCTGCCGCAGGGCTACTAAATCCATAGGTTTGTATACTAAATCTTTCATTTCCCAAACTCCAGGGGATACACATTCAATTCTCAGAATGACTCCATTCAAGCCTCCCTCATCATTTGGCTTAAATGAAAGGGGCTTAAGGAGAAGCATCCTTCTCCTCTCCTCCACTATGTGTGGAAGCAGGAAAGGACACTGAACTTACAACACTAATAGCTTTTGACAAAAACATTGTCTTAGAACCCTTAACTCTCAACACTTTCATTCCCTAGAGGTAGGTATGGGCTAAGTGTGCAAAACCAGTTTAAGCCTACCCACTGTGCAAGTTCTTGGAATACGAGGATAACTTGGCACCTACTGTTTTATTCTGTCTTTTGGGTTTCAACAAAAGCTAAAATGAATTAGAGTTCCAGTTAATATGTTAAATGTATGTCTCAGGACATATAAAACTAGATTTACATGTTTAAGGTTTTTAGAACTTTCCTGAAGCTAAGTAATATACTTGCAAATAGATCTCAAAGTATCAGCTACTGAAAAACACACTAATTGTGATGACCGTAGTGGGGAGAGAAGAATTAGTTTCCTCAAGGAGAATAAGGACCTCGTCAGCCATTGGTAGCCTCCATTTTCTAAAACAAGAGCAGAGCAAATTCCTCTGGTAACACTAGAGAAGACTGCAGCAACTTCAGGCAGCTGTGAGCCAGAGCTGGGCTCCTCCTTGTGTCACTTTTTAGCAGCAGCTGTCACGTCACAGAGAACCTTTGTTCCCTGCAACATCCTCCTCTATTTTTTTGTCCAATGTTTCCAGTATGCTTGATATCCCTTCACTGAAATGCACATTTTTTTCTGACTGAAATTAGTATTTCATTTAATCTAACATGTACAATTATAGATGTCTATAATTTAATCCCCAGAACTCTAATGCAGAATAATAAAATCTACACTAAATCCAGTAATCCTTTTAGTTTCTTTTTAACAAAATGTAGTGAGGTCTTCAGTGTTGCCAATTGTCTCAGACTACCTAAAACAACCGTGTGGCTTCCATTTGCCTTCTATGCAGTTTCAGCTAATATATATGTATTACCTCATGTATAGTATTTAGTTACAAATGAATGCGCCTGGCATGTACCAGCAGAAAGTACAGTACAAAGTCAACTTACAAACACTGGTTCTATCACAAAAGTTTGTTTCTAAGTTATTTGATGTTCATTCCAACCTGGACTACAAAGTAAGATCCTGTCCCTTAAAAATAAAAATAAAAAAATTATTTTTTTTTTCTTAACAACCAACATCCTACGGACGTAAAATAGTCTCTTACTGCAGTTTTAATGTGCATTTCCCTAGCGAGATGTTGAGTACCTTTTTGTGCGCTTACTGGCTATCTGTATATCTTCTTTTTAGAAATGGCTATTCAAATCATTGCCCCTTATTAAATTTTATCTTATCATTGGATGTAAAAGAGTACTTTATATATTCTGTATACAAATCCGTTATCAGAAATATGATTTACAAATTTTTTAAAAATGGTTTTCATTCATTCCTTCATTTATAGAGATGGGATCTCAGTGTTGTCCAGGCTGGTCTCAAACTCCTAAGCTTAAGGGATCCTGCCATCTCAGCCTCCTTAGTAGCTGGGACTACAGGCACGCATCATGCGCCCAGATGATTTGCAAATATTTTCTCTCACAGCTCCCTTCTTATAAAGCCTTCCTGCAGTAAATGAGTACACAGTTTCTAAATCTCAACCGTGGGCCAAAGTCTTATTACCCACCAACAATTCTCCAAAATTCCAATTCCATATACCCAGGATTTTTGGTAATACCTGCTCCTGTATTCTACTGTGCTGACTGCTGATCTAGAATGAAAATTCCTTAACTGTACCTATCCCTCTAAAAACCCATTCGCCCCACTCCCTAGCCTGAGCTTTTCCTGTCACACTAAATTTCAGCCTAGACCATGCCCTAGAACAGTTCACTTGTCCCAGTATGTGAATTTACCCTTTTTCATCAAACCTAAGATGCCACTGATTGTAAGATCGTCATTATTTTATGAGCCAGGATAAAAAATGGCCAGATGCAGGGGCTCACACCTACAATCCTAGCGCTTTCGGAGGCCAAGGTAGGTGGATCACTTGAGCTCAGGAGTTCAAGACCAGCCTGGGAAACATGGTGAAACCCAGTCTCTACGAAAAATACAAAAATTAGCTGAGCATAGTGGCACATGCCTGTGGTCCCAGCTATGTGGGAGGTTGAAGTGGAAGGATCACCAAAGCTCGGGAAGTCAAGGCTGCAGTGAGCGGTGATTGCGCCACTGTACTCCAGCCTGGGTGAACAGAGGAGACCCTGTCCCCCCATCCCCCCTAAAAAAAGAAGAAAAAGAGGGGAAAAAAATGTTACCAATACATCTATGACATGCCTTTGATTATGAGGCATCTCAATTTCAGATATACTAAAATGTATGGGGGAAAATGTGATGAGATACAATAGTTCCAGACAACCATATTGGTAAGGCTAGGAGGAGGAGGAGTAGTAGTTGTTGTTGTTGTTGTTGTTGTTGTTGTTGTTTTGAGACAGAGTCCCTTGCTTTGTCACCCAGTCTGGAGTGCAGTGGTGCAATCTCGGCTCACTGCAGCCTTTGTCTCCCTGGTTCAAGCAATTCTCTTGCCTCAGCCTCTCGAGTAGCTGAGATCATAGGCGCCTACCATTTTACAGATGAGACTATTGAGGCTCAACAGTTAAATAACCTGCCAAAGGTCACAACATGGAACTGGATTCAAATCAGGTCTAACTCCAATGCAGTGCTTCTATTACACTTTCTTTAACCTGCCATACTAACATAGCATACAGCCTGCACCAGTTTAAAAAAAAAAAAAAATCCTGGGCCAGGGGCAGTGGCTCATGCCTGTAATCCCAGCACTTTGGGAGGCTGAGGCAGGCAGATCACAAGGTCAGGAGATCGAGACCATCCTGGGTAACACAGTGAAACCCTGTCTCTACTAAACATACAAAAAATTAGCTGGGTGTGAAACCCCGTCTTTACTAAAAATACAAAAAATTAGCTGGGTGTGGTGGCACATGCCTGTAGCCCCAGCTACTCAGGAGGCTGAGGCAGGAGAATTGCTTGAATCCAGGAAGCGAAGGTTGCAGTGAGGGGAGATCGTGCCACTGCACTCCAGCTTGGGTGATAAGAGCGAGATTACGTCTCAAAATAAATAAATAAATCCTGGTACCCCTCAAAATAAGTGATTTGTTATTTTTTAAATTATAAACTGCTGTCAAATAGAAAAGTAAAGTCGTTTCATTAAAATGAAAATGCCCCATTTGTAAGTTAAGAATAAAGGTATACGTAGGTCATTTTTTTTTTTTAATACACAAAGATACTCTTTGATCCAGCAATTTCAATTCTAGAAATTTATCCTGCCGATAGGTGTGCACATGTAGGAAATGACATGTACAAGGTTGTTCACAGTGAATTGTCTTTAAGAGATTGGTAACACAATGTCCTTCAGCAAGGATAGTGTCATTCAGCAAATGGCTGGTTAAATTATAAAATGTTCATTCAATATGAATATAACCACTAAAAAAAGGAATGACTTCATGTATTAATATGGAGTAATCTGCAAGGTATGTTGTTAAATAAATATCCACAGTTTATGTATTTGTTTTATGTGCACAAAATATCTCTGGAAAGATACACAAGAAACTGATTAACTTTATCTGTGGAAAGCTGAACTGGGTTACTGGGAGATACGGATGAAAGGAAAAATAATTCTTGTAGCTTTCAAATTTGAAATATGTGAATGCAAGAAGGAATAAAAGAGTTTTGAAAGACCCAGTCAGATTAAACATAAACTCTTTAGTAATAAAAGCTAGATTCTAGCCCAGCTATACAAACAACTAGCTGACTGCTCCTAGATGAGAAAACCTCTTCCCTGGCTCTCAGCTATAAACGAGGAGTTTGCTCTTCATGACCTCTTTAAGACTCTTTACAGCTATATAATTTTATTATGACATGTTTATGCCAAATATAATTTATAAATGCTATTGAGAACTTCCTTGTTTTAAATTTGTGGAATACAGAAAAATGTCAGATTTTTAAATGAGGAAGATCTGCTTGAAGCCCTACCTCTGCCACTTTATAGCTGAAGGATTTGCAGCAAGTCACTCATCACCGACAACAAATTTAATTACTTGCAAAGCTGAGATGAGAGCTACTTTCAAAAGTTTGTTACAAGGAGTAAAACAAAAGTTTTCCATACGTTACAGCTCCACATGAAATGTGAACTACTGCACACAGACTCCCCCTTTAGGTGCTATGAAGTAAAGAGCGTGTATTTTGGAGGCAGGCAGACCCACATATCCTGCTTAATTGCTATATGATCCTGTGAAGGTTATTTAATCTCTTAAGCCTCAATTTCCTCACCTAAAAGATGAACGTAATGATTCTTACTTGAAAGGGCTATTGTGAAGATTAAATGATATTGTTAAGTATTCGCTATACTGCTTAACTAAAAATGGGCATTTAAAAATTGGCTCTTTTCCTTTCCAAACTTAGAAATGGAAGGCTGCCCATAAACAGGTAGGTAACCAACTCACTTCAAGTTCTAACTTCCCAGTCTGGACTGTTACTTCCATTTTTACTTCCTTTCCCCTCTATCTACTGTTAACCTACCAATATCCTAAACCCCAATTTCATTTCTCACCTCTTCTACAGCAAAGAATAATCTGTAGAAGCAAAACTAGAATAAAAGAGGGTGATTTCCATAGCCCATGTTCTACTATTAAACTGCTAAAACTGCCATAAGAATCTTCCCCAGGTTCACTCACACCAGCCCATTTAATCTACAAATACTAACTGAGCACCTACAACGTGCCACACATTGTGTTGGGAGCTGAGGATCAAATCCCAGGCTCTCACAGGGCTGGCAGTTTCTTGAAGTTCTGACCACCAACAAGTAAGAAAACATAATACATCAAAGGTGATATGAACTCTGAAGAAAAATGAAGGGGGCTGGTAACAGCAGGAGTTGGAGGGGAGGATGTGATACTGCATAAGATAGACAGAGAAGGCTCCACACACAATATGACACTAGAAAAGGGAATCCTGGATCAACTGAGGGAGTGAGCCATGCTGTGATCTAGAATATCATTCCAGGCAGAGAGAACACTTAAGTTAAAGGCAATGAGGTGAGAGTACTATAACATGTCTGAGGAACAGCAAAACAGCCAGTGTGGCTACACAACAAACAGAAGAGAGAGCGGTTAATGAGTTCAGAAAATTAACAGGGAAGTAGGCAGAGGCTTACAGGTCACTGTGAGGACTTCAGATTTTATTCAAGTGAAATGAAAACACTAGAGGGTTTGAGACAAATGAGTAAAATGTTTTGACTTTCATATGAAAAGTAATACTGGCTGCTGTCAGAGATTGGACTATAGCTCAAGGGTGAAATCAAAGAGACTACTTAAGAAGCTATTGCGATAAATCATGAAAAGAAAATGGCAGCTTGAACAAGGGTGACTGGAGTAGAGGTGTAAAGTGGCCAGATCTGTGTTTACCTCCAAAGGACAGCTTATACGATTTGCAGATAAACTGGATATAGATATAGAATCTGTCAGAAAGGACTCAAAGATGATGCTAGGTTTTTCTGTAAGAATGGTGGTACCATTTACTGGGCTGGAACAGGCTGGTGGGGTACAGAATGGAGGCAAGAATACAGAGTGGTTTTGTGCATGTTCTGTTAAGACACTCATTAGACACTTACTACAGAAATGAGTCTGGGATTCACTGAAAAGGTGGGGCTGAAGGCAAATTTGGAAGTCAACAGGAGATAGATGGCATTATCACAAGACTAATCAGACAGAGAAAACAACAGGGACTGGGACCTGGGGTACTCTACTGTTGGGAGGTTAGGAAAATGAGAAAGATCTAAGTGGGAAACTGAGAAGGAACAGCTACAAGTAGGAAGAGAACCAAGAAAATGGTAACCAGGAGGCCAAGAGAAGAAATAATGGAAGAAGGAAGAAAAGATAAGGGTTGCAGATAGGTCAAGTAATCATATTAACAACAGTGACAGCAAACACTTATATGGCATTTACTACATATCAGGCACTGTTCTCTCTCTACAGACAAGGAAAAAAAGAGCTGAAAGATTACGTAGGGTGACCACATAAGCTATTGATAAACTGGGACTGAAAGAGGATGCTAATAATAAATACATCAGGACAACAGGCATAAACCAGGACTTTCCTAGGCAAACAGACATATGGCCACCGTAAGGTTATGCACCTCTCTTGGGCATGGGAGGAATTCTTCCTTGTTTCTTATTCAGTGTTCCAATCATAGCCTATCCTGTGGCTACTGCTTTCCTTCCCAGCCTTGCTATGCAATGGATAGACAGGTTCTGATACTTCCTTTCAAGGAATTAGCCAAGAACCATCCCACAGGGGAAATCAAAACAGTATGTGCATACACATTCCTTCTGATACTTTTTTTCAAAACTCTGTAGCAAAGAATTTTCACTGATTCAAGGAGAAACAAATTTAAAAGCATTTTAGGCCAGAAACAGTGGCTCATGCCTGTAATTCCAACATTTTGTGAAATCAAGGTGAGAGGATCGCTTGAAGCTAGGAGTTCAAGACCAGCCTGGGCAACATAGCAAGACCTACAAAAAATAACTTAAAAATTAACCCGGTGTGATGGGGTACACCTATAGTCCCAGCTATTCTAGAGGCTGGCACTAGAGGACTGCTCGAGCCCAGGAGTTTCAGGCTACAGTGAGCTATGATCAGACCACTGCACTCTAGCTTGGGCAACAGAGCAAGAATCTTTCTCTAAATAATAAAAATAAAACAAAAAATTAAAGTACTTTATTTTATTTTCACAGAGTCTCACACTGTTGCCCAGGTTGGAGTACAGTGGCGCAATCTCAGCTCACTGCAACCAGCACCTCTTGGGTTCAAGTGATTCTCTTGTCTCAGCCTCCCAAGTAGCTGGGATTAGAGGCATGTGCCAACACACCAGGGTAATTTTTTGTATTTTCAGTAGAGACAGGGTTTCACCATGCTGGCTACGCTGGTTGTGAACCCCTGCCCTCGGGCGATCTGCCCACCTCGGCCTCCCAAAGTGTTGGAATTACAGGTCTGAGCTACTGCACCCGGCAAAATAAAAGTACTTTAAATGTATTTAGGAAAACATAGGTCAGTTATACTGGAAAACTATTTCAATAATGTATTTTAAAACGTGCTTAACTGGACACAAGCAGATGGAAAAACATTCCATGCTCCTGGTTAGGAAGAATCAATATTGTGAAAATGGCCATACTGCCCAAAGTAATTTATAGATTCAATGCTACCCCATCAGGCTACCTATGACCTTCTTCACAGAACTGGAAAAAACCACCTTAAACTTCATATGGAAGCAAAAGAGAGCCCATATAGCCAGGTCAATTCTAAGCAAAAAAAACAAAGCTAGAGGCATCACACTACCTGACTTCAAACTGTACTACAAAGTTACAGTAATCAAAACAGCATGGTACTGATACCAAAACAAAGATATAGACCAATGGAATAGAATAGAGGCCTCGGAGGCAATGCCACACATCTACAACCATCTGATCTTTGACAAACCTGACAAAAACAAGCAATGCAGAAAGGATTTCCTGTTTAACAAATGGTGTTGGGAAAACTGGCTAGCCATGTGCAGAAAACAGAAACTGGACCCCTTCCTGACACCTTACACTAAAATTAACTCCGGATGGATTAAAGACTTAAACATAAGACCTAACACCATGAAAACCCTAGAAGAAAACCTAGGTAAAACCATTCAAGACATAGGCATAGGCAAGGACTTCATGACTTAAACACCAAAAGCAATGGCAACAAAAGTCAAAATAGACAAATAGGATCTAATTAAACGGCAGAGTTTCTGCACAGCAAAAGAAATAATCGTTAAGAGTGAACCATCAACCAACAGAATGGGAAAAAATTTTTGCAATCTACCCATCTGACAAAGGGCTAATAATCAGAATCTACAAAGAACTAAAACACATTTACAAGAAAAAACAAACAAACCCATTCAAAAGTGGAAGAAGGACAGGTACAGACACTTTTCAAAAGACATGAGGCCAACAAACATATGAAAAAATGCTCACCATCACTGGTCATTAGAGAAATGCAAATCAAAACCACATTGAGATACCATCTCACGCCAATTAGAATGGAGATCATTAAAAAATCTGGAGACAACGATGCTAGAGAGGACGTGGAGAAATAGGAACGGTTTTACACTGTTGATGGTAATGTAAACTAGTTCAACCATTGTGGAAGACACTGTGGTGATTCCTCAAGGACCTAGAAATAGAAATTCCATTTGACCCAGCAAACCCATTACTGGGTGTATATCCAAAGGATTATAAGTCGTTCTATTATAAAGACACATGCACACATATGTTCACTGCAGCACTGTTTACAACAGCAAAGACTTGGAACTAACCCAAATGCCCATTGATGATAGACTGGACAGGGAAAATGTGGCACATATACACCATGGAATACTATGCAGCCATAAAAAACAATGAGTTTGTGTCCTTTGTAGGGACATGGATGAATCTGGAAACCATCATTCTCAGCAAACTGACATAAAGAACAGAAAATCAAACACCACATGTTCTCACTCATAGGTGGGTGTTGAACAATGAGAACACATGGACACAGGGAAGGGAGCATCACACACTGGGGTCTGTTGTGGGGGACTGAGGGAGGGAGAGCAGGGGGTAGGGAGTTGGGGAGGGATAACATGGGAAGAAATGTCAGATGCAGGTGATGGGGATGGCGGCAGCAAACCACACTGCCATGTAAGTACCTATGCAACAATCCTGCATGTTCTGCACATGTACCCCAGAACCTGAAGTGCAATAAAATATACATATATAAAAAAATAAAAATAAAGTAAAATGTGCTTAACTTTATAAGTAAAATGTGCTTAACTTCATTAATGGCTAAGAATATAGCCATTAATTAAGGAAATTAACACTGCAAACTACCAAAGACATATAAACATACACAAACAAACAAGGTGTGTCATGGTAGCTTTGTTAGTGTGAAAAACTTTTTTTTTTCCTTAAGATATCTCGAGTCTCTCTCTGTCGCCCCAGGCTGGAGTACAGTGGCTCAGTCTTGGCTTACTGCAACTTCCACCTCCTAGGTTCAAGCAGTTCTCCTGCCTCAGCCTCCCAGGTAGCTTACAGGCAACCACCACCGCACCCAGCTAATTTTTGTATTTTTAGTAGAGATGGGGTTTTGCCATGTTGGCCAGGCTGGTCTCAAATGCCTGACCTCATGTGATCCCCCCACCTTGGCCTCCCGTGCTGGGATCACAGGTGTGAGCCATCACACCTGGCCTGAAAAACTCTTAATAGCCTAAATGTCCCTAAGGGGAGAACACAGAACTAGTCAAATGAATTATGACATATCTATCACAGAATAGCAAACATCCATTGAAAAGAATGAGACACATCTTGAAATGCCACATCCATTTCAAAAGCATCTATTATATACTGAGTTTATTCACTTGACAAATACACGTTGTGTACTTACTACCTACAAAAGCTAGGAATGGTTCTGAATCAGAATAAAACCAGCATGGGTCAACCACTTGTTTTGTTTGTTTGGTTTGGTTTCGGTTATTTTTAGAGACAGAATCTTGCCCTGTTGCCCAGGCTGGAGTGCAGTGACCCTATCATGGCTTACTGCTGGCTCGAACTCCTAGGCTCAAATGGTCCTCTCACCTCAGCCTCCTGAGTAGGTGGGACTATAGGTACATGACATGAAGCCTGGCTAATTTTTTCATTTTTTGTAGATGGGGGTCTCACTATGTTCCCCAGGCTGGTCATCATCTCCTGGCCTCAAGTGATCCCTAACCACCTAGGACTCCCCAAGTATTGGGATTATAGGTGTGAGCCACTGCACCTAGCCAGTTCCGGCACTTGTGGAGCTATGTTTTAGTGGAGACATATGCATCTATAGCACAGTTAAATTCAAGAAACAATATTACACCTGTATCAGTGTTGTTTTACTTTCCTAATAATACAAAGAACTAAATTCCTCATTGTGTTCATCTCAAAATGGGAAGGAAGCAGTAACGAATGCTCTTACCAGTTTCCCTCCAAACCACATGTCTGGAGGCTGGGCCAGCACTCCTCTGAAAGTGGCTGTCTGTTCATACCCAGGATGACCCTTCTTACTTTTGATCACTTAACCTCCTTCTATCAGCCATTCTCAGTTTTTATAAAATCTCTTCTTATGGCACACAAATTTAAATCAGACTAGATCGCTAATTTTAAACTTTTAAGTGGAGACAAACATGATTCATATTAAAAGGAACCATGCATATAAACATTCAACTTATAAAAATACCTAAGTATGTAGGTTTAAAAAGTCAAGAGCTAAACAGCACATCTTCACAGAATTTAAGACGCTGCTCACACCATTTAGAGACACGAATTATACCTTGTCTATATGCGTTCAGCCTAATTTTATAGTAAAAGAATCCCACATCAATTGTAAACCACATGAAAAGAAAGTAAACACGTAACTAAACTCTGAATCACGTTTATATGCATATAATATAGGTCAAATTCTATAGCTATTATTCCATTTAGTAAAAGTGCTTTCATAGTGCTTATTTGCAAATGTAGGAAGAGGTTTACTCACTGTAGCAGCTTGAATAGTGGCACCTAAAAATATATATATATATCCAACTCCTAATACCTGGTACATATGAATATGACCTTCTTTGGAAATAGGGTCTTTGCAGTTATTATTAAGGTAAGATGCTCTTGGACCTAAATCCAATCACTGCTGTCCTTGTAAAAGAAAGGAGGGTGAGATGAAAAACACAGAAAATAACCCAGAGAGGAAGGCCACATGAAGGCAGAGGCAGGGATACGTCCACAAGCAAGCCAAGGAGCATAAAGGGCTGCCAACAAGCACCAGAAGCCAGGACAGAGGCATGGAAATGATTCTTCCTCAGATTCCAGAATGAACCAGCACAACAATAACTTGATTTTGAAGTTATGACCTATGAAAAGTTAAATTTTCTTTGTTTATACCACCAAGTTTAAGGTGATTTGTTACAGCAGACATAGAAAATTGATACAGGCCGGGCGCGGTGGCTCAAGCCCGTAATCCCAGCACTTTGGGAGGCCGAGGTGGGTGGATCACAAGGTCAAGAGATCAAGACCATCCTGGTCAACATGGTGAAACCCCGTCTCTACTAAAACTACAAAAAATTAGCTGGGCATGGTGGCACGTGCCTGTAGTCCCAGCTACTCAGGAGGCTG
>NW_016107354.1:4214108-4221357 GCF_001604975.1 Cebus imitator
ACCCCATTATTTTTATATATCTATAAACCAAAGAGGTACAAATGATAGAAATAATTTTTTCTACTCACAAGCTATTGGAACTCAAATATAAAGCTGCCTTAACAGTGCTAGCATTACAATTTATGATACTGATGACCACACTGTAATTTACTAGATACACCCATGAAGTAATTGTTTTCATTCTCTAAACTAGAGAAATGTCAGTTAGTCAACAAAAATACAAAAGGTAGAAGATAGTAAATGGAATTAAATAACACTAAAGTTCGAGTAGTTGTAGGAAAATAACCAAAATAATGATTTGTTTAAAATGTAGTAAGTCTCAAAAGTAATTACTAAAGAAGAAAGAATTTAACAATTATCTATAATTTAGTATTTGTTATAAAACAACGTCTTCATTGTAGAAAATCTGGAAAATCATTAGAAAAAATTACAAAACTCACCTTTAGAACCAAAGCCCATCTTTGCAATCTCTCAACTTAAAATGTGAAACTAGACATGTATTTCCTAGCCTGTGAGCTAAACAACCTGATCTTAAATTGTTCAAATAAGGCCCATCACTAAATGCCTTTGTTTACAATTAGGTTTATATGCTACTTACACAACTATGAAATTGAGAGTCTATGATGGAAATTCTGATCTAATTTTAACATAAGCCTTATAATTGAAACACACAAATGGGAACTACAAGGAGGGTTTTATTGTCATGGGGGTTTCCAGCAAGGTGCTTTCCCTTGATCATTTTGGGTCCTAAGCTGTTCTGGTCTCTAATCATAATTTACATATCAACCAAATCCTCAATTTTAGAAATAATATGTGCAGAAAAGCAATATTAACAAATTTTATTCAAGAGCTCTTGACTAATGGTCTTCCACATTTCCATTACATTTTTTCAAAAAATAACCATCAATTAGATGCCATAAAATAAAGAAGAACAGTTGCCATGAAATAACAAATGTTGAAATACTGAGAATGAAAAATAGCTTGAAAATTCTTGGCAAACCAAATCTTTGAATGCAGGTACATTTTTTGTTATTATTTTTGTTTTTTTGAGATGGAGTCTCACTGTGTTGCCCAGGCTGGAGTGCAGTGGTGCAATCTCGGCTGACTGAAACCTCTACCTCCAGGTTCAAGTGATTTTCCTGCCTCAGCCTCCGAGTAGCTGGGACTATAGATATGCACCACCACGCCTGGCTAATTTTTTTATTTTTAGTAGAGACCAGGTTTCACAATGTTGGCCTGGCTGGTCTCAGACTCTTGGCCTCAAGTGATCCACCTACCTTGGCTTCCCAAAGTGCTGAGATTACAGGCATGAGCCGCCACGCCCAGCTGAATGCAGGCACATGTTTTAATATTTCATTTAAATAGCCATGTTTTTTTTGTTATAAAAGGCAAGTCTCACTAACTCCAGGTAAATATTTAAACTAAACCCTCTACTATTTAAATGTTTATTCAAAATTAGACAGCATCCTCATTCCCTCAGTGTGGGCTGCACACAATGACTTCCTTCCAAAGAATACAATATGGAAAAGGGTTGGGGCAGGGAGTAACTTTGCAGTAGAGAAACCAGACAAACATTATCTCTGCCATATGATCAGGGTCAACACCAACAGTTACAAATCACACTGACAGCATGTACTCTTGACATGATGTGATGAAAACAGTACTTCACCTCTGTGGTCTTCATCCCAAAAACTCATAACCCTACACCCATCATGAGAAGAACATCAGACACATTCCAATAGAGGGGCACTCTACAAAATACTTAATGAGTACTCTTCAAAATAGCTGGGTCATCAAAAACAAGGAAAGTCAGCAAAGAGGAGCCTAAGAAAGCATGACAACTAAATGTTAATGTGTTATATTGATGGGATCCTGGATCAGAAAAAGGACATCAGGTAAAAACTATGGAAACCTGAATAAAGTATAGACTTTGGCTAATATTAATGTATCTACATTGGTACATTAATTCTAACAAAGGTACCATACATGTTAACAATAGAGGAACTGGGAGACAGATACATGGAAACTTCCTGTACTTTCTTCTCAGGTTTTCTGTAAATCTAAAGTTCTTAAAGTCTACTTAAAAAAAAAAAAACCAACTGAGGTTGTTCTAGATAAGACTTTTTTAATCACCCACATGTAAAAGCTTAATGAAAACAACTAGACTGACTAAACAGTTTCTAGCACTAAAATTAAATCCACATTTTAGGGTACTGAGAGGCAAGATAAAGGGAGACCAGAACAACTCCACCTTTTTAACCAAACATTTACTGTGGTAAGAATGTAAAAGTTCAGTCTCAAAACCACATAGCTATTAAAAAATAAGATTAATTTTAAACTAATAAAAATGACACACAAAAAAAAGTATAGCACAGAAGAGAATTCTTTTAAAGCAGAAAGCCCAGATCAGAAACCCAGACAGGAAGTATGGTCCTTCTTCCACCATCTTGGACTACAATTTTATGTGTCTGAACACACTTGACTGTGTTTCCTCATTTACATAATGGAAACTGACAACAGCACAGTCCAATACCCAAAAGATGCTAGCCTGTCATAAATAAAAATATAAAATTCTTAATCTTTTTACTTCACTTGTCATCTGCTAAAACCAATGCTTTCTTGGTGAGCTATGCATCAGTCCGAAGACAATCAACCAAAAGAGAAAGAGAGAAGGGGTACTACAAAAGAGGGAAAAGTAGGAATAGCAGCATTTAACTATTTATATTAGCATTTTCCAGGCCCTCCTTTTTACATTTTTTTACATCTCTCCCTGAAAAAGTATCCTCATGAGTCCAGGTACAGCAATCCATACCTATAATCCCAGCACTTCGGAAGGCTGAGGCAGGAAGGTTGCTTGAGCTCAGGAATTCAAGACTGGTCTAGGCAACACAGCAAGATCCTGTCATTCATTCATTCATTCATTCATTCATAAAGCCAGGCATAATGGTACATCTCTGCAGTCCTCCTAGCTACTTGGGAGGTTGTGGCAGGAGGATTGCTTGAGTCCAGGAGGTCAAGGCTGTAGTGAGCTATGATCACACCACTGCACTTAGCCTGGGTGACAAAGTAACACCATTTCAAAACAAACAATCCAAAAAGTGTCCTGATGAAACTCTCATTTCAACTAACACTTACTAAGATATCCTGAAAATAGTTACACCGAAATTCACCAAACTTAGGGTTCTAATGCAAATCAGGCATTGGAAATAACAAAAGTAAATGACTATCAGATCCTGCCTTCAAGGGGTCTACACAGAGTCAAGTAGGAGGCAAGAAGCAAGACAAGAAAACGAGTACCATTGTTGACGGGAGGATGCCATCAATTAGAAGATGTACCCTAATTACAGAGGTGTTAAAATAAGAGTTTTTTTTAATGTGTGCCTTACAATGGAGGAAATACTATAGTTTGTGTGGTAAGTGCTAGAATAAATTTAGAAAAAGGTCCTATGGAATGTGAATGTACTGCCATTTAACACTTCTACTCTAAGAGGTGTTAGGGGGAATTCCACAGATTCTCAATCATCCAAGTTAGGGAAAAAGAGAATTCAAAATGTATACACCTTACCAAGAACAGACTTATGTGCAAAATGCAAGACAGACTTTAAAGATGCAGAACATCAGTATTAATAAGATCTTAGGCCAGGCATGGTGGCTCATGCCTGTAACGCCAGCACTTTGGGAGGCCGAAGCAGGTGGATCACCTGAGGTCAGGAGTTCGAGACCAGCCTGGACAACACGGTGAAACTTTGTCTTTACTAAAAATACAAAAAGTAGCCGAGTGTGGTGTCAGGCGCCTGTAATCCCAGCTACTCGGGAGGCTGAGGCAGAAGAATCGCTTGAAGCCAGGAGGCAGAGGTTGCAGTGAACAGAGATCGTGCTATTGCACTCCAGCGTGGGCAACAAGAGCAAAACTCCGTTTCAAAATAAAATAAAATAAAACCTTAAAATACAAGATGAATTCATCCTGACATTTCACTAAATTATTTGGGAAACAAAATTCAAAATTATTTTAAGAAATGTAGCCTCAGCTGGGCGCAGTGGCTCACGCCGGTAATCCCAGCACTTTGGGAGGCTGAGGCGGGTAGATCACAAGATCAGGAGATGGGGACCATCCCCGCTAACATGGTGAAACCCCGTCTCTACTAAAAATACAAAAAATTAACCAGGTATGGTGGTACACGCCTGCAGTCCCAGCTACTCAGGAAGCTGAGGCACAAGAATCGTTTGAATCCAGGAGGCAGAGACTACAGTGAGCCAAGGTCACGCCACTACTCTCCAGACTGGGAAACAGAGCAAGACTCCATCTCAAGGAAAAAAAACAGGAAAAAAAAAAATAAAGAAATGTAGACTCTATCAACAAGAGACAATCAGTTAACTTACTAGTTTTTCCTCTTGATCTTTCCCTACGAAACAAATCACTGCAAGCTCTAAATATACAAAGGGGAGCTGAGCACAGTGGCTCACACCTGTAATCTTGGGAAGTCAGGACGCCAAGGCAGGAGGATCGCTTGAGCCCAGGAGTGCAAGGCTGCAGTGAGCTATGATTGTACCACTGTGCTCCGGCCTGGGTAACAGAGTGAGACCCTGTCTCTGAATGAATGAATGAATGAATGAATGAATGAAGATAACTGTAAAATAAACCACATTTCTAAAACAGAATCATGTTATTTTAAAGGGAAGCAGGAAGAAAAAAGAAATCATTTTTATTATATTTCCCCTCACTGCTAAGACTAAAGCTGTGCTTTACACAGGAAAAGAAAATCCTGTCTTTGCAAACTCCTGCAGGCTTTGCTATGTGTAAATCCTAGAGAAATATCTGTGAAATGAGTAACTATCCTAATAAATCCTATATGGATGTTTACATCTTTTAATACTTGAGTGTAGCCAGGCATGGTGGCTCACATGTAGAATCCCAGTACTTTGGGAGTCCAAGGTGGGCAGATCACCTAAAGTCAGGAGTTTGAGACCGGCCTGGCCAACATGGAGAACCTCCATCTCTACCTACTAAAAGAACAAAAATCAGCTGGGCGTGGTGGCATGCACCAGTAGTTGTAGCTACTCAGGAGGCTGAGGCAGGAGAATCACTTGAACCCAGCAGGCAGAGGTTGCTGTGAGCTGAGATTGTGCCACTGCACTCCAGCCTAGGCGACAGAATGAGACTGTTTAAAAAAAAAAAAAAAAAAGTACTTGAGTGCCCAGGGATGAGATGGCACCTATTCATTAAAGTATCCTGATAAGAAAAGCAAAACCCTTCTCTCACAGCAAAGCTCCTGAGCCCAGCAAGGTGTGCCTCTACCTATGTCTCCCAGTGCTGTGGTCACTCCAGCTCAGCAGGGCAGTGGAACAGCTGAGACAAGAAATGTTTCCTGAGGAAGGCAGAGTGTTTAGGAAAGATAACCCATACATGGAGATTTTGTAGATTCTTTCAGTCCCCACTTTGGACTATTCAAAAGTAAATATAAATCAGACTTTCAGAAAAATTAAGTATTAAACGTCAACTTCCTTCGGGGAAATGTATCTGTAGACTTTGAGTTACACTTACTGTACTGACTTGGCAACAATACAGCTATAGTTCACTATGTGTCAGGCACTAAGTGCTTTACCACATTAATTCACTGAAACCTCACAGTACATGAAAGTAAGTGGTCTTATTGTCTCTATCATACAGGTGAGGAAAAAGTACAGGTGAGGAGACTTACAGTAACTTGCCCAAAGTCACATGGCCCGTAGTATGGAGCAGAAATTGATTCACAGCAGTTCTGGCTCAATTCTATGCCCCAAACCACATCATTACACTGAGAGCTACCTTCAGTTAACAAAAATAAATGTACTGATCCTGCTTTCTCTAGATTCATAAAATAAAATGTCCAGATTTTCTCAAATCCATCTCCCCACACACCTCCATCAATCCTGACATTTGGCAATAATGCCAAGCAGGAAAAGCAGCTTTTTCCAAGGTATGTTGAGTATGACCTGTACTGCAATAAAAATTATATCAACTATTCAGGTTCCCTCTGTCTTCTGAGAGCACAGATAACTGCAAGTTTACCATACATGATGGAGGATTTGTACTACTTTCCCTTTAAAATATTTTCAAAACATCTTACTCAACTGATAAAAGGTGATACACCTACCTAAAAGACTTGGTGAAGAGAAGCAAGAATCAGTTTTATTTTTCAGAGTGCAGAAAAGTTGTGTGATCAAAACAACAAAAACAAGATTATAATTGCAGTTTACTGATGGACTCGAAAAATATAGACAATTATAAAACAACTAAACAATTCAACTGTAGCTATGTTACATGTTTACAATGAACTAATCATTGTAAAAATATTTAAAGAACAGGAATGATAGCAGAAGAAAAATTTCATCATGAGAGAGCATAAAGATGAGTTAAAGGTCTTCTTCCTGCAAAATTCAATTTGTTTATTTAGTTGTAGCACTGCCCATCCACTGTACCCCACAAAAAAAGCCACATTCATTTGAGGTCACTTTACCTCCTGCCATTTCCTTTGCAGTGAGTTTGCAAAGTTCTAATGCACCGTGCTGATTTTATTCATTGAACAGAAAGCAATTCTGTGAAACATACAAGCAACCAAACCTTTGGCAACTTGTGAAACCACAAGAGAGCATGATCTTTTTTCCCAGGTTCTAACATCTTTTTAAAGCTGTTTTTCAAACAGCAGTATCCCTAGAATGACTGAATGCTTGTCTAGAGTCACATGCTCAAGACCAAAAGGCAGATCAATTGACTCTCAGATTGGAAATTAATCAAGACAAAAATTTTTAATGGACGTCTTAAACAGCTCTCATTTACTTATTCTTTCATTTAGCTAATTTCAATATATAAACAAAATAAAAGCAGACAGTTTTTCCTACAGAAACTCATTAATACAGCCTTCAGAGTTAAACTTCAACTTCAAATTAGCCCAGAGATTCCCCTTAAATCAATTCTTTGTTGCTTTTAGAAAAGGTTACACAAAAACATTAGCTAAAACTGGTTAAAATAAAAGCACAGGGAGGGAACTTTTCTAAAAGATATTAAACATACTGTCAATTTATCTTAAATAAGATGGACTGGTAAAAATAAAAATATAAAAGAATTTAAGTCAAAATTCATTTCTTAAGAACCTGACAATCATAAAGTAGTATCCAGTAAAACATGGGAAAACTATGATTTTTTTTTTTTTTTTTTTTTTTTTTTTTTTTTTTTTTTTTTTTTTTTTTTTTTTTTTTTTTTTTTTTTTTT
>NW_016107354.1:4222851-4224584 GCF_001604975.1 Cebus imitator
CAAATGCTCTTCCTTGACATTTAATTTCGCTCTTTCTATATTTCCCACAAATAACACTTTTTCCAATTTTTTTTACCTAAGCAAAGCTTAAGCACTCATTAAGCAATTCCTTTGTAATACATACGTTACTGGCTAAACACAGCAATCCAGATCTATATCTATGTGTTAAAGTAGCCACAATCTAATTTATCTCAAACTTCTTATTAGGGAAGTACATAGCATCCATTGTTAAAATTTTATCAACCATCTCCATCAAGATTCTGGATTAAATGTTAAAAATAAATAAATGAAATCACAAACAAGTGAGCAAGAGGCTACAAAAAATGACAGGCAATCCAATCAAGACAAATGTGAATTTAAAAAATAAAAAGTTAAAGAATGACCACTAATATCTTAAGAGGAAACATATAGAACTTAACTGTAATAAAAATCTAATGATAAAAATTCAATGGATAGACTAAAAAGCGTATCTCTTCAAACACTGCTAACAAGAACTAAAGGACAGACTAGAGTGAACATAACTACAGCTAAGGGAGTCATTTAAAAGAGAATACTATGAACAACTTTATGCAATAAATATGAAACACAGACAAAATGGACATCTGCCCAGAAAAATACAAACTCAAAATTTATTCAAGAATAATTAGAAGGCTGGATGTAGTGGTTCACACCTGTAATGCCAGCACTTTGGGAGGCGGAGATGAGGGGATCACTTAAGCCCAGGAGTTTGAAATCAACCTGGGCAACATAATGAGACCTGTCTCCACAGAAACCAAAAACAAAACAAAAAAATAATGATAAATACCACTACACCGTAGTGGTATGCACCTGTAGTCCCAACTACTGAGAAGGCTGAGGTAGGAGGATTGCTTGAGCCTGGGAGGTGGATGTTGCAGTGAAGTGAGATCACACCACTGCACTCCAGCCTGGGTGACACAGCAAGACCCTGACTCCAAAAAAAAATAAAAGAAAGAAAGAAAAAAGGGATAATCAGAAAGCCTGAACAGCCCTATGACTAATAAAGTAATAAAGGAAGAAAAAACAAACTTTCTCCCCTTCCCCCCACTGAAACACATACAAACTTGTTCCAGAAAGTTGTAAAAGCAAGTTCTACCAAATTTTCAGGAAACAAGTAAATCCAGTATCACACAAATTCTTCCAAAGAACAGAAAAGGAAGAAATACTTCCCCAACTCATTTTATGAAGCTAGGATAATCTGGATACCAAAACCAGACAAGAACATTAATAAAAAATGAAAATTACGGCCAATTTCACTAATAAACATACATGAAAACAAAGTCCACATGTAAAATATTAACAAAAAGAATCCAAAATCCAACAGTATGTAAACAAGAATATACATTATGACCAATATATCCCAGGAATCCAGAAACAGAAAAGACTTTTTTAAAATTACAAATATAATTCACCATATGAACAGACTAAAGAAAAACATTATGAGATACAGAAAAGGCCTAAGAAAATGTCACATTTGTCTTTAAAAGAAAAACCTATTGTGAACAACACTTTTTACACTGAAACTCATTAAAACCACTATTACTACATTTATTCAATGTTACACTGGAGGTCCTAGTTAATTCAATAAGAAAATTAAGTCGGCCGGGCGCGGTGGCTCAAGCCTGTAATCCCAGCACTTTGGGAGGCCGAGGCGGGTGGATCACGAGGTCAAGAGATCGAGACCATCCTGGTCAATATGGTGAAACCCCGTCTCT
>NW_016107354.1:4225665-4230968 GCF_001604975.1 Cebus imitator
ACAGAGTAAACAAAGGCCAAAAATTAAAAAAAAAAAAAGGAAAACGTATATGAGTGTAAAAGCATTCTCTTCATGGATAAAACTGTCCAGATATCAGTGTTCCTTTAACTGACCCTGTTTAAATTTGTTTAAATTTATTGGGTTCTTCACAGAATTTAACAAGCTGATCCTAAAATTTGTAAGCAAGAAAACAGACAAGAAATTGTTTATAAGTGTAAGATCCATGAGAATTTTTTTGTTTTGCTCAATGCCATTTTCCCAGCACCTAAAAAGTTTTTGGCACATAGCAACTGTCTCCAATATATGTGCTGAATGAATTTACCGAATGAACACAGCAGGGAAATTTATCCTACTGTCTATGAAATTTAGAATGAAAACAACACAAGAATAGGCAAAAAAGACTAATGGAACAAAACAGAAGGCCTGGAAACAAATCCACATGAATGAAATTTGATATATAAATAGAAGAGCAGATCACAGGGGAAGGATAGAGCACTATTCAATAAATGATGCTGGGACAACTGCTTATGCATGTAGAAAAAGCAAGATTGAGGGGAGGGATTACAAAGGGTTCATAAATCTCTAAGCACAGCCTGTATTATCTCTAGATTCTTCCTAGCAAAGCCTCACAAGTTTTACATTAAAATGCTATTCTAATTGAGAAAATACATAGTACTTCAGCTGAAATGATAATGTACAATAATGTAAATGCTTACTACATGTTAGCTATCATCGTATCTGAGCCCTCAAACTCGCCCTGATATGAAGCCTGGATTCATCACTTCCTAGCTTTTAACATTGGAGAAGTAACCTGAATTTGCTTTGTCTTACTACAAAATGAGCCTGCACTAGCATTTACCTCAGCAAGAGTAACTTACTAGTGGGGGTTTCTTTTAATCCTTTTAGTATTTTTATTTTAGAATGGCATTAAGTTTGTAGATTAACTATTAGAATTGACACTGTTAAGAATCTAAATCTTCCTATCTCAAAATATAGTATGCTTTTCTATTTATTTGAGTCTTTTTTTGGTCTTAAAAAAATTTAATATTTGCTTTAAAATTCTGTATGAAGACTGTAAAAAAATTTAACACACATTTCTTAAGTGTGTGGAAGTATAGTCTTTTTGGTTGCTGTTCTGAAAGGGGTGTCTTCTTCCATTGTATCATCTATTTGGTTTGTAAAATACCACGTATTGCATAAAATACTGTACAACTGTGGAATGGAGTGGAAGCTGGGGAATGAGCAGCAATTGATAGCATTTTGAAGGAGGATGAAGTCTGGAATCTCGCTATGCTTCTCTCATCTCCTTCCTTGAATTTAAGATGTTCTCCAGGAATATTACAGAAAAGCATTCAGCAAAACATTGACATGTATTAGAATCCCTTTGAGAGAACTTGGTTTTCTTTCCTTGAATAATGCTAAAAGTGACCTCATTATCTCATAGCATGGAATCCAAAAATAGTAGTAAAGACAGCTTCCATAGAATATGTGCAAATTTTAAAAGTCTCAGGGCACGTACCTATTGCTATATTTATTTTTCACAAAACCGGAAATAGTGACAGCTTAAAACAACAAGTAACTAGACTGTTATATAGCTTTTTAAATGCTGCTGCTATTGTGTAATTTTTAGTATTTTGTATATTAAATTTCTATGCCAGGAAGTATGCCACTGTTAACTATTTTACAAGATACCTAAGTTTTATTTTAAATAAAAAGTAATCACACATATCAGATTAAACTCAGCTACATAAATCGTTATACAAAAACATTTCAGGGAGTATGTGCTCTCTAATGTTGATGAAGTTTTAGAAAAAACTGTAAATATACAAACATAAAATTATCATCAAATGTCACAGTTCTGAAATTTGTTCAATAAGAATTTTAAGGGGTAGAAGTTATATACCTTTATTCCAGCTGACTTGACAAAATCAAGAGTTTCAGTAAGAGCAAAACGTTGTCCTCTATTTGGGGGGGTGGAGGGACAGGACACTAAGCAACCAAGCAGTTAAAACTCCTATGTCATATCTCAAATCATTTATAACATCAAAAAGAAAATAAAAATTTCAATCCTATTAAGCATATGATTTTGCTATTCTGTTCGGCTGTGGAAAACTAAGTAGTCACTTCTTTAAAAACTGAGATGAAGCAGACATAGCATAAACCAATTAAACCAAACTAAATCAAAAAAACAGTTTTAAGACATATTATGCATGCATGAATTTCGTTACAGAAGATTATTATAGTTAAAATACCACTGTGTGTACTTACTTCAAGTGGTGTGTAAAAATAAAAATAGCTGAAGAGAGGGTGGTCAAACCTCAAAACAAGTACTATAACCACCACCCAAAAATGCAAAATAAAGGAAGTTGTCTTCTTCAGCATTAAGGAGGGGAAAAATCTTACTACTTACACAATTATAGTGAGAGGAAGTGGGGATGGAGAGAAAGAAAAACAATTCCATGCCCTTCCTAAATGTTTAAGAACAAATGCAATTTGCCATTACTGACACTAAAAAAGTAAAGTGTCGTTACGTTACCTTCAGAAGCATTTTTATCAGTATCCACAGAACTGCCTTTTAATTTGTACTAGTAAATGAAACTTACATTGCCTGAGCGTCTCTCTCTACCCTCCTTTCTCTTCACTTGATCTCATGCAAAAGTCAAATTATTTGTATGACTGCTAACAGAATTTTAATAGAAACTGACACAACATAACCCACACAATATAAATTTTCCCCTATTTAGCCAGCCTCTAAATGCTTTAGGGAAAAAGAAAAATGCACAGTATATAATTTAATTAGGTTCTAACAACTCTTCACAGATTCATATATACCTCTTACCTACAACAACTCAACAGAGAAAAAAATTCAAGGATGAAAAGGTTTTATTTACTTCTTCCCATACTACAGGTAATGAGAATGGATGTTGTCTCTTACAAGTCACAGGTCAAACATAGGAAAGTATGGAGGAAAAAACACAAAGAAGCCAACCTTAGGCCAAATGTAGCTGTGACAAAGTTAAATGGCTTCATCAGGAAAAAAAAAAAAAGTCTTGACAGGATTTTTAAAAACTAAAATCTACCACTCTAGTGCTTACAAAATACACAAGGATAACAATAAAGAGAGAAAAATGGCCGGGCACAGTGGCTCACGCCTGTAATCCCAGCACTTTGGGAGGCTGAGGCGGGAGGCCGGCGATCTCAAGAGTTCAAGACTAGACTGACCAACATGGAGAAACCTCATCTCTACTAAAAATACAAAATTAGCCGGGCGTGGTGGCGCATGCCTGTAATCCCAGCTACTCAGGAGGCTGAGGCAGTAGAATCGCTTCAACCCGGGAGGCGGAGGTTGCAGTGAGCCAAGATCGCACAATCGCACTCCAGCTTAGGCAGGAAGAGTGAAACTCCATCTCAAAAAAAAAAAAAAGAGTGAGAAAAATAACGTCACAAATACAGTTAAGCCAGGAAGACAAGTGTAAAAACATCAAACATGGTAAAATTTACTTAGCAAGAGCTATAGTAAAATTTTAAAACGCCAATAGGCAATAGTAAAAATACTATTTAGGCAACAAAAAAGTACAAATCAATGCAAGCTTAGAATTACTAGAAGAAAAACACCAATAGTATGTAAAGTAGTAAAATATATATATGATATAAATGAACAAAATTATTGCAGATGCAATACACATACACCAAATTTTATGTGTGTGTACATATATGTATACACACACACACACACACACACACACACACAGAGGCACATTTTTTTGAGATGGAATTTCGCTCTTGTTGTCCAGGCTGGAATGCAATGACGCATTGCAACTTCCCTTCACCTCCCAGGTTTATGCGGATTCTCCTCCCTCAGCCTCCTAAGTAGCTGGAATTACAGGCATGCAAATGCACCATCATGCCCAGCTAATTTTGTATTTTTAGTAAAGACCTGGTTTTACCATGCTGGTCAGGCTGGTCTCAAACTCCTGGCCTCATGTGATCCACCCACCTCAACCTCCCAAAGCGCTAAGATCACAGGCATGAGCCACCATGCCTGGCCAAAATTATGTATTTTAAAGCAGAAACAGATCCAACACAAAATAAAGTTAAACTCTGAGACCCCTTGCATACACGGATGCCTTTTCTCATTCTAAACAAATATTCACATGTACATAATCTTGTATTTTCTTTTCTAAAGAGGGTCCTCAAAATTATATAAGCTTTAGGCCCCCTCACACTTGGATCTGATTCCTGTAGTAAATAGCCAAAACATACCTTTTTTCTAATGTCTAAAATTTGCAAATTTCTGGCCATGATGCCAAAAGTAAAATAGAACAAAAAAGCAGAAATCAACAAATTTTAAATTTTAAATATATACTAAAAATTCACATGATGGAAGGACACGTTTTAATTTAGAAAATTAAAAAACAGGGCCAGGCACAGTGGTTCATGCCTGTAATCCCTGCACTTTAGGAGGCCGAGGTGGGATGTCATCTGAGCCCAGGAGTTCAAGGCCAGCCTGAACAACATAGTGAGACTTCATCTCTGTAAATAAAAATAAAAATAAATTAGCCAGGTGTGGTGATACATGCTTATAGTCCTAGCTACTCAAGAGACTGAAGCAGATGGACTGCTTTAGCCCAAGAGCTGGAGCCTATAGTAAACTATCATTGTGCCACTGCACCCCAGCCTGGGCAACAGAGTAAGACCCTGTCTCTTAAAAGAGAAACAAACAAACAAACAAATTTAAAAACAAGATTCAACAAATATCCAAATTACTAATGTAGTATTTACAGTGAAATGTGAATGTGTTCATTAAAAGATGGAAAAACACAGCAATGAATTATATGATTTTAGAAAATAAACCCAAAGGAAAACAGAACAAAATAAGGAAAAATACAAAGTTTATTCACTGATAGTCCTGATAATTTAAGAACTGCTTCCTGGCCAGGCTCAGCAGCTTACATCTTGTAATCCCAGCACTTTGGGAGACCCAGTCTACACAAAAAATTTTAAAATTAGCTGGGCATGGTGGCACACACCTGTACTCCCAGCTACTCCAGAGGCTGAGGTGGGAAAATGGCTTCAGCCAGGAAGGTCAAGGCTGCAGTGAACCATGATTGTGATACTGCACTCCAGCCTGGAGGACAGAGCAAGACCCTGTCTCAAATAAAAAACAAAAAACTGGTTCCTTGGGGTGGGAGGTACACCATTCTCAGAAACTTAAATGAGTACCACTGATAAGGGACTGTCTTAATCATTTTAGATTCCCCGAAAAACAGAAGCAGTATGGTGACATGCAGTTAACACTAAAA
>NW_016107354.1:4230978-4241235 GCF_001604975.1 Cebus imitator
AAAAAAAAAAAAAAAAAGAAAGGAAAAAAAAGAAAAATATTCAGATGATATAAATATTTAAGGGAAAGAGGCTGTGACAAAAATAAGATACTTTTCAACCACAGCTGTACAATAAAGTTGAGAAGCTCAATTAAGACAACGTTTTCACATCAAATTTTTAAGAAAAAAACATTCACACATAAAGCTTATATTTCAAGAGATAGAAAACTGAATAAACAGAAGATGAAATGGACAAAATTATCTATCACCAATAGGAGTAACTGTAGTTAATAACAGTGGTACATTTTGTTTGTTTTTTTTGTTTTAGAGACAGTTCACTCTTAACTCAGGCTGGTGTGCACTGGCGTGATCGTAGTTCACTACAGCCTCAAACTGCTGGGCTCAAACAATCCTGCTGCCTTAGCCTCCCAAAGTGCTGTGATTACAGGCCTAATTTACTGCACCTGACATCCAGATTTTTAAAGAACATAAAATTTAAAGCTCTGGAAGAATATAAAGATGAACATACTACCCAATTCATCCTTCAAGTCAAATATAATCTTGGTCACAAGCTTCTGGGTACCCAGAAGGTGGAAACAAGAAGCAACACCCATACAATTTAATAAAATTAAGTTCTGGCCCAGGCATGGTGGCGCATCCTATATTCCCACCTACTCAGGAGACTGACAGGATGATCACTTTAGCTCAGAAGTTCAAGTCCAGCCTGGGCAGCATAGGGAGATCCTCATCTCTTATTTAAAAAAAAAAAAAAAAAGTTCTGGCAAGTCAACTAAAGAGAATGTAAGTATTGAAAGAGAAGGAACAAATGAAAAGTCAAGCTATGGACTGCAAGAAACTATCTGCAATACACAGCTGGTAAAGGGTTTGTGTTCCAAATATGCTAAGAAACTTCACAACTCAGTAACACAAAGCAACCCAATTTTTAAAAGATACAAAAGATTTAAACAGACACAAAAGAAGCTATACAAATGGCCAATAGGCACATAAAAAGATGCTGAATATCATTAGTCATCAAGGAAAAGCTATTTAAAACCACAGTTAGATACCACAGCACAGCCACCGGATTGGCTAAAATACCCAGTATTGGTAAGTATCCAGAGTAACTGGAATTTCCATACCCAATTGCTGGGAATGTAAAATGGTACAACCATTTTATAAGAAACGACCAGTTTCCCAAAGTTAAACATACACTTACCATATGACCCAGTATTCATAATTTGGTATTTATCCAAAAGACATGAAAATGTAAGTCCAATCACTTGTACATCAGCGCAGCTTTATTCATAGTTCCTGAACACTGGAAACAACCCAAATGTTCTATCGATAAGCAGACAAATTGTGGTACATCATACAATGAAATACTGCCAAATAATAAAAAGGAACAAACTACTAGCCAGGCCCACGTGGTGGTGTGCACCTGTAGTCCCAGCTACTTGGGAGGCTGAGGCAAGAGGACCACTTGAGCCTGTGGAGATTGAGGCTACAGTGAGCCGTGACAGCACTCAAGCCTCAGCAACAGAGTGAGACCTTGTCTCAAAAATAGTAATAATAATAATAATAATAATGAAAAATAAAAAACTATAGAAACAAGCAATATCATAAATGAATGTCAAAATCATTATGCCAAGCAAAAACATCCAGACACAAAAGAGTACACACTGCATATTTCTATTACATGAAGTCTAGAAACAGGCAAAACTGAACTATGGGAATAAAAAGTCAGTATAGCAGGAAGGGAGACCAGGGACCTTCTTGGAGAGACAGAAATGTCCTATATTGTGCTTGTAATGATGGTTACACAAGTGTGAACATTTCTCAAAACTCACATGACAATACACTTAAAAAAGTGTACACTTTAACACGTGGTTACTACCCATAAGAATATAAACAAGAATAGGAGGTAAACAGGAAGTTTTTACTTTTTACCTCAAAAGCCTTTGTATTGCTTGCATCTTTAAAAATCATAACGTTAAAATGTTTTATTTTTAATGACTCACAAATATTTCACTCAGTTTTTCAAGCAAATAAAAAATCATACATACATATCATTGCATCAAAACAGAAAGCCAAGAAACAGAACTCCTTATAAAAGAAGATATAATACATAAGAAAATCTGAAAATAGAAAATAAAAGAATTACAAATCAGATCTTAAAAAAAAAAAAACAACTATACAATGTGTGTACTAAGTGCTAATATTACTATAAAAGAGTTTAAAATCTTAAAAAAAAAAAAAATGGCCGGGCGCGGTGGCTCACGCCTGTAATCCCAGCACTTTGGGAGGCCGAGGCGGGGGGATCACGAGGTCAAGAGATCGAGGCCATCCTGCATGGTGAAACCCCGTCTCTACTAAAAATACAAAAAAGTAGCTGGGCATGGTGGTGCGTGCCTGTAATCCCAGCTACTCAGGAGGCTGAGACAGGAGAATTGCCTGAACCCAGGAGGCGGAGGTTGCGGTGAGCCGAGATCGCGCCATTGCACTCCAGCCTGGGTAACATGAGTGAAACTCCCTCTCAAAAAAAAAAAAAAAAAAAATCTTTTTCTAAGCTTTGAGTGACAGAGGAAATCTTGATTTGTACTCTACTGTATATGTTTCAGCACACAACAGAGAAACTAACTGAAGTAAATATAAAACACCCAGAGGCTTTTCCAAGTAAGCTAAAAGATAATGGGCAAAGACATGAACAAATCATACAAGAAAAAAAATCAAGAGTAAAAATAAGAATCAGACTTCCCTGGAAACCATAACAGTACAAACCAAAAAAATGTTTAAATGTCATTTTATATCAATTAGCAAATCTATTTATAACTTTTTTCTTATAAAATAATTAGGCCATTGTAAAAACTTTATAAAAGTATGAAGAAGATAACTCAACATTTGGGTCAATTTTTATTTCTTCCCATTGTTTACCTATTATTTTAAAAATGAAAAACAGCACAAAAAGTATTTTTTCTTCAGGTAAATCACAGTATAAGCAACTTCTTATGTCATCATTGAGACAGGGTCTAGCTCTGTCACCAGACTGGAGTGCAGTGGCGCGATCTCAGCTCACTGAAACCTCTGCCTCCCAGATTCAAGTGATTCTCCTGCCTCAGCCTCCTAAGTAGCTAGGACTACAGGCGCGCACCACCACACCCAGCTAAGTTTTGCATTTTTAGTAGAAACAGGGTATCACCATGTTGGCCAGGATGGTCTCGATCTCTTGACCTCTTGACCTGCCCGCCTTGGCCTCCCAACGGGCTGAGATTACACATATATATTTATAAAATAACTTTTGGTTTTTTTGTTTTGTTTTGTTTTTTGTCACCCAGGCTGGAGTGCAGTGGCATGATCTCAGCTTACTGCATGCAACCTTCGCCTCCTGGGTTCAAGCAATACTCCTGCCTCAGCCTCTCGAGTAGTTGGGATTACAGGTGTATGCCACCACACCCAGCTAATTTTTATATGTTTAGTACAGATGGGGTTTCACCATTTTGGCCAGGTTGGTCTCGAACTCCTGATGTCAGGTGACCTGCCTGCCTCAGCCTCCCAAAATGCTGGGATTACACGCATGAGCCACCATGCCCCGCCTCTAAAATAATTTTTATAAGATGCACTGATCTTATAAGTGTATCTTATAACAACCAATCTGCTTTAAGTCCACTAGAGAAAAGAGCCATATTTATCCATTGATCTATTTAAAACAATTCAAGTATATCACTATTATAAGTCATGTCACGATAAGTATCATTGTAGATAGATATTTATGGTTCTTATCTCTGGAGGTATGTTTATCAAGTCAAAGGAAAAGGTGAGGCTGCTGATAAATAACACCAAACTATACTCTAGAAAGCTACATCAATTACATTCCCTTAAGAGTTTTAAAAATTCCTTTTCCTTATAAAACATATTGGGTGTTCGGTAAAGAAAATCCAGACACAGAAAAGAAAAAAACAAAAATAATTAAAATCATCTGTAATTCCACCATTCAGGGATGCCCACTCTTAGTGTCCTATTTTCCCATGCAGATGTAATTAAATCTATGCTGTACTGTGAATTCAGTTTTATAATCTGTTTTCCCCATCCCCACACTGCCCTTATTTTTGAGACATGGTCTCACTCTGTTGTCCTGGAAGCGATCACAGCTCACTGAAACCTCAACTTCCCTGGGTTCGGGTGATGGTTTCACCTCTGCTTCCCAAGCAGCTGTAACCACAAGCAAGTGCCAGCAAGCCTGGCTAAATTTTTTAGAGATGGGGTTTCGCCATGTTGCCCAGGCTGGTCTCAAATCCCTGGACTCAAACAATTCACCTGCCTCCACAAAGTGCTGGAATTCCAGCCATGAGCCCCCTCACACAGCCCCGGCCCTTACTTTTAATGAGCATTTCCTGCTTACCAGTCTTTTTAATGACATGAACCATTATTTAATCCATCTTCATTATTGACCATATAGGCTATTTCTAATTTTTTTTATGTAAGTAACAGTCAAATCTTTGCACATATAGCAAATTACTTCATCAGAAAAAGTTACCTGGAAAATAACTACTAGGTCAAAATCTATGAAATTTAAGACTTCATTCAGCTTGCTAGTTACAATCTCAATAGCAGCATGGGAGTGCCCACTTTACCTGTAACAGGTAGTATTTAAATTGTGTCAATTTGATAATTTAAAAATGGTTTATTGTAGGCCAGGCACAGTGGCTCACGCTTATAATCCCAGCACTTTGGGAGGCCGAGACAGGTGGATCACGAGGTCAAGAGATCGAGACCATCCTGGTCAACATGGTGAAACCCCGTCTCTACTAAAAATACAAAACATTAGCTTGGCATGGTGGTGCGTGCCTGTAATCCCAGCTACTCAGGAGGCTGAGGCAGGAGAATTGCCTGAACCCAGGAGGCGGAGGTTGCGGTGAGCTGAGATCGCGCCTTTGCACTCCAGCCTGGGTAACAAGAGTGAAACTCCGTCTCCAAAAAAAAAAAAAAAAAATGGTAATTTATTGCTTTACTTTGTCCTATTCAGTGAGGGCTAACAATTTTAAATGTTTAGTGATTTGTTTTTCAACTGCTCATCTTGCTGCCATTTTTCTTTTAAGATATAAGAATTATTTGTATCATCAGCAAATTTAGTTTTAAAATGCAATTCTTTTTTGTTATTGTTTATATCCATTAAGTTATATACACAATTCTAATATATCTATAATGTAACCTATTCAATTACTGATGGAGGATAAAACTTTATTTTTTTTTTTTGAGATGCAGTCTTAATCTGTCGCCCAGGCTGGAGTGCAGAGGCACCATCTCGGCTCACTGCAACCTTCACCTCCTGGATTCAAACAGTTCTCCAGCCTCAGCCTCCCGAGTAGCAGGGATTACAGGCGCCTGCCACCTCGCCTGGCTAAACTTTTTGTATTTCTTTAGTAGACATGGGGTTTCACCATGTTGGCCAGGCTAGTCTCGAACTCCTGATCTTGTGATCTACCCACCTTGGCTTCCCAAAGTGCTGGGATTACAGGCATTAGCCACCATGCCCAGCTGGGTAAAAATTTTTTGAAAAGCATCCATACATACACACACATATACATAAACAATAGATTAGTCTGTCTCCTATGTCAAAGAAAATTATCTAGCTGGTTCTTCCTTGTTTCTAAAAACTCTCCTGCATCCACAAACATGGTCATATAAATATCCTTCCCACCTTTCTAGGGGGTTAAAAAAAAAAAAAAGTATATTATTCTGTCCAACTTTTATCCTTCAGTTCAAAATCAAATCTCCTCCAACCTTCTCAAAGGTCCCTGCCGTCACCAACTGTCCCTCCTCCAACATCTTCCCTATTGTACTAGCTTTTTCCTCATCATATAAATGATACCTTCTTTTCTAAAAACACTCACACGCGCCACTGCACTACCACCACCGCCCCCACACCCCAACCTCTGCTCTTACCTTCCTTCTTTCTACTCCGTCAACATTTTTCTTGACTGCTCATCCAGTGTAGTCTGGCTTCTAGTCCCATCATTCCACTAACACTGCTCTCTATGATCTGTTCATTGCTGAATCTAACCTTACAATTCTCACTGTCAGATTATTTACCAATCTAACATGTACTCTGTTAAACACTCAAAGTCATTCCTGAAACTGTCTTCTGGTTTCTATAACACCTAACGTGATTTGTGTCTCTAGTTCTCCAGTGGGTTCTATTCAGTCATCTTGTTTGTTTCTTTTTCCAGGCTCCCTTTCAAAGGCAGCCTTCTAGAGTTCCATCTTGAACCAGCAGATCTCCTTAATATGGGTGACCCCCACCTCACAAACTAGCTTCACAAATCCTTACTTTACATTCCCAAATCTACCTCTGCACCTGGATCTCTTACCTACATTTCTCTTCTGATTACAAAAAGGGATATATACCTTCATATGGAGGCCGCTGAAGCATCTCAAACTCAACAGGTTCAGAACTGAACTCATTATAAAATTAAGCTGAATGACAAAATTACTTGCAATTTGAATCATAAGGCACAAAAATATCAATCTATTTTTTGAGCCAGTAGAGATAAGAATGGAAACAAAATCAAAACTCTAGAAGAAAACATGAATTACAACATTACTTAATAAACCAAAAAGCCCTTAAAGTAAATTTTAATTCTGAAAAGATAGAGTAGACATACTTTTCCCTATTCCTCCTGCTGAGAAATTTAAGACTTGACAAACATAAGTTTCTGAAAGTTGGAGGGAAGGCATATAGAGCAATGCTTTGGAATCCAAGAAACAACACTGTGGTGAGTTTCCTGGGTTTTTTTGTTTTTGTTTGTTTTTTGTTTTTACAACATATATCCCAGAGTTGGAGTTGAAAAAGCCAGCAACATGGAAATGCCAACAGGCGCAGACCAAAAACAAGTCCCAACAAAAGCATCCTCTCTCAAAGGACCAGAATAGGATGTCCCAGCAAGATGGAAAACTTTTAGATGACAACTGCTCTACCCCCGCCAGACGCCACAGAAAAAACCTCTGCCCACACCAGGGAAGGCCAAGTAGGGATCCCAGAATCCCACACTCAAAAGGCTGTAAAGAGGCATGCCAACACGCTACTGTAATGATGTCAGAGAAGATCAAGTGGGGAGCTAAGACTTTCATCCCAAGTGGCTAGTGTGAACCTCCCTCTCCCAGCAGTGTCAATGGACTTCCATCTCCACCAGGTAGTCACAAGGAGTGTCCCCACACTTTGGACTTAATGAAGACTGAACAGGGAATCTAGACACCTGTCTCCACCCCATACTAGTAACAAGGCAGCACTTTCCCTTCTCCTGCCAGAGTGGTATCCAAGAAAGCCAGGAAAGCCAGTCTAAAAAAGATAAAGAGCCACACAACAAAATATGAAAATGTACAGGTTTCAAAAGAAAAACCAAAAGAACAGGAAGATCCCAAACCAAATGACAAAAACATCATTGACAGACACCAACATTGAGATAGCAAACGTGTCAGAATTACCTGGCAAACATATTAACACAGTCTCCATCAAAACGTTTCAACAGCTTGAAACGAATGGAAAAAATAAAACAGTCTCAGCAAAGAAATGAAAGTCTCAGTTAAGACACAGAACTATAAAGAAACAAATGGGAACTTAAAACCAAAAAATACAATAATCAAAATAAAGAGCTCAGTGGATGGTCTTGAGAGAGCAAAATGGAAGAGACAGAAGAAGCAACAAACTAGACGGCGCAACAATAGAAACTATCAAATCTGAAAAACACAAAATACACTGAAGAAAAGAAAACAATGAACAGAGCCTCAGGAGCCTTTGGGAATGTTAAAAAAAAGATCTAATTTGCATGTTATCAGAGGATCGCAATGGGAAGAAAAGGAGTATAGAGTTGAAAAAAGACATGAGGAAACACTGGCTGAAAACTTCCCAAATTTGTTACATAAACCTACACATTCAGAAGCTGAATAAACCCCGAAGAAGGAAAAAACCCAATGAAACCCACACCAAGACACATCATAATTAAACTTCTGAAAACAAAAGACAAAAAATATTGAAAGCAGCCTGGGAAAAACATCTTACCTACAGGAGAAAAACAGCAGACTTCTCATCAGAAACCATGGAGATCAGAAGAAGTGGCACAGTATATTTCAGCTGCTGATCAAAGAAAACTACAGTACCATGCTTATCCCCAGTTTCACCTTCCTTGGCTTCAGTTACCCACAGTCAATCAGTCCAAAAATACTAAATGGAAAATTTCAGAAATAAAGTTTTAAATTGTGTACCATTCTAAGTAGCCTGATGATATCTCACACCATCTCATCCAGGACAATGAATCATCCCTTTGTCCAGAGTATCCACACTGTATATGCTACTCACCCATTAGTCATCAACACCATCTGCTCCTAACATTCAACTATCGACATCATCATGCCTCAACAATCCAGGATCAGCCAAAGCAGATGATTCTGACCACACATCAGAAGATGAACAGTAACAATGCAACATCACAATGCCTACATCATTTACCTGACTACATCTCAAGTAGGCATTATCTCACATCATCATCGTAAGAACACAGAACAAAAAGATATTCTGAGAGAAAGACCACAGTCAGGTAACTTTTATTGTAGTATATTGTTGTAATTTTTCTACTTTGTTAATAATCTAATCACTTACTGTGCCTAATTTATAAATTAAACTTTATCGTAGATATCTACGTATTGGAAAAACAAGGTATGGAGGGATCAGTACTATCCACAGTTTCAGGCATCTATGCAAGGGTTTGAAATATATATCCTTGCAGATAAGAGGGACTACTGTATTAACTCAGACTCTTACGTACATTACATTTTTTAAAAATTGTTCTGTGTTGAAGGAGAAATCGAGATATTATCAGATAAGGAAAACCAAAGAGAATTTGTTGCCAGCAGGGTCACCCTAAAAGAATGGCTAAAGAAAGTCCCTTAATAAAAAGAACCTTGATAAATCAGAAATGAAAAAAGATCATGGTTAGCAAAAATATAGACAAACTCCATAGCTTTCCTTCTCAAGTTTTCTGCAGAAAAATTTTAATACTATAAAATGTACATAGTGAGAATATTTACAAATTATACTGTAAACAGGAAGATAAAGGAACATAAAGGGAAATAAGGTTTCCACACTTTACTCAAACTGGCAAAATGACAATACCAGTAGATCACAATAAATTTTACATAAATAATGTAATACCTAGAGTACCCACAAAAAAAGCTAAAATCCTATAAGGTAAGTACTATTATCATCCCCATTATATTGATGAGGAAATTATGCCTCAGAGAAGCATAAGGATATAGACACTAGTAAGTACAGGTTGAGTATCCCTTATCTGAAATACTTGGGACTAGAAGTGTTTCAGATCCGAAATTATTTTGGATTTTGGAATATCTGCATATACATGAGTTAACTTGAGGATGGGACCCAAGTCTAAATGTGAGATTTATTTATGTTTCTATACACATTTTACACATATCTAAAAGGTAATTTGATACTTTTTAAAAATAATTTTGTTCATGAAACGAACTTTGTGTGCTTTCACACTTAATTGAGGTCAAGTTTGAAATTTTCCACTTGTGACATCATATTGGCACTCAAAAAGTTTCAGATTTTTTGAGCATTCTGGATTTCAGATTTTTGGATTAGGAATGCACAACATGTAAAGATGAAACTCAATCCCAAAGTCAAATGGCTCCAAATCCTGATTTTTTTTTTTAAACCACATTAAAAAGAGGTTCTGGGGATTTAAGGCTCAGAGTTACAGAAGGATACGGATACTACAAAACAGTGAATATGGGACTCAATCCCAAATTCTGATTTCTTTTTCCACCACAATAGAAAAGGGATCTTGGTATTTAAAACTTCAAAATGATGGGCAAAATGGTTTTTCACTAACCTCTGTTAAATTAAACTTATGAGAGGCCATCAGTTTGGACTGAGCTTCTGTACTAGGCCCAACAGACCAAACCAAAACAAAGTTACCCACGCTGAATGAAGTTTCACACCACCAAGCCATTTATCTGACCTAGAAATCAAGAGAATGAGAGATAATAGCTGAATCCCCAAACAGGCCAGTTTTAGCTGGCATTATAAGGAAGTCCCATCTGCTTTAACATTTCCAAGGAAAATAACTTTAAAAAGATCAATCCCCCTGGGCTCAGTGACTCACACCTGTCATCCCAGTACTTTGGGAAACCAAGGTGGGAAAAATCACTTGAGGCCAGTAGTTCAACACCAGCCTGGGTAACACAGTGAAACTGTCTCTTAAAAAA
>NW_016107354.1:4242545-4250536 GCF_001604975.1 Cebus imitator
TGCCTCAGCCTCCTGAGTAGCTGGGATTACAGGCACGCACCACCATGCCCAGCTAATTTTTTGTATTTTTAGTAGAGACGGGGTTTCACCATGTGGACCAGGATGGTCTCGATCTCTTGACCTCGTGATCCACCCGCCTCGGCCTCCCAAAGTGCTGGGATTACAGGCTTGAGCCACCGTGCCCGGCCTATTAAAAAGTCTTAATGAACCACTGCTTATATTTGTCATTGGAACGAGAATGGTTCTGCTAGAAGACACCAAAAGAAAAATGCCTACAAAACTAAACCATATTAGAAGCAAAACACTTTTTCAAGTTCTCAAAAATCAATACCACAAGAGCCAGACACTTAGATCCATAAAAATCTATCCACAATCATCAAAGGATCCCCAATTTATACCGTGAGTTCATTCCTTGGTAACTCCTAAAAAGGATATAATCCAAACCTCTAAACTCAAGACCAAGAGCAGTTATCCACCTTTCCCAACCTTCCACCTCTTACCTACCCTACCCTCTTCCTCTTAAACATTATAATCTATAAGTCTAAAGATGAAGAGTTTCTTTCTTGAGGCAATTAGCAACATTCAAATGTATATACTTTCACATTCTTGTTGCAAGAACACAGAATTCCTTTTCTCTCTTCCATCCCACCTCTCTCAAAATCAAAGTTGAAGCCTTTAGATTACCAGTGACCCCATCATTTTTTCAAATTCCATGATGAAAATGAGATTCCTGTCATACATAAGGCCACCAAGAGTGGCAGCACGTTTTTAAAATAAATAATCCTACCCCTCCCCCCAAAAATTCAATCCTTGATGAAAATCTTCTCAGTCCAAAAGTTATCCATTTTCTATAGCAGTAAATTTCACCGGCAAAAAAAGTCAACAGCATAGCACAGAGCACAGGTCTAGTATGATACTCCAGGTTTTCTTTCAGTCATTAAACCTACCTCAAACTACATTATGTGGACATTTGTTTTGTATACCTAAAAACGTGTTAAGAATTTGGTGCTGAGAAAAGTTAAAGCCATCATTTCTTTACATAGGAAACTTAAGAAAAAATTAATCATCAGCTCCTGTAACTACCAAGACAAAATCAGATACTGTGCTTTGGAGAAATCTTCAGAAACCATGTATATTAATTTTAAAAGCAAATCACAACACACACATTCACATACAACAGTTTTATCCACAAATTCAAATATGAATTTCTTACTATAATAAGAATGTACTCAAGTTTTATTTGTTGTTTGAAAAGACGAGGGCCAAAAAAAATAAAAATAAAAATAAATTCCTATCCTGAAGAACATACTTTGTGTCTCGTCAACCAAGTCATACCTTTAACACCAAATGAACAGCTAAAAATTTTCATTTGACTATATATTTAAGTCAATTCAGAGTATATTCTGTTCTTAACTATAAAATACCTCAGAAAATGTTATGAAAAAATATAAAGAATATGCATACCCACCTCCCAACTTAGGAAATAAAACATTTGTAATATGATTGAAGACTTTTGCATGCCTCCTCAATAATAGTCCTCTCTCTTCTCCCCCAACACCAAGAGGTAATCAATATCTTGAATTTGGTATCCGTCATTCTCATCCATCTATACATCATTAATAATCATATAACAGTCTTCCTAAACTACGTTTTGAACAGGATATCGCTGCAAATCTTCAGCTCCATACTAAGTTTTTATCAGTAGCCATCATTTGCATTTTTAATAGAAATACAAATACATCAAGTGTGGTTTTGGGTTAAACCTCACTTACTCTTCCCTCTCTTCCTACCCCAGTGCTGTTCCCAGATTCAAACTGTTAACATAGTCACATGACCAAAAACTTCATACACAAAGAGTATCTATTTATCATGCTTTTCAGCTCCCCTCTAATAAGTGGTGTCACTTTTACTCCAACTTAACATTAATAGTTCTGTAGTGGGAAGAGGATCATATTTAGAACTAGGAAAACCAACTTAAATCCCAGCTTCACTTTTTTTTTTTTGAGACGGAGTTTCGCTCTTGTTACCCAGGCTGGAGTGCAATGGCGCGATCTCGGCTCACCGCAACCTCCGCCTCCTGGGTTCAGGCAATTCTCCTGCCTCAGCCTCCTGAGTAGCTGGGATTACAGGCATGCGCCACCATGCCCAGCTAATTTTTTGCATTTTTTTTAGTAGAGACGGGGTTTCACCGTGCTGACCAGGATGGTCTCGATCTCTTGACCTCGTGATCCACCCGCCTCGGCCTCCCAAAGTGCTGGGATTACAGGCTTGAGCCACCGCGCCCGGCCGCCAGCTTCACTTTTTACTTGCTGCAGGACCTCAGGCAAATCCCTTCTTCCCAAGCCTACATTTCCTCATCTGTAGAATGGAAATAGTGACCATGACGATTCTGTGTTCCCTTCCAATCATAAAGGGTTGTAACTGGTAGAAAATGAAATAATTAGTCATAATTACTTCAATATATTTTTCATAGACACCTGTTCCTAATTAAACAAAAGTTGAAAGCCTTTATATAATTCAGTTACTGCACTGGATGGGAAAAGGAAGTCCAACCAACCAACCACCTTATCAAAAATACAAACCAAAGTTCACCTATACAAGTTCTATACAAGCTATAGAACACAACATTATAGTTTTTCATTTCATAATTCTATTGGAATTAATGCAAACTCAAGGTTAATATTAAGAAAAGAGAAGATGCCCAGTTTCATTATCTAGATACCAGCTACTTATTTGGGGGACATGATTAATGTATGGTGCCTTTTTCAATGTTAATCACACAACTGCAAGTTTAATTCTCAAAAAATTAAAAATATGACAAGGCTGAAATCTATTACACATAATTCATTTTGACATTACTCTAAGTAAATAGCTATTGATCGGAGTAAAAATCAAGGAAAATCATTAATTACCAGATCCATTTTAAGTATAAAGTATAGAATATTACAAGAGGTTCTGCTTTTAAAAGAAAAGGAATGTGGGGTATTTTATGACTGGCCAGTAAGACAGCTGGAACAAAGCTGTTTGAGTAACAGCTGTGCACAATGCACTGTTCATCTAAAACCACAAACTAAAGTAACCCATGTCAGACAACTTCATTGGATAATCAGCTCAGCCAATAGCTTCTTTCTGAAACTTTCACTTCAAAGAAATATATACTAAGTACATACTTTGCAATGATTTGAGGAAGGAGAACAAATACACACACACACACACACACACACAACTGTTTGTCTCTAAATATAAAATTAAAAACTAAAAATTACAAACTAATAGTGAAACAGAAGACAAACTTTTCCATGCTATTTTCACACCTCTCAGACTTCATAATAGTAAGGAAATAACCCAAAGACTCAAAACTTAAATTTGAATTACTAATAAGCAACCTCACCATTCCTACTCCATTCTTAACTTTCAAATGAATGAAAGTGCTTTGTTATAAAACAACTTGCAGTGGCTATCAGAAATTTCTGACATTAAGTCACTTGATAATTTTAAAGTTATTCCCCGTAGGCCAGGCATGGTGGCTCATGCCTGTAATCCCAGCACTTTGGGAGGCCAAGGAGGGCTGGTGTGCAGATCGCTTGAGCTCAGCCTGAGTTTGAGAACAGCATAGGCAACATGGCAAAACCCCATGTCTACCAAAAAAATACAAAAATTAATGTGGCATGATTGCACATGCCTGTAGTCCCAGCTACTTCTGGGGCTGAGGTGGAAGGATCGCCTCTACCTAGAAGACTGAGGTGGCAGTGAGCTGAGATCGTGCCACTGCACTCCAGCCTGGGTGACAGAGTGAGATCTCGTCTTATAAATAAATAAATAATTTTTTTTTTTTTTTTTAATAAAGTAGTTCTCTGTTATCCCAGCACTTTGGGAAGCTAAGGTGCCCTGATCACTTGAGTCCAAGAGTTCGAGACCAGCCTGGGCAACACGGTGAAACCCCATCTTTACAAAAAAAATACAAAAATTAGCTGGGCATGGTGGCGTACACCTGTAGTCAGTTACTCGAGAAGCTGAGGTAGGAGAATCGCTTAAGCTAGGGAGGTCAAGGCTCCAGTGAGCCGTGACTGTGCCATTGCACTCCAGCCTGGGAGACAGAGTAAGACCTTATTTCAAAAAACAATAATTTAAAAAATTGTGTTCAGTCATTTAAACCAACTTGTTGGCATGGAAATTCCATGCCATTCTCTGAAAATAATTCATGTAGTACTCAAGCTACTACAATCATTAATTTAATTATCTGCAATTCATCATTATCACACTTAATTTTTGTTTCACATTTATTTCCATTTTATTCCAAAAACCCACAAACCCCTCTCTAACCTTAAATTCGCTCCTTCCTCAAGTTAAGTAAAATATATATACCTCTGTGTACCTGCACACAAGCATACTTGCATCAGGCAAATTTCTCTACCTTAGTTGACAAATCTTAATTTTAGAGGCAAAAAGGACAAAATTACAAATTTAATAGCCACATATCTTTCCCAGGTGATTTCTGAAACTTAAACATTAAATCTATCACAAATCTTCTTTTGCAGTTTGACTTGACTACCTGCTTACTATTCTCTTCCTTTCAGTTAACAAATTGCTGACTATTGAATTGTCAAGCACATCATCATTAACCAAAAACAGGCATTAGGAGAAAATTCATCAGGAAATAAGACAAAAGTTACAACTTTTAAGAACTTACTCTCAGACTGTTGTACACTTCCCAAGTCAGAATTGCCAGAGAGAAATTTAAAAAGGACGATCTACTCCAAAGAGGATTATTATTTTGGCTAAAACTGAATGCTATGGATCAAATTCTAAAACTCAAGATTCAAAGTGTATAAGTCATATATGATCTTTTTAATTATATAGAAACTCTGAAATACAAAATGAAAGCCGGCTCGTTTCCTTATTCAGTAACTAGATGCTATGGAACTGTAATAGATACAACACATCTTTCTAAAGGCCTCTTTTTTCCACTATTTCCTGTGTCCTACCCAAGACTTTTTTTTTTGGAGACAGAGTCTCACTCTTGTCACCCAGGCTGGAGTGCAGTGGCATGATCTCGTCTCACTACAACCTCCGCTCCCGGGTTCAAGCAATTCTCCTGCCTCAGCCTCTGAACAGCTGGGATTATAGATGCATGCCACTATGCCTGGCTAATTTTTTGTATTTTTAGTAGAGATGGGGTTTCACCATGTCAGCCAGACTGGTCTGGAACTCCTTACCTCAAGTGATCTGCCCTCCTCGGCCTCCTAAAGTGCTGGGATTACAGGCATGAGCCACCACACCTGGCCTCCACTTAAGACTTGATACTAGCAAATACTAACAAATATTTTGTTATGTGCTTCGTTCTATGTAACAAAGGTATTCCTAGTCTATGGTTCTGAAAATGTAAATATGAATAAAATGTACAAATACAACCAAGAGGCACAGATTCAGACAAAGCATATCAAATAAAGTCCTCTAAATACTTATTTATAGTTTAGTGCTTACAGGGTTTAAAATAATGTCAAGGTGAACCAGACACAGATCATTGTTCAAGGTCTGAGCTACAGAAGAACAAAAGAAGATGGGGAAAAAAAATTGTTTTCTAGTCCAAAATCTTCTTTTAAGAATACACATACACTCTTCCACTTGCCTCAGTGCAGAAAGCTAAGTTGTGAAGGATTTAAAAACTTGAAAACTCGCCGGGCGCGGTGGCTCAAGCCTGTAATCCCAGCACTTTGGGAGGCCGAGGCGGGTGGATCACGAGGTCAAGAGATCGAGACCATCCTGGTCAACATGGTGAAACCCCGTCTCCACTAAAAAAACACAAAAAATTAGCTGGGCATGGTGGCGCGTGCCTGTAATCCCAGCTACTCAGGAGGCTGAGGCAGGAGAATTGCCTGAACCCAGGAGGCGGAGGTTGCGGTGAGCCGAGATCGCGCCATTGCACTCCAGCCTGGGTAACATGAGTGAAGCTCCGCCTCAAGAAAAAAAAAAAAAAAAAAAAAAAAAATTAAAAACTTTCCTTTTTAAAAATTTTTAATTTAAAAAAATTAAACCTCTCAGCAAAAAGCCCATATTCAGCTGAATGTCTTAGGCTCTTAAGATTTACAGGATTTAATAAAATTTCATATTTGCTGAAATTCTGCTACTAACATTCTCCAAGAAATTGAAGCTCCCCAATGTCAACTTGCTCTTCAGCACCAAAACAAAACTGAAATCTCAGTACCCCAAGGCAATTCTGAGAGATGACCAGCTGCTCTTAACATCCCACACCAAGAACAGCTACAAGCAACTCTTAATAAGCAAGAAGAAAAACAAATATACTCTTCAACACAAAGAAAAATCACTTCCCTGGAAGTTGTTTCATTAAATATAACAAGCTTTACAAAAATACCCATTTTGTGGCCTTCAGAAAAGACAAGAGAACATTACCATCGTTTAATAACAGACTGAGAAATCAAGGGCGCTAATTATGTGTGACATCCAGAAAATTTCATCAGGGATGGAGAAGACAAATTTGATAAATCTTTCTAGAATAGAGGATCTTATCCTTTTCATTAGCTAACTTGAAACAATGTACTATAAAAGTTACAGAAACTCAATGTGTAAATAATAGGTATTTCAGAAGATAATTGAAAAAATGAATACAGAAATGGAGAAGGCAGTCTTCCCAGACATGAGAATGTTTCATCATTTCCCTGGGAAAGCTAGTGACAGAGAAAAACTTTTAGTCATATCCTGATAAATGTGTCCATTTCCAAGGTAAGAGAATGCTGCGAGCACACACCTAGGAAAGTTATTTCTGCAGATCAGAAATTTGAGGCCAGCCATATAAAGACAGCAAATAAAGCAGGACCTCTATTGTATAAAAATGTTAGGACCCAATAATTTTATACCCAGCCAAATCATCATTTATCATGCAAAATGTTTTAGATATGTTTTCAGTAAAAAAAATACTTGGAAATGTTCTTTAAATCACAATTCAAAATAAAAAGTAGCTGTATAACATAGTAACTATAGTTAATAATATATTGTACTCTTGAAAAATGCTGAGTGAATGGATGTTAAAAGTGTTCTCACCACAAAAATGACAAACAACTATGTGACATAATACCTATGTTAGCTATATTTAGCCGTTCCACAATGTATATATACTTCAAAACACCATATTGTACATAATAAATACATACAATTTTATCTGTCAATTTAAAAATAAAAAGGCCAGGCACAGTGATTCACGCCTATAATCCCAGACCTATAGGAGGCCAGGGTGGGAGGATGGCTAAAGGCCAGGAGTTTAAGACCAGCCTGGGCAACAAAATAAGACCCCCATCTCTAAAATGTAAAAATAAAAAAGTTAGCTGGGCATGGTGGCACACCCTGTAGTCCTAGCTACTCAGAGGGATAAGACAGGAAGAGGGTTACTTGAGCCTAGGAGTTTAAGGCTGCAGTAAGTTATGATCATGCCACTGCACTCCAGCTTGGACAACAGAGCAAGACCCTGTCTATAAATAAATACAAACAATTTTAAAAATAATTAAACCTAGCTGTTCATGAGGATTTTTTGTAAGACTTAAAACCAGGCAGAATGACAGAAATGGCAAATAAAAGCAATAACCCTAATGACAAAGGAATTAATACCAATGGGTATTATAAACTATTATAATTGTAATAAGAAAACAGAATGCAAAACCCTCATTAAGTGTTATAACTAAGTAAAACAAACTCGGCTCAATCTCACACAATTTTGGCTGTTGTAAATAAAGTCAAAAAAATGTATGAAAGGAGTAGAAACAGAGTAAATAAAACTGCTAAATTTCCATCTTCTGTGACTAGAAATAAGACACTAGTATTCTGATTCTCCAATTAAGTATGTTTAAAAATATAAATCACGGCCAAGCGCAGTGGCTGACGCCTGTAATCCCAGCATTTTGGGAGGCTGAGGCGGGTGGATCACGAGATCAGGAGTGACCAGCCTGGCCAGCATGGTGAAACCCCATCTCTACTAAAAA
>NW_016107354.1:4251851-4254078 GCF_001604975.1 Cebus imitator
CTAATTTTTTGTATTTTTAGTAGAGACGGGTTTCACCATGCTGACCAGGATGTTCTCGATCTCTTGACCTCGTGATCCGCCCACCTCGGCCTCCCAAAGTGCTGGGATTACAGGCTTGAGCCACCGCGCCCAGCCTCTCCTTCTTTCTTAAACAAAAGGTAGTATACTACACACAAAGTAGTAGATACTTTTACACTTTACTTTTTTTCACTGATTCTGTAGGTTTGGTTTGTGTGACCCCTCCAAATCTCATACTGAAATCTGATCCCCAAAGTTGGAGGTGGGGCTTAATGGAAAGTGTTTGGGTCATAGGAGTGAATCCCTCATGAATAGATTAATGCCCTCCCTGGGACTGGGGTATAAATGAACTCTTATTTATTAGTTCCACTACAGCTGGTTGTTAAAAAGAGCCTGGTGCCTCCCTACTGGCTTGCTTCCTCTCACCATGTGATCTCTGCACACGCCCCTCCCCTTCCCCTTCTGTCATGAATGGAAGCTTCCTTACACCCTCACCAGAAGTAGATGCTAATAACCCTGCTTCTTGTACAGCCTGTAAAACTCTGAACCAACAAAACATCTTTTCTTTATAAATTACCCAGCCTCAGGTATTCCTTTAGGTTGTCCAATCTTTTGATTTTCCTGAGCCACACTGTAAGAACTGTCTTGGGTCACACATAAAATACACTAAAATAACAATAGCTGATGAGCTTAAAAAAACTGCAAAAAAACCTCATAATATTTTAAGAAACTTTTGTCTTGCACATTCAAAGCTGTCCTGGGCCGCATGCCACTCGCAGGCTGTGGGTTGAACAAGCTTGTTAGCTTGTTTGAAAGCAAGACAAACAAACCAAGACATCTGAACAACATATCCAAGAAAACACTCCATATAGGTTAATCATGCCCTTGCTCACACTTTTTCACAGGTGCATAATGCTCCACTGGATTTTCCTATCGTGTAGGTTGCTTGTAATTTTTGTAATTAAGAAATGCTGCAACCTTGTGCATGTGTATTTTCATACTGTTGGAAGTGTATCTTCAGAGTAAATGCAGAGAATTGGGATTGCTGAGTCAAAAAGGCATGTATGTACTCAAATAAATACATCTTACATCTCTTAATAACACAACATTTCTGTTATTTCTGCTCCCCCCCCCAAAAAAAATGCATAACCTGAATCTCATCAGCCAAACCAAATTGAGAGGACTCTACAAGTAACTAATTTGTACTCTTTAGAAATGTCAATGTCATAAAACACAGAGACTAAAGAACTGTTCCAAAAGTAAGACATGGAAATAATGAATTAGATAATCTGAGATTTTCTTCTACTATAAAGGACATCACCGGGACAACTGGCAAATTTCAAACAAATTCTATTCATCAGATACTAGTATAATAACAAATCAATGTTAATTTCTTAGTTTGGTTTATATATTTTATTCATGAAAGCAAATACAGCCGGGTGCGGTGGCTCACGCCTGTAATCCCAACATTCTGGGAGTCCAAGGTGGGTGGATCACATGAGGTCAGGAGGTTGAGACCAGCCTGGCCAACATGGTGAAACCCCATCTCTACTAAAAATACAAAAATTACTAGCGGGGCATAGTGGTGGTTCCCTGTAATCCCAGCTAGTGAGAAGGCTGAGGCAGGAGAATCACTTGAACCCAGGAGGCAGAGACTGCAGTGAGCCGAGATTGTGCCACTGCAGTCCAGCCTGAGCAACAAAAGTGAAACTCTGTCGGAAGGGGAAGGGGAAGAAGGGGAAGGGGAAGGGCAAGGGGAAGGGCAAGAAAAGGAAAAGGAAAGGAAAGGAAAAGAAAAGGAAAGGAAAGGGAAAGAAAGAAATGTTGTTCCCTGAGTGTATAGAAATTTTATCTAGGATTGCCTGAAGGACCATTTCAACTGTTCTCCAAACAAGGAAAAAAAAAAAAAAAAAATATATATATATATACACACATATACATATATGTAAATTAGCCACCCATGGTGGTGGGCCTCTGTAATCCCAGCTACCTGGGAGGCTGAGGCAGGAGAATGTCTTGAATCCAAGAAGTAGAGGCTGCTGTGAGCCGAGATCGTGCCAGTGCACTCCAGTCTGGGCAAAAGAGAAAGACTCAGTATCAAACAAAAAAAGAAGAAAGCAAATGCCTTGGTTTTTCAGAAATACACAAAGAGGTATTTAAGGATAAGGGTGGCATGTCTTCAACTTACACTCAAATGAGTTAAAAAAAA
>NW_016107354.1:4254488-4255977 GCF_001604975.1 Cebus imitator
GCTTCCTGGGTTCAAGTAATTCTCCTGTCTCAGCCTCCCAAGTAGCTGGGATCACAGGCATGGGCCACCATGCCTGGGTAATTTTTGTATTTTTAATAGAGACGGGGTTTCTCCGTGTTAGTCAGGCTGGTCTCCAACTCCTGACCTCAGGTGATCTGCCTACCTTGGCCTCCCAAAGTGCTGGGATTACAGGCGTGAGCCACCGCGACCGGCCTTATATTCTTATTTCTACTGCTAAACTTTACTTACATGGATAAAAAGGTTTCTCTTAGGGAAAAAAAAAAAAAAAAAAATCAACATATAAGGTGACAGTAAGTTAGATGGCTATATTAGTAAACACCAACAATAAATTAACTATAATATTTTTAATTAAACTATAAAGCTGTTTAGGGCTATGCAACAAATAATCACATGGCCTTTATAAAACACTAAAAATAAAATAAAATTTATAAGACATCAAGGAACTCAGTCCAATTATTCTGAAGTACAATTTAAGACAATTTATATTTCTTTGTATCTTTGATGTATATTTTTCTTTGCAAACAGAAATAAATCTAAGGTCTACCAAGCACAATAGTTCAATTTTCAATCTCAAACAGACTCAGTAGTTCTGCCCAAAGTAATTCAAGATCAGGGCCTTTCAAGAAAACTCATGACTATTAAATCCATACTGTCTACATGCAGAGTGAAAATCCTTTACTCATCACTTTTCACTAAGGAAGACACAGTGGAATTAATATCCTAAAGACTATTTTCGCCAACCAAAAAAAAAGAAAAAATGTTCAAGTGACATCATGTATATATATACATATATATTTTTTTTTGGAGTCTTGCTCTGTCCCCCAGGCTGAAATGCAGTGGCATGATCTCCGCTCACTACAACCTCGGACTCCCAGGTTCAAGCAATTCCCCTGCCTCAGCTCTTAGTAGCTGGGATTACAGGTGCCCGCCACCACACCCGGCTAATTTTTATATTTTTAGCAGAGACGGGGTTTCACCATGTAAGGCTGTTCTCGAACTCCTGACTTAAAGTGATACGTCCGCCTCGGCCTCCCAAAGTGCTGGGACTACAGGTGTCAGGCACCGTGCCCAGCTAAAATATTTTTTTGTAATAGCTTGAAAAAGTCTCTTCCCACTCTCCTCCCCCAATTTAAAGCTATCAATTTATTTTCCTAACTGAATGGAACAGACTATGTTCATTCAAAGCTTAGGAAAGACCATGATATTTCAGCAATGCAGATGAATTAAAATACCATCCCAGTAAGCAGTAGCCTGTCATCTACCAAGGGAAAGCAGTATTCTTGACCTACTCAACACAAGTGCCCCCACTTGGCCAGGTGCAATGGCTCACACCTGCAGTGGCTGAGCACTTTGGGAGGGCAGGCTGGTGGATCACCTGAATGAAGTCAGGAGTTCATGAGCAGCCTGGCCAAATACAAAAAATACAAAATTAGCCAGGCATGGTGGTGTATGCCTGTCTGTAATCCCA
>NW_016107354.1:4258129-4272849 GCF_001604975.1 Cebus imitator
GCCTCCTGGGTTCAGGCAATTCTCCTGCCTCAGCCTCCTGAGTAGCTGGGATTACAGGCACGCGCCACCATGCCCCGCTAATTTTTTGTATTTTTGGTAGAGACGGGGTTTCACCGCGTTGACCAGGATGGTCTTGATCTCTTGACCTTGTGATCCACCCGCCTCGGCCTCCCAAAATGCTGGGATTACAGGCTTGAGCCACCATGCCCAGCAAACAATTCTTACTTACTCTGTGGAAGGCACTGTGCTGAATGATTTACCTGCATTATTTTATTTACTTCAAAAAACCTAAGGGTACTATTATTTAATATTATTCTCCCTTCTCAAATGGTGAAACTTGGGTTTAGAGATCCTAAGAAACTTGACTAAAGACACACGCTAGTTAAATGAGAAAAAAAAAAAATCCTAGAATTTCAAAGGTGCAGAAATTGGTTCAACCAAACCCAATCTTTCATGAAGAAACAGAAGCTCAGTTGCGATAAAGGCAGATTAACAGACTATTAAAGTCGCCTGGGTAGAGAGACTGAGACCGCCGCCCCTACATCCCCAGCAGTCTCTCCTAATCACTCTGTACTATCTTGAAGTTATTTCCTCCCTAGAGTTTACTCATTATTCAGGTGTTCTGCTTACCAAGAGAACTTTTAAAGTTTTTCAAAAAACTATACGCAACAGAAAGGAGGAGGTCATGTACATATATATACTCATTAAACATAATACTTTACATTTTATCATGGCTACTTTATGATTTGTTGTATTTTAAAAAGAAAAATATATCTCAATTACCTTAATTTCCTAATTTTGCAACTCTTTATATGAATAGAAGGTAACAACTAAATCTGAGTCAAAGAAAGGGTAAAAGGCATTGTTTTTAAATTCTCCATTCCCAATTTTACATTTATTTTCTGCTCAAGATTACATAGTAGACAAATATATACCAAAAATTGTAGAAACAGCCTAGTATTTCAGGAGTCTTAAAAAAATAATTAAGACCAATTTGTGCATTCTAATCTCCTACAAAGAGAACTGACTTCTGCTTATTAAAATGGTTAGTCTGGGCCGGGCGCGGTGGCTCACGCTTGTAATCCCAGCACTTTGGGAGGCCGAGGCGGGTGGATCACGAGGTCAAGAGATCAAGACCATCCTGGTCAACACGGTGAAACCCCGTCTCTACTAAAAATACAAAAATTAGCTGGGCATGGTGGCGCACGCCTGTAATCCCAGCGACTCAGGAGGCTGAGGCAGGAGAATTGCCTGAACCCAGGAGGCGGAGGTTGCGGTGAGCCGAGATCGCACCATTGCACTCCAGCCTGGGTAACAAGAGCGAAACTCCGTCTCAAAAAAAAAAATAAATAAATAAAATAAAATAAAATGGTTAGTCTGCTGTGTTCTCTCCCTCCAGTTACTACTGCTGAACAATCATAGTGAAATGAATTTTAACACCCCAGGAGTCGGTCAATGAATAGTTACCCTATTAAGTGTAAATATAAACAGTCACTTTAGCTCCATAATCTAAAATTAATATAATAACGTATGCAGCTTTACTATATACTATACTAGACATTGTTCTAAAGCCCTTGGCATGTTTATTCATTAATTGCACAGCATATACAGTCCACCATATTTCCCCATTTTACAGATGGGGAAAACTGAGGTACAGAGAGGTTAAGTAACCTGCCTAAAATTACACATACAGCAAGTGGTAGAGCTCAGACTGCATCCAGGTGGTCGGGTTCCTGTCTCTCCAAAAAGTCTGCTTTTTGCAGAGCCCAGATGATAGGTCCCAAATCAACTATCGGTCCCACTCCCCCCCCCATATGACTCCCAAATATGACATTTCCATTCTCCCTACCACCAAGCCTACAATGTGCTTTTAACAATTTTTTCTTTTTCTTTTTTTTTTTTTTTTTTTGAGACGGAGTTTCGCTCTTGTTACCCAGGCTGGAGTGCAATGGCGCGATCTCGGCTCACCGCAACCTCCGCCTCCTGGGTTCAGGCAATTCTCCTGCCTCAGCCTCCTGAGTAGCTGGGATTACAGGCATGCACCACCATGCCCAGCTGATTTTTTTGTATTTTTAAAGAGACGGGGTTTCACCGTGTTGACCAGGATGGTCTTGATCTCTTGACCTCGTGATCCACCCGCCTCGGCCTCCCAAAGTGCTGGGATTACAGGCGTGAGCCACCGCGCCTGGCCTAACAATTGTTTCCACATTGACTTTTCCAAGTCTGAATTCTCTCTGCATTTAAACATATTACAGAATTGTAGGCATAAACACTGATAACACCTACCATTACTGACCACAAATAACATGCTAGATGTAATGCTACTATCTTTGTCATCATTTAAAAGTTATAAAGAGGCCAGGCACGGTGGCTCAAGCCTGTAATCCCAGCACTTTGGGAGGCCGAGGCGGGTGGATCACGAGGTCAAGAGATCGAGACCATCCTGGTCAACATGGTGAAACCCCGTCTCTACTAAACATACAAAAATTAGCTGGGCATGGTGGTGTGTGCCTGTAATCCCAGCGACTCAGGAGGCTGAGGCAGGAGAATTGCCTGAACCCAGGAGGCGGAGGTTGCGGTGAGCCGAGATCGCGCCATTGCACTCCAGCCTGCCTAACAAGAGCGAAACTCCGTCTCAAAAAAAAAAAAAAAGTTATAAAGAATGTGTAATCAGACCCATTTTACTGGTGAGAAAACTGAGGCTCAGAGAGGCTGAATATTTTGACCATGTTCTCATAGCCAATAAATGACAGAGCTTTAAAAGACACACACGCTAAAGTATATGTATATGTCTTTCTCATGCGTACCTGCTTCCTTTACTTCTTTGATATCGTCTAGAGCATCTAGGTCCTATACTATTCATAATGGAGGTATTTCTTCAACAAACGAATTCTACAAATTATTAGGAAAACAGCAATTAATGCTTTGTTTTTTGGGGTTTTGAGGTGGAGTCTCTGTTGCCCAGGCAGGAGTGCAGTAGCGCAATCCTGGCTCATCACAACCTCCACCTTCCGTGTTCAAGCGATTTTCCCAAGTAGCCTCATCCTCCCAAGAAGCTGGGACTACAGGTGCTCACCACCATGCCAGACTAATTTTTGTATTTTTAGTAGAGATGGGGATTTGCCAATATTGGCGAGGCTGGTCTTGAACTCCTGACCTCAGGTGATCTGCCCACTTCGGCCTTGCAAGGTACAGAGATTACAGGCGTTAGCTTTCTTAATGGCTTTTAATATCATTTATTAAATTAACACTTAATATTATTTATTAGATTACTGCTTTCTTAATGGCTTTTAATGTTACTCCCCAAAAACAAAAAGACCCAACACCTTAATTAACATGGACACAAATAATTCGGATGGCCCCTTCCTCAAAAAAATTAAATATTAGTAGTTCAAATCTTTTAGTTAACAGTATCAATATTGGAACCCAAGATTATTCTCCCACTCATAGATTTCTCCTCCACTACTCCCTACCCACCAGCCATCAGACTAGTCCCCAAAGAAAGGGTTAGGTATAAATTGTTTTGCTTTGCCATTAGTTACGTACAATTTATCTGTGCCCTAGGGAAATAGCAACCTGACAGCATCCCTGATTCTGCAGCCTGCTAAACTTAAACCAATCTCACTTCTTGCTCAGTGATTTCTTTTTAACCCACTAATGAGCATACTGTAAATGCTCATTATATAAACATCCTTTCTTCCTGGATACAAAGGTTTTAGCAGCAGTAATCCCAGGGAATATTATAGCAACGATTATTGCTCATTTACTCAATGTGAAAGGTGACAATCACGTTTGTTTCAGTATTCAATATTTTAACAATATTTTAATGTCACTATAAACACTGAGTGAAATAAGCTAATCAGGTATCCCAATTAATAACAAATGGGTGAAACGGAAACCAGAAAAAAAAATTTCACCGTTCATACTCTAGATACTGTGAAAATACACGTGTTACCTGTTATAACAGGGTACCTTCGTTCTCTCCCAGCATATGCCACACCTTTTAGGTTGACAAAAGCAGGAAGACATCGGGGCTTTGTGTTTTAAAAATCCCAAAAAAGATTACTCAAACCTCTCCCCAAGAGCAAATTCTAAGAAGGAAGAATTCCACCTCCCTTTTCTTTACCACAAACCCTAGACTTTCCGCTTCTAGCAACCAGAGAGGGCTGGGGGTGGGGGAGAAGGTGGTTAGAAAACAGAACGCACGACTCGGTCATCTCCCAGCCTGGCCCATCCCAAACTTCACCTAGGCAAGGCGAAAAGCTGGAAGGCACCAGGAATTCCTAGGAAATGGTCTCACCCCACCAGAGAACATTTTTAACTTCCTCGAAGCCACCATTTCCCCGGAGCATTATCACACACTCCCACCCGGACATATTACCTAAGAGAGTACTTAAAAGCACAACACACACACAAAGAAATACACAGCGCTTGAAGCGGGCAGCTTCGACTCCGGCGGCGCGGGGAAGCCTGGAGACCACGCGGAGCCGCAGCCAAGTTGCCACAGCGATCGCCTCGACGGTGCAGGCGCGGCCGCAGGCGGCTGGAAAAGCAGCTCGCGGGGCTCCAGCTCCAAGCCCCACGCCCGGACCCTCCGACCAGGAAGCTCGCCTTGGTGGCCCAGTATCTCCCGGAGGTCTCCGGCCTCGGCCAGAGCGATAAGGTGGATCGGTGCTTCCCACCCTGCCAGCTCCGCCCTCCAGACCACATTCCTGAGAAGCCCTACTCCCGCGACGCCGCGCCCGGGAGAAGGCAGGAGCGCGACGCCGCGGCCGCAGGGCAGGAGCGTAGTCGGCCTCACCCCCTCCCGCCCCGGGCCCCGGCTCCGGCCCCGGCCCGTGAGGCGCCTCCGGGGCGAGGTCGCGGCGGCAGCCCCGCCACAGGTAGCGCCGGCCCCCGCCCGCCGCCGCCCGGGCGCCCCTGGCAGGCCCGCTCCAGGTACCTGGATGAACTGGATGGTGAGCGCCGACTTCCCCACGCCGCCACCACCGACCACCACGAGCCGGTACTTCTCCTGGCCGGAGCCGTCCCGCCAGCCGGCCGCGGCCATGGGGACGCCACAGAGCCCAGCCTGACCGCGCCAAGCCGCCGCTGCCGCCCGCCCTAGGCCCGGCTCCGGGGACGTGTGCAGCCGGCGGGCAGCGGGCGAGCGGCCGGGCGCTGGTCGCGGGTAGCGGGAGGTATCGGGAGAGCAGGTCCGCGCGCCGGCGCGGCGCCAGGAGCTGGCTGGGTACCGCCCGAGGCGCGGAGAAGTGGGGTGACGGCACGGGCCAGTGGCGGCAGCGGCCGGGGGGCGCGCTCCTCTACGCGTCTCCGCAGCGCTTGCCGAACGCAGCCTCCAGCGCCGCCACAAATGGCCGTCTGGGGGCCGGGCTGCCAGGCTGAGGTGCTGCATATGCATGAGGAGGCGGGGAGGGGCGGGGCCACGCTGCTTGGGGCTGAGATTCGGGAGGTGAACCAGGCTTCAGAACACCACGGACAAGCTACTCCAATTCCTAGCCAGTGAGCGAGTGTGGGAGTGGGTGTCAGCTGGGAGTGGGACGAAAGCAGTAAAAGTGTGTGACCCTAATTGTGTATGTCAGGGATTGTGTGGGTGGAAAAATACAGTATGTGACGGCTTGTGTGAAAAATAGAGCTGTTGGCATATTAACTCAGTTTTATAGGAGAGTAAACACCGTGCTTTAAGAGTACAGATGGTGACCATACTTGTGTGAAAAACAGTATGTGACAGTGATTGAGGATTAGAGCTGTGTCACAGTAATTGAGTGTGTGATGGGCATGTGCTTGTGACAGTGTGAAGAATGGGACAGTGGGTGAGCATGGAGAATAAGTCATAGTGATTGAGCTTGCATGGGGAAGATGGAATGTAACAGATTTTGTATGTGTCAGTACAGTGTCATAGTTGCTATGTTTGTGGGTGACAAATGTTCAGTAATTGGATATGAGGAGTGTGAGTGTGAGGGTTTGAACTCCTGGCCTCAAGCAATCCTCCTGCCTCGGCCTCCCAAAGTGCTGGGATTATAGGTGTAAGTCACTGCCCTGGCCTCATAGGGTTTTTAATAAGAATTAAATAAGCACATAAAACAGTGCTGGTACACAGGAAGCATTTACAGGAAGCATTTACAGCAATTTTGGAACATGACTACAAGTTATTGGATTTACCTGGTAACTCACTTGGAACCAGTAGAATGCAGCAGAAGAGATGCTGCCTAAGTTCCCAGGCTAGATCAGAAGAGGCCATGTAACTGTTCTCTTGGTATTCTCACTCCGGGAGAAACAAAGTTTGACAACCATAAGACTGCCATGCTACAGAGGCCACATGTTGGCATGCCAGTCAAAATTCTCACTGATGGCCAGGAGCAACATGTCAATTAAAAAAAAAAAAAATTCCCACTGAGCTCCCACGAGATCACCAGCATCACCTGTCAGCCATCTGAGTGAGACATCTTGGACACTCAGCCCAATGGAGCCTTCCAGTGATGGCATCCCCTGTTAGTGTCTGACTGCAACTGTGTGAGAGACCCCAAGCAAGAACTATCTACCCAGCCCAACCCTTCCTGAATTTTATATATATATATATATATATATATATATATATATATATATATACACACACACACACACATACACACACATTTTAATTTTGTCTTTTTTGAAAGACAAGATCCTTCTGTCACCCAGGCTGAAATGCAGTGGGACAATCATGGCTCACTGAAGCCTCCAACTTCTGAACTCAAGTGATCCTTCCACCTCAGCCTCACTAGCAGCTGGGACTTCAGGCACATGCCATCATGCTCAGGTAATTTTTTTTTTTTTTTTTTTTGAAACAAGTTTTCCCTATGTTACCAGGCTGGTCTCAAACTCCCCAAGTGCTGGGATTGCTGGGAGCGATGGCTCACACCTATAATGCCAGCACTTTGGAAAGCCCAGGCGGGTGGATCGCTTGAGCCCAGGAGTTCCAGACCAACCTGGCCAACATGGCTAAACCCATCTCTTCTAGAAATACAAAATTTAGCCAGGAGTGGTGGCATAGGCTTGTAGTTCCAGCTACTCCAGAGGCTGAGGTGGGAGGATCACTTCAGCCTGGGACGCAGAAGTTGCAGTGAACCAAGTTTGTGCCACTGCCCTATCACCTGGGCAAAAGAGCAGCTCAAAAAAAATAAAAAAGTGCTGGGATTACAGGCGTGAACCAGCACTCACAGCCCTTCTGGAATACTTGACCCACAAAATCGTGAGCAAAATAAAATTGTAGTGGCTCACGCCTATAATCCCAACCTTTGGGAGGCCAAGGTAGGCAGATCACTTGAGCCCAGGAGTTCCAGACCAGCCTGGCCAACATGACTAATCCCATCTCTACAAAAAATTACAAAAATTAGCCATGAGTGGTGGTGCACATGCTTGTAGTCCCAGCCACTCCAGAGGCTGAGGTGAGAGGATATTTGAGCCTGGAACACAGAAGTGACAGTGAGCCAAGTTTGTGCCACTGTACTCGCACCTGGACAACAGAGTGGGCTCAAAAAAAAAAGTGCTGGGATTACAGGCATGATCTATCACACCTCGCCCTTCTTGAACATTTGACCCACAAAATCGTAAGCAAAATAAAATTGTAGCAGCTCCTGTCTGTAATCCCTGCACTTTGGAAGGCAGAGGCAGGAGGATGACTGGGACCCAGGAGGCAGAGGTTTCAGTAAGCCGAGATTGAGGCCACCGCACTCCAGCCTGGGTGAAGAGCAAGATCCTGTCTCAAAAAAAAAAAAAAAGTACATTGAAATACTGCTTCACATACTCAAGGATGACTAAAATTAAAAAGACAGATTATATAAGTGTTGATGAAGATGTGAAGAAACTGGAGCCCTCATACACTGTGGGTAGGTGTGTTAAATGATGCCACTGCTTTGGAAAACTGTATGTCAGTTCCTCAAAAGATTAAATGTAGAGTTATCATCCAACCTGACAATTACTCTCCTACTTATCTATACCTGAGAGAAATGAAGACATATAGGCACATGAAAACTTGTTTGTGAATGTTCATAGTGTTGTTATATGCAATAACCAAAAAGTGGAAACAATTGTTCCTCAGCTGATGAGTGGATAAACAAAATGTCATATAGCCACACAATAGAATATTATTTGGCAATAAAAAGGAATGAGGTCCTGATTCATGCTACAACATGGATAAACTTTGAAAACATTATGCTAAATGAAAGAAGACAGACCCAAAAGACCACATATTATATAATTCCATTTATATAAAAGGTCCAGAATAGGCAAATCTATAGATTCAGAAAGCAGATTTGTGGTTGACAGAACTACAGCAACCAATAGCAAGTATGGGGTTTCTTTTTGAGGAGTTGAAAATGTTTTGAAATTAGATAGTGGTGTTGATTCCACAACTCTGTAAATATGCTAAAAACATTGGATTGTATGCTTTATATGGGTGAATCTTATTGTGTGAATTATATCTCAGAGAAGTAACAAGAAAAAAAGATTCAATTGCAAGGTTTTATTTGAACTGTGAAGTTCAAGGAAGTGGCTTTTTACTTCAGTATGTTCTCCATATTTACTCTATTCCTTTACTTTTTTATTTGACTCAAAACGTAGTATTCAGCAAACAAAAAGTCCATATGCTCCACCCCACCCAGACTTTCTATTCTAAAATGAGCTCTTTCCCTTAGAAAATGCCCCCAAAAGCATACAATGAAAAGAAACTTCCCTGCAAACACAAATCACTGAAGACACACAGGAGAATATGGAAGAGGAAGAACTAGTTGTCACTCAAGCCAATTAAAGGTGAATTTTCAAGTTAATCTGAAAAGTTTCCTTTTCAAGTAGCTGACAGTAAGTACATAAATCTTCATGAAAAGAATGATCTAGAACCTTAGAAAGAACAGTAGAGATCATCCCCCTTACTTTATACAAAGAAATCCTGTGGCAAGGGGGAGAATTTCTTTCCCAATGTCACCTAGCAAGTTGTTAGCAAGGATTAGGAAATAGGTCTCCTGACTCCCTTGCTCAGAGCACTTTGCCCCACGCCAAGCTGGGTGTTATCCAGAACCCCAGAGAGCCTCACATCGCAGAGGGAGGCAGTGTGATGCTGCCAGTCAAGAGAGCTGTTGACTGCATCATTTTGACTTAAATTGAGTGATTGTTTAGCTAAAGTGTTGTCAAGAGATTTCAACAGGCAGAATTCAGAGCCAGATCTGGCCAGTGCATATGTTTTGGCCTACAATTCAAACTTTTTGTTTAAATTTTGAATTGGTTGCTGATATTTAAAAATAGGATATTTCACAAATCTGGATTTCTAACTCTTCTTGGGAAAGTTAAGTGGAATATCTAGCAACACTGGACTGGTGTTATCTGGCAACAACTAGCTAAAGCTAAGTACTGACTGCCTTTAAGAGAACATAAGATCCTCCTGTTCATCAGAGTCACCAGCACTCTTCTCTCATACACCACCCATTTGTTACCTGTCTGGCTTTAGTGAGCTTTAAGAGCTTGCAAATCCTACTACTGTACGGCAATGTTCTCCACGAAGGATGTGCTTCCAAGTCCCCTGTAGTGTATTTTATTTATTTATTTTTTCCTATTCGAACATGAAAGGCAACCTGTAGTATCTTTTAAAATGAAGAAACTGGGCTTCTCCCCAGACCTGCTAAATGAGAACCTCTGAGGATGCAGACTTAGAATCTGAATTTGTATATTAAATATTTAAAGTGACGGTCAGATGTGGTGGCTCATACCTGTAATCCCAGCACGTTGGGAGGCCAAGGCAGGTGGATCACCTGAGATCAGGAGTTCAAGATCAGCCTGGCCAACATGGTGAAATCCCGTCTCTAATAAAAGTACAAAATAATTAGCTGGGCATGGTGGTGTGTGCCTATAATCCCAGCTACTTAGGAGGCTGAGGCAGGAGAATCAGTTGAACCGGGGAGGCAGAGGTTGCAGTGAGCTGAGATTGTACCACTGCACTCCAGCCTGGGCGACAGAGCAGGGCTCTGTCTCAAAAAAATAAAATAAAGTGACTCTAAAACACCACCACAGCAAGAACTCAGAGAAGGGTATACATCCCTGTCCACTCTTTATTTCAGGACAAACAATGACCCGTCTCATCTGGATTGTTGATTACTCATCATCTTTAAAAACCAATATTGACCAAACAGCATCCCTGGGCCATCCCAGAGACAGGATCTGAGGGGAGAGTGGAGAGGGAGATGCTAAAATCAAGACTCCCCTGACCTCATCTATAGCACATAGACAGAGCCAAGATCTGGTGGCCAAAGAAGGCCAAGCCCCCAGATCAGAGCCTGCAATACTTATCAAGGGTGATGGAGGAGCATCATCCACTTATTTCCTTAATGGGCCATTGCTTTTAACGTGAATGAATGGCTGGCAGAGAATGAAACAGCCCAGCAGGAGCTGCATGCATCTGAGATGAGACAGAAGCACAAATCTATTCCTTGTTTAAAGATCACGTTGCTAAGAATAGAAATTGAAACACACGCTTAAGCGTGTGCACACACACACAGCCCTGAGGAAGGCCATAATGGAGCTGGAGAAATCCACAACAGAAAAGGCATCTTGAGTTCACTCCCTCTAAAGCTCTCCTTTCACAGATGGGGAAACAAAGGCCCACAGAGGGAAGAGCGGTCCCCAGCATCACCTGGAAACAGAGCAGAAGCATGACTGGAACTCAGATTTTTGTCTCCCACCTTGAGATCCATCTCAGTGTAGCACACTGTCTTAGGAACTCAAGAGCCCAGAAGGCTGAGCAGGGCCAAAAACCATACATCCCTTCTTCTGCATAGTTACCAGAAAGAATCAAGCAAAGGTATCACCATTGCCTTTTTTTTTTTTTTGAGACAGAGTCTCACTCTGTCACCCAGGCTGGAGTAACAGTGGCTCAGTCTTGGCTCACTGCAACCTCTGCCTCCTGGGTTGAAGTGATTCTCATGCCTCAGCCTCCAGAGCAGCTGGGACTACAGGTGTGCACCACTATGCCCAGCTAATTTTTGTATTTTTAGTAGATACAGGCTTTTGCCATGTTGACCAGGCTGGTCTCAAACTCCTGACTTCAGATGATCTGCTCACCTCAGCCTCCCAAACTGCTGGAATTACAGGTATGAGCCACCGCGCCCAGTCTCACCATAGCATTTTTTAAATAATGAAATATTGAAAACTCCCGAAATATTCAACAACAGGGACTTGGATAAATCAATGATGCAATGGCCACTATGTGGCCCTTAAAAATAATTTTTATAGGAAAATGAGAACGGTAGGTGCTATGGTCTAAATGTTTGTGTTCCCACTCAAAAATTTCTATGTTAAAACTCAATACTAAATGTAATAACATTAAAAAGTGGGGCCTTTAGGAGGTTATTAGGGCTCTGCCCTTATGAATGGGGTTAGTGCCTATATTAGGCTTCCCTAGAGGGACAGAATTAATGAAATATATATATATATATAAAGGACTGTTTATTAAGTATTAACTCACACGATCACATGGTTCACAATAGGCTGCCTGTAGACTGAGGAGGAAGGAGAGCCAGTCCGAGTTCCTAAACTGAAGAACTTGTAGTCCAATGTTCAAGGGCAGGAAGCATCCAGCAAGGGAGAAAGATGTAGCTGGGAGGCTAGGCCAGTCTCTCTTTTCACATTTTTCTGCCTCCTTATATTCTAGCCTCACTGGCAGCTGATTAGATTGTACCCATCTAGATTAAAGGTGAGGTGCCTTTCCCAGCCCACTGATTCTAAATGTTAATCTCCTTTGGCAACACCCTCAAAAGATATACCCAGGATATTTTGTATCCTTCAAACCAGTCAAGTTAACACTCAGTATTAACCATCACGGTGCCCTTATAAAAGAGGCTTGAAGAAGGCTGTTTGCCCCTTCTGCCACTTGGGGACACATAGAAGTCACCATCTGTAATGCAGAGAACCCTCACCAAACATGAAATCTGCTAGCATTTTGACCTGGACTTCCCAGCCTCCAGAACTGTAAGAAATACATTTATGTTGCTTAACCATTACTCAGTCTAAGATAATATATATTTTTATCCACTGGCCAGTTACTAGAAATAAGATATTTTGGGCCGGGTGTGGTGTCTCATGCCTGTAATCCCAGTACTTTGGAAGGCCAAGGGGAGCAGATCACCTGAGATCAGGAGTTCAAGACCAACCTGGCCAACATGGTGAAACTCCATCTCTACAAAAATTAGCCAGGCATGATGGTGGATGCCTGTAATCCCAGCTAGTCTGGAGGCTGAGACGGGAGAATCCCTTGAACCCAGGAGGTAGAGGTTGCAGTAAGCCGAGATCGTGCCATTGCACTCCAGCCTGGGTGACAAAGCAAGACTCTTTCTCAAAAAAANAAAAAAAAAAAAAAAAAAAAAAGATATTTTGTTATAGCTACCCAAATGGAAAATACAGTAGGATACAAAACAGTATATCCAATATAATTACAGTGACAAAAATAGATACCAATATATGTTAATGCATAAGCTGTCATTTATTGAGCACTTACCAGGATCCCGGGGGTGCTGTGCTAACCACTCAAAGCATTATCCAGTTTAATCCATCAACCATCTGAGTGGTTATTATTTGTATTGTACAAATAATACAAACTGTATTGTTATTATTTGTATTGTACAAAAAAGCTGCAGCACAGAGATGTCCTATAGCTACTAAATGACAAAGTATATATTGAACCTAGGAAGTCCAAGCTCCAGAGCACTTGTACTTAGTCACTAGGTATAGATTTTTTTACAACGATGAATACTGGCAGGATGCTCAGTTATCCTAGGGAGTGAAATCACAGGTGAGTTTTATTTTCTGCCTTTTGTATTTTCTGTCTTTTAAAAAAATAATTCCCCATTCTCTTCTACCTCCAGCCACTGAAAACCTCCAATCTACTTTCTGTCTCTATGAGTTTTCCTATCCTAGACATTACATCTAACTAGAATCATACAATATTTGCCTTTTGGTGTCTGGTTTATTTTGTTTAGCATAATGTTTCAAAGTTTATCCATGTTGTAGCACATATTCATACTTCATTCCTTTTAATAGTTGGATAATATTCCTTTGTATGGATATAACACTATTTATTCATTCACCTGTTGAAGAACATTTGGGTTGTTTCTACTTTTTGGCTCTTATGAATAATGCCGCTATAAACATTTGTGTACAAGTACCTGTTTGAATTCTTGTTTTCAGGTATATGCCTAGTTGTGGAATTGCTGGATCATATGGTAATTCTGTGTTTAATTTTTCAAGGAACTGACACGCTGTTTTCCATAGCAGCTGCAACATTTTACTTTCCCACTAGCAATGTATGAAGGTTTTAATTTCTTCACATCCTTGTCAACACTTGTTATATTTCTTTTTTTTTTTTCATTATAGCCATTCTAGTAGGTGTGAAGTGATACATCACTGTAATTTTGACTTGCAGTTCCCTAATGACTAATGATGTTGAACATCTTTTCACAGGTTTATTTGCCATTTGCATATCTTCTTTGGAAAAATGTCTATTCAAGTCTTATGCCTATTCTTTAATCAGAGTGTTTGTCTTTTTGTTGTTGAGCTGTAGGAGTTATTTAAATATTATAGATATTAAACCTTTATCAAATATGTGATTTGCAAACATATTCTCTCATTCCATGGCTTGTCTTTTTACTTTCTTTATAATTTCTTGGATGTGCATGTTTTTAATTTTAATGAAATGCAATCTCCCTTCCTTCCTTCCTTCCTTCCTTCCTTCCTTCCTTCCTTCCTTCCTTCCTTCCTTCCCTCCTTCCGTTCCTTCCTTCCTTTCTTTCCTTCCCTCCTGCCACCCCATCCTGCCATTCTGCCACCCCAGCCTCCCAAGTAGCTGGGACTACAGGCATGTGACACCACACCTGGCTAATTTTTAAATTATTTTGTAGAGACGAGGTCTTGCTATATTGCCCAGGTTGGTCAAACTCCTCACGTGATCCTTCCACCTTGGCCCCCCAAAGTGCTGCGATTACAGTCATGAGCCACTATGCCTGGCCTCCTATTTCCTTTTAATGAGAAAAATATAAAATTTTATTTACGAATATTTGTTAATGATATGGGCAAAGTGGGAGCCAGATTATACACATATGACCTATTTATATAAAAAAGACATGGAAGTTAGATCATCTGGAAGGGAGAATTAACTATTCCAAGAAAACTGAGAATGAGGGTTAATATACAGAAAACACTTATGTAACCTTCTATCACTCAGGCAAATTGTGATGACTATTTTTTCTCTTCCTTCTCTACAGCAGCTTTCCAAAGAGAGGCAGACCTACTGCTCTGAAGGGACTAAGCCCTGAAAATTGACCTACCTGTCGCACCCAGGCCTGGTTTTGGGAGCTCCAAACAGGTCTTTCTTTAATCCATACCCCTTACCAGGGCCATGACTATTGCTGTTTTAAAGATTCATGAAGGGCCAGGTACGGTGGCTCACGCCTGTAATCCTAGCACTTTGGGAGGCTGAAGCGGGCAAATCTCTTGAGGTCAGGAGTTCGAGACCAGCCTAGCCAACATAGTGAAACCCCAGCTCTACTAAAAATACAAAAATTGGCTGGGCATGGTGGTGGGTGCCTGTAATCCCAGCTACTCAGGAGGCTGAGGCAGGAGAATCGCTTGAACCCGCGCAGCAGAGGTTGCAGTAAGCCAAGATTATGCCACTACACTCCAGCCTGGGTGACAGAGTGAGA
>NW_016107354.1:4272975-4275117 GCF_001604975.1 Cebus imitator
AAAAAAAAAAAAAAAAAAAAAAAATTCATGAAGAACTCAGAAAAAAACAAAACAGTGGAAAGGGGAAGAGGGAAGTCCTTTCTGTTTTCAAATACAGGCTAAGACATTTCTAACGTCCAGAACAGCGGGCATAGCTTCAAGAGTAGCCATATAGATTTAGGTTAAGACAGCTGACAGAACCTGATAATTAAACAAGGTAGACAGCTCTTAGGAAGCTTTTTAAAATGCAGTGGTTTCTAGGCCCCATTCCTGCCTCACAGAATTACACTGTTTCAGGAGAGAACAGAAAGGAAATGTTTTGTGATTGCAATCTTCCCTCCTGTGCCCATGGGGCAAGGGATACTTCTGATTCCCACAGATGCAACATCAGTGATCTGGTGAGAACAAACGAGGTTTTCTTCACCAGAGCATTCAGGATCCCTGGAGAGAGTGTGGGACCTGGCATCCTAGAATATCAGAAGGGGAAGGGACTGAGAGATCTGCTGTATTAGTCAGGCACTAGGGGGCTCACTAAATAACAGCTCTCTTTTCACCCAAGTTCTGAACCAATTGAGAAATAGGGCACAGAAAACCAACAGATGGGGATCAATATGTCAGCTTTATTACTGATAAGAGCTAGACTGGAAGATATGGTTTAGATGTAAGGTCAAATAGGCTTGCTTACACTGTTCCCAGAATAAACTTCCCACCTAGTTACAGGCAGTGCTGGGAAGACTGCAGGCCTCATCTCATGGGGATCTGCCTCTGTAAAACTTGTGGCACATACAGGAACAGAATAACTGTCCCCTTTAATCAGGCTGGCTCCCAAGAGAAAAAAAAGAAGGCATTAAACTGAGCATGCCAGACTTACTGATTAGGTAATTCATATCTTCATCGTGGAGAAGAATGAATAGGGGTGGAAAGAGAGGCCAGGAATTCTGCTCCAGTGATATTCAAATTTTAGTAGGCATCAGAGTCACCTGGTGAGCTTGTTATACCACAGATTGCTGGCATCCACTCCCAGAACCCTGATTCGGTAGGGCTTGATAAACTGTGTTTTTAACAGGTTCCGTCGTGAGACTGTTGCCTAGGTACCACACTTTGAGAACCGCTGCTCAAAGGAAATATCTCCACTTGGAAACATTAGGAGAATAAGTGTTCCTCTTGACAGCCAGACCTTGTTTGGTTGCCATTGACAAACCTGATTCAAACTGAAATGCAGGCTGAGTATTCCTAATCTGAAAATTCAAAATCTGAAATTCTTCAAAATCTGAAATTTGTTTTAACACCAAAACATGATGTTCAAAGGAAGTGCTCATTGGAGCATTTCAGATTTCAGATTTTCCAATTAGGGATGCCCAGCCAGTAAATAGAATGCAAATACTCCAGAACCCGAAAAATATCTGAAATCTGAAACACTTCTGGTGCCAATCATTTTGGATAAGGGATACACAACCTGTTAAAAAAGAAAAGGTTATTTCATATAGCTAAATGTTATAACAGTTTAAGTTTAAGAACAACTAGACTCAAAGACTCAAATGATGCCTTCAGGACTCTCCATATCTCTCCGCTCTGTTCTGCATGGCTCTAGTCATAAGCGGGGTTTCCTCTGGTGTTGGCAAGATGACTCCACTTATATTCTTTTCCCTAAGTCAGTGTTTCTCAAACTTGAGCATGATTCAGAATCACATGGAGGCCTTGTTAAAACACAGATTACTGGGCCCCACCCCTGGAGATCCTAATTCAGCAGGTCTTGGGTAACAACTGAGAATTGGCATTTCTAACAAATTCCTAGGGACCACATTTTGAGAACCACTTATCTAAGCAGCTTCTGAAGAAAAGAGATTTTCTCTCTCCTGTTCTTTTCCACACCATTCAAAAAACAAAATAAGACCTGGAATTAGTCTCATTAGCTCCAGCTGGATTTGAGCTGAATGCCCATGTCCTGGAGCCAACAACTGTTGTGATGTTCTCATTGGCCAGGCTCAGATCATAAGTTTCCATAAGTACTCCAGAGGTACCTGGAGATGCAAGCGGAGTTAACTCCACATGAGCTAACCAGACTGAAAATGGGTGAGAGATAGAGCTACATAAAGGTGCTTTTAGAAAATGGCAGGGCCGGGCGCGGTGGCTCAAGCCTGTAATCCCAGCACTTTGGGAGGC
>NW_016107354.1:4275724-4277803 GCF_001604975.1 Cebus imitator
AAAAAAAAAAAAAAAAAAAGAAAATGGCAAATGAATGCTGGTGGGCACAAACAAGAGGTTCTCTACCATTTGTGTCATAGATTAAGAAACAGAGAGGTTAAGTGGCTGTTCTGTTTTATCCCACATAGAAGACAAAAGTTATTTGAAAGGGCAGCTTGGCATATCAGAAAGAGAATGCTTGGGTTTTAAAGTAAGAAAATCCATCCTCACCACAGACAAACTGACTGATTTGGGGCAGATCACTAAACCCCTTTAGTGTTTCATTTCTCTCTTTAGTGTTTTAAAATGAGAATAACAATAACACCCACTCATAGGGTGGGATGAGAATGTGACTATTTTCTAGAATATGTAACACTTCTTTATTAGTATTAAATATGAGTTTTAATTTTTTTTTTAAAGACAGAGTCTTGCTTTGTTGCCCAGGCTGGAGTGTAGTGGCCCACTCTCAGCTCACTACAACCTCTGCCTTCCAGGTTCAAGTGATTCTCCTGCCTCAGCCTCCTGAGTAGCGGGATTACAGGTGCATGCCATAAAGCCCAGCTAATTTTTGTGTTTTTAGTAGAGACGGGGTTTCATCATGTTGGCTAGGCTGGTTTTGAACTCCTGACCTTAGGTGATCCATTCGCCTTGGCCTCCCAAATTCCTGGGATTACAGGTGTGAGTCACCATGCCCAGCGTAAATTATTTTAAAAGTGGATGTGAATTATAATGCATGAAAATTGAAACTACCTAGAGTTACTATTTTTGTTTTATAAGTACTATTTTCCCCTGCAAAATTGGCAAGATGAAATATTTGGTAACACTATTGAGCAAAAGTCTGGGGAAAGAGACATTTTCATTTATTGTTGATTGAGCTCTTCTGTATCCTAGGACCTTTCATTTTCCTCTGTGGCCCAATGCCTCATGGAATTTCATCTCTTTACCAGAGGGTTTTTTTTCTGAACTGTGGAAGTCCATGCTGGCTACCAGCAGGCCAGGCCAGGCCAGGGTATTATCCCAATTCACACCTCCAAATCCTAGAGCAGCTTTTATCCTATTACCCCTGGGAGTTTCAGCTTCTTCACCTTTGATTAGGAAAATCCAGAAGTGAGTATTGTGCCATTTCTCAGAATTATCCACCGTAGTAGTTGGCTTAATAACACATCCCTTTAATGGCTACCTTCCCACCCCTTGGCATTCCCCCTCCCCCAGCTTTCTGGTGTTCCCTGCACCTCCCAAATATACTACATGCACTAGAATCATTGTCACAAAGATGTGTTTTTCTGTAGGAACCCCAATCAAGATATAAATAGTCTCTGGGAGTGGGCAATGTCTAGCAACATTACAAATTCACATGCCCTTTGACCTGGCAAATCTAATTCTAATAACAATTTTAACAAGTATATTCACACATGTGCAAAATAACATATAGAAGATATAAGGTTATTCACTGAAGCACTATTTGTGATAGCAAGAGACACAATTTAAATGCCCATTAATAGGGAACTGGTTAAATAAATCAAAGTTCATTGATACAATGAGATACTGTGCAGCGAAAAATAAAACAACAAAACAAAAAAATCGGAACTCCTAATAACTTGGAACAATCTTCAAGATTTATTTAAATGAAAAAACAAGATACCAAACTGCATGTGTTATACACTACCATTTGCAGAAAAGGGAAAGCATAAATAAACATGTATTTGGTTGTAATCACAGATTTTTTTTCTGGAATAATAAACAAGAAACTGGGAAATTTTTCTTATATAAACCCTTTGGTGCCTTTTGAATTGTGAGCTATATGAGTGTATTACCTATTCAGAAAAAAATGAATTAATTGAAACTTTTAAATGTGGAAAAAAGATTTTATATTTAGAAAGTTATTCTGAGTCATTTCAGAAACACATTTATTTGTATAAAGTTAGATGCAATTGTAACTTCAAACTACAAAACTACAAATTGCAGTATGTTCAACAAATGTATACCAACAGCCACCTAGAGTTTTAAAAGGTTTAGATAATGTGTTAATTAATCAGAGAAGTAGAAAGAATAAAAGGCAAGTTGTTGAAGAGCCTGAAGTCATAGCTGGGGACTGGGAAG
>NW_016107354.1:4278144-4280764 GCF_001604975.1 Cebus imitator
TTTCACCATGTTGACCAGGATGGTCTCGATCTCTTGACCTCGTGATCCACCCGCCTCAGCCTCCCAAAGTGCTGGGATTACAGGCGTGAGCCACCGCGCCCGGCCAACATCTCACCTATCCTATAAAACTGCTATGAGATTAGTGCTTTATAGGCATATTCTCTTGTGTGCACTGCTGATCCATTGTAATCCCAATGTTATAGGTAAGGAGACTAATGCTGGAAAGCTGAAGGGACTGGCTGAAGGTCACATAAACAGAACATGAATCCCAGGTCTATCTGACCCCAAATAAAGAATATATGCCAACATCCCCTCAGTGCTATCTATTAAAGATTCAGACCTTGATAAGAAGTAAAAAGAGCATTGAATAATGGGTCATCACCCAAAGACCAGGCCTGAAAGTACCCTAGTAAGCCATTTGGTCTTTAGCACTTTTGTACAGATTTTCATGCCAGAGCCAGAGCACAGGGTCCACATCTTTCTGTGACTACAGCATGACAGTGCCATACTACAGGGAGGGAATCTATCAAAACCGGCTTGAAAAATATTTTTGACAAACATTTAGTAAACATATTTTATATACACCAAGGTGAAAGTTCTTTAAAGTACAAATCATTTTGCCTTTGTAGCCCCTGGCTCAGTGCCTGGCATATAGAGGTTTCGCAGAAAATATTTGGTGAGTGAATGAATGAGCTAACAGTTGGCAGCATAATGTGAGGCAATGCAGGAAGCCCAAAGAAGTAAAATACACAGTGCTAGGTTATAACTCAGTTGAGGAGACAAGACAAAAATACCACAATATTTAGGTAAGCATAGGAGACAGGCTATAAATAAGGCCCCCATGTCAAAAGAAGCCTGAGCTACAGGCAATCAGAGGTAGAAGAATAACCCTGTTCAGTAGAGTGATAGGGATATGACACCTAGACAGGCAGAGATCAAGAGGAAGGCATTCTAGGGAAGACAATTTCTAGTGGAGATGCTGTATAAGCCCAACAGCTTGATACAGCTTGATATAAGATTTGGAATTAGGCCCAACGTTTGAATCCCAGTTCTACCCTTTATTGATGGGCACAATGACTTAACCCCTCTGATAAGGATACTATCTCACAAGGCCATTGTGAGAAGTAAGCTAGTTGATTATATTGAGAACCTAGTCCAGTGCCTCACTCATGGTAGGTGTCCAATAAATGATTTTTCACCTTCATACGTGGAACCCAAAAGTCTTCAGCCAATGGCTACAGGCAGTAGTTAAGAAAGGGTGCTGGCTGGAACACTGGGAGAGATTTAGCGGGCTAAGCTCCAGGAAACAGACTGGAATAGTAGTACTGTGGGGTGGAAGGGGGCTTCAGAGTTGGGCTGAGATTTTTGGTCTCTATAGCCCCACCTGTGGCCATTTCACATGGCTGGTATTAATGATCTTGTCCTTCCTAGAATGCCTGGCTAAAGACAAACTGGAAAGAAGGAAGACTAAGGAGAGGGCAGAGGAAAGATATTTTTCTCCAAAGCCCTGAGATCCTCCAGACCTTGAGCCAGCTGGAGAATAATGGGGAAACTGAATTCCCCTAAGAGTATATGAGGTCTCCCCAGATCCGTGGGACAGTCTAAAACTGGATGTGGGCAATGGGCTGAAGGAGATCCTCCACTGCTGCCCCTGAACATCGCCTCAGCCTCAGTCCCACAGCCTCAGTGGTCAGCAATCCAGGCTCCAAGCCTAGACACAAAGCCTTCTCCTCCTCTAGAGCTTGGTCCCCCTCCCTTGGCTTGTTGCTCTTTGATCCTTCACTTCTTTTTGTTTCTATTTTAGTCTCTATCTCAGCTTTTCTGTCTCTGTTCCAATTGTTCTCTCTTTCTTTGTTTCTGTTTAAAAGTTTCTTTTTCCATTTTACTCACATTTCTCTGAATAACAAGCATGTTCCCTGGGAAATTTTCTTTGCATTACAAAAACCCAAAACAAAGCAAAACAAAAAACAAAGCAAAAACACCCAATAAGCCTGGGTGTTTTGCTATTCACAAAAACATATGAATATTAAAGCCAGTAATAATTTAGATTCATACCTCTATACCATAAACAAAAATATATTTTAAACATATTAAAGAGTTAAACATAGAAAAGCCAAATCATAGGAAAACTGCAGGAAATTGAATTTACTAGTTATCAGATCTTTGAAGAAATGATAACGTTCAAAGCATTAAAGCAAAAGAAGAAATCATGCAGGAAAAGATTTTTATTACAGTGGTACATGCTTGTAATCCCAACTACTGGGTGGAGGTTGGTGGGGGGCAGTGGTGAAGGGGGAGGATTGCTTGAGCCTAGAATTTCAAGACCAGCCTGGGCAACATAGTGAGATTTCATCTTTTTTTTTTTTTTTTTGAGACAGAGTTTCACTCTTGTTGCCCAAGCTGGGGTGCAGTATCACAGTCTCAGCTCACTGTAACCTCCACCTCCTGGGTTCAAGCGATTCTCCTGTCTCAGCCTCCCAAGTAGCTGGGATTATAGGTGCCCGCCACCACGCCTGGCTAATTTTTTGTATTTTTAGTAGAAACGGGTTTTCACCGTGTTGGTCAGGCTGGTCTCAAACACCTGACCTCAGGTGATCTGTCCACCTTGGCCTCCAAAATG
>NW_016107354.1:4281267-4284722 GCF_001604975.1 Cebus imitator
AAAAAAAAAAAAAAGTGATGCTTCTGAACAAAGAAAAGTAACAAGATAAAAATAAAAAGTTTGCGGTAAAGCATTCAAAGAATAAATATTTAAATTACATAAAGTTTGTATCATAAAAGGAAAAAGTAAAGCTTGAATAAATATATTTTCTGTAAGTTGAAAAATGTCAGCATAAGGAAAAATGCTTAGCTTCTTATTTTCAGGCATGTGCAATTAAAACATTAATAAGAACATTTTCTCTTACATTATTAAAGTAAAACAGTGATAATACCCAATGCTCGTGGTTAGGTAAATTTGTCCAACACTTTTGGACGAGTATTTGGCAATAATTATCAAGAAACTTTAAACTGTACCTTTGTTCCTTAATTCCACTCCAAGAGATTTATTCTAAGGCAGCAGATTTTAAACTATGCTTCTGGCAAGCCAAGAAGTGCTATAGAATTGTCTTTGGAACTGATAGTGGGGATATGCATTAACCAAGGTTTGGGGTTTTATAAGCCAGAAAAACTAACCCTGATTATCTTAAGCAAAAGGGCAATGCACGGGGAAAACTCGGAGACTCACAGAGTCAGTGGGAAGCTACAGAACAAGGTTCTGAAAATAGGCAGGAAACAAGAGAATTCCAGAGGGCTAGGCAGCTGGAACCACACTACAGGTCACAGAGCAGGAACAGTAAGGTACATGTGGCACTGCTGCTAGGAGAAAAGTGACCTTCAATCACCCCCGAACTGTCATATGCCCATGATTCATAAGAAAAGATATTTGATTGACTGAACCTAAATCATATGCCTCAGGTTTTGCAAGGAAGGAGGGGGTGAGGGTGAAGACTGCATTTCTGGTTCCCCAATGGGTGATGGGAATTACCTCTCAAATCTATACACATATGGGGAACCCTCAAGCAGAAGACTTGGGTACTAATTGCCAGATGATACGGATACTGGACAGTTGAAAAGCAGGAAATATTTATCAACTACTGGATGCTATTCAGGGATGCCAACCACATAAAGCTCTCAGCTCCGTACCCTCACTTCAACCAGAGCAACTCCATTTTCCTTACCTTTTCCAAATAGGCTTCCAGGCAAGATTTTGTTTGCTGGAAGGTTTCTGCAGCTTCAATACATTTAAAAAGCCCTTGTGGAGCACAAAGAAGGCTGGTTTAATATACCTTACCAACTGTTTTCTCCTTTGCCGCCTTCCAGAGAAGAGACTGGAATGCTTATTTTTCTAGTTTCTCTTACAGGTAGAGGTGGCCATGTAACATAATTCTAGTCAAATGACACATTAAGTCTGTGTCCACCAAAAGTGACTTGGGGATGATAAAAGCAAAAAGGTAGACCTGACTGGCATTATCTCTACCTCTTTCTGCCATGAATGCTGATGTTACTACCACAGCTTCAGCAGCCACTTTGAGAACATGAACATGAGAAAATGGCCAAGAGAACCAAAGCCAACATCCACCCACCTCTGAATGTCTTGTTATGTGAGAAAGATAGCCTCTGATTTTAAAGCAGTTTTAAGAAGTTTTCTTTCCTTTCAGCTTATATCATTATTTAGTGATATATCCCTAAGAGAAAAATCTAAAAGAAGTATATATATATATACACACACACAGAGAGAGAGAGAGAGAGAAAGTTGTTTATTGCAAACTGGTTAAAAAATTAACTAAATCTAAATGTCTACCTATAAGAGATTGCTTAAATAAATTACAGTTTATCCAGCAGATGAACTACTATGCCTGTAGTGAGATGGATAATTATGAAGCCATTATATGTTTATGACATGATAGTAATTAAAACCCTAGAATGAGTAATTGTATCTATGTTATGTACTATGGATACAAACCCCGCTATCTGCAATGGTCACTGTCACCTTTAAAGGAACTGAATCACCCACTACACCTGATGAGCAGAGCAGCTATAAATATGTTCTGTGCCATGTGGCTCAATGACCACCCAACTCCACACAGATGATTGGCTTGGGGTGGACATCTGATCTAGAGTAGCCAACATCCTTTGAGATGCTTATTGCAAAACTCTCTGCTCAAACATGGGTGAATTGGGCCAGTAAGATTCTCATCCTTTGGAATCAGAATTGGTAGAATACCAAGAGAATCAGGCAAATCACATCAGGAGCTGAAGTTTAAAGAATACATAAAATGGTCAGGCATAGTGGTTCATCCCTGCCATCCCAGCACTTTGGGAGGCTGTGGCAGGAAGATCACTTGAGGCCAGGAGTTTGAGACCAGCATAGGCAACTTAGTCAGACTCTATCTTTACAATAAATAAATAAATTAGCTGGGCATGGTGGCATGCACCTATAGTCTCAGCTATTCTGAAGCCCAAAAGTTTGAGGCTGCAGTGAGGTATGATTGTGCCACTGCACTTCAGCCTGGGAGACAGCAAAACCCTGCCTCAAAAAAAAGTATATACTTATTTTTTAAAGATGTGAGGACAATGGCTCACATCTTTAATCCCAGTACTTTGGGACGTTGAGATAGGAGGATTGCTTGAGGCAAGGAGTTCCAGACCAGCCTGAGCAATATAGTGAGACTCCATGTCTATAAAAATAAAAATAAAAAAAATTAGGCCAGCTGCAGTGGCTCACATCTGTAATCCCAGCACTCTTGGAGGCTGAAGTGGGTGGATCACCTGAGGTCAGGGGCTCAAGAGCAGCCTAGCCAACATAGTGAAACCCTGTCTCTACTAAAAATACAAAAATTAGCCAGATGTGGTGGTGGGTGCCTATAATTCCAGCTATTCAGGAGGCTGAGGAACAAGAATCACTTGAACCCAGGAGGCGGAGGTTGCAGTGAGCTGAGATTGTGCCACTGTACTCCAGCCTGAGTGACAGAATGAGACTCCATCTCAAAAAATAAATAAAATAAACTAAAAATTAGCTGTGATCATGTGACTGCTTACCAGCAGCCTGGGCAACAGAGTGAGACCCTGTGTCTTAAAGAAAAAAAAAAATGTAGACTATGTTGTCAAGCAAGGGCCATGAGAGGTTGTGAACGAATGTGTTATAAGGAACCAGAAAATATTAGGCTGAGAAAAGATACAGAGTACAGCGTGAAGAAGTCAGCTAGGTGAACAGAGAGACAGAGGTAGACACAGAAAGAAAGAAAGGCACAAAAAGTAGCTAACTTAGGTAAATAGCAGTGTTAGAGTGAAAATCAAGAATTGTAGAGAGCTGCCTTAGATCCAGAACAGCTTTCTAGGTCCAGTCCTCAGCTTAACTGGACTCCAGCCTCTTTTGGCTAAATGGTTTCAATTAGACCCTATAGCTAGTATGAGTATGCATTCCTGGAAACTATTACAGCTATAATAGTCTAGCATAGCCATAAAAATTATCTTCGCATATAGATAGGGACAGGAACATGCACAAATAAAAACCATCAATTTGTTTGAGAAGGATTTTTGTGGATGACATTTATTTTGAAAAATTCATTATTGTTG
>NW_016107354.1:4285587-4287123 GCF_001604975.1 Cebus imitator
AAACTTAAAAAAAAAACTTACAAAATAGTAGCTACAATGTGACACCCTTTCTTTTGTACAGAGAATAATGCATGCTATCACAGGCATAAAGTATGGAAAGGACAGATACTAACATGTTAACAGCAGTTGCTCTTGGGTTGGGAGGCAGCGATGATTAGAAGAAATTTTTGTATTTTTCGTTTATACTAGTCTGCTTTCTTTTGTGTTTTTCTACCCTGAGTACCTTGTTTGCCTAATTAAAGAGTTAGGGAAAGGAGGAGGGAGATTTCCTCACCTGCTTTTAATTTTTTTTTTTTTTTTTTTTTTTTTTTTTTTTATTCTTTTTGCCCATTTTTTTTTTTTTTTTTTTTTTTTTTTTTTTTTTTTTTTTTTTTTTAAGGAAAATCACGCTGACTGTGTGCCTAGGAGACTATTGCCAGAATTCCCAACGTCTCCCACAGCCCCGTGCTTGGGGAAACCAGAACTAAGTGAAAGACTTTTGCTCCGAGAGCAAAGTGCACAGGTGACAGTCATGAAAAAAGGCCAGACTACAGAAATGGTGGACTGATCCTAGGAAGGGCAGGCTGGCGTGCGGAAGGGCGCCAGCAGACAGCCCTCTCCCTAGCTGGCGCTCACCCCAGCCTCTCCCCGGCCAACTCGGGGCGAAGCGCTTGGATGCGTGGCTCTGGAAGGGCACTGAGCCGGAGCATGCTGGGGCACCGCGCGGGCACCCGGGTGGCGCCGCTGACAAGGGATGCTAGCAAGCTGTGGTCGCGGAGCTAGGAAGCTGTAAGCCTGCGAAAAGCCAAGCCAACCAGGTAGAAGCGGCTCCGCAAGAGTCTGCCCTGGGCAGTGCCTGCCGAGCGCTGCGTTGACCCTCCGAGCCGGCATGCCGCTGCGGCGGAGCCATCGTGAAGTGGCTCCCCGACCAGGCCGTCCTGGCAGCCCGCCCGCCGCGCCCGCCGGGGAGCAGTGCCAGGGGAACCAGGGCAGGCGAGGATCATGTGCTCCGCGCTCAGGAGCCCTGGCATTCCTCGCGGGCGGCTGCTCTGCCCTCCATTTCCACTCAGGGGGCTGTCAGTCTTACTTTAAAAAGACAAAAACACAAATTACGGTGACGCAAAAGAAATATGAAAACAAGAGTCAGAGGACCTAGATTTGACTGTCAACCCATGTGACCATGAGCAGGTCACATTCATGCCTCTGCTCCCCTATCTGTGACATGGATATAATGATCCTATTTGTCCCAAGAGGTAGCCGTGAGTCTTATTAATGAAGATACAATGATATAAGAAAGAGTAATGAAAACTGCTTTGTAAATTATGAAGGATAAGCTGATGCTAGTCCCTGTTCGCTGGATGTATACTTTTCAGGACTTAATAGTTCTTTAGCTTTGAATGTTATTTGTGTGTATTGGTAAATCATCACTTTCCACTTCCACAGCTTAAAATGGAAGACTATATAGTGCAGTGAACTGGGAAGGATATCAGGTCCAAAGCAAAAGAGAGTACATACCTGCCAATATAAAGATCAGTAACATTTCTTTTTTTTTTTTTT
>NW_016107354.1:4288248-4293643 GCF_001604975.1 Cebus imitator
CGGGGTTTCACCATGTTGACCAGGATGGTCTCGATCTCTTGACCTCGTGATCCACCCGCCTCGGCCTCCCAAAGTGCTGGGATTACAGGCTTGAGCCACCGCGCCCGGAAGTGCCATTCTTGAAAACCATCAGCTCTAGTGAGAACTCACTCGCTATCACGCTATCACGAGAACAGCAGCAGGGAACCGCCCCCATGATCCAGTCGCCTCCCACCAGGTCCCTCCCTCAACACTTGGGGATTACAATTCTAGATGAGATTTGGCTGGGGACACAGAGCCAAACCATATCACCAGGTAAGATGTCTGAGTGCATAATATGTGCAGGCTATGTACAGCACACTTTGGGAAACTCACTTCTCGTTGTTTGTTGAGCCCCTCACAGAGCCCAACATGGCATGTCCACACTGACAGAGATCCTAGATATCACCAGGGCCAACTCCCTTTGCAGACTCCACTAGCAGAGAAAGGCCCAGCAAAAGGACCAGACCTGCCCAAGATCACTCATCATGAGAGAGATAGGCTGATGACTCCTAACCTCCAGTCCCATGCTCTTGGCTCCCTTTACACACTACCTCCCCCTAGGTCCCTCCACTCCCCTTACCTCCCACCATCCTGTTGAACCCTCAGGGCTTGTGTCCATGAGAGCCTAATAATGTGCCCCTGTCTGAGTCTAAGAGAAGGGGAGTTGATGCATTTGGGGTGGCTCCCCAGAACCACCTTGGATTCTCTCCTGGTCTCTTTCCTTAGATTATGAACCCCAGGAGAAGAAGAGCCATGATTTAGGAGGTTGGTGTAAGATGGTAGGTGTACAGCCAGAGTTTTATAGATCTCATCTTCCCAAATAAGTAGTGAAAAGGCTTTGGACAAATTGCACAGGATAAAGAGGAGTTGTAGAATTTCCAGGGCTCAGAACTACTGTCAGCCCACAACTTCTGGTGGGACAGGTTGTACCGTGAAGGAAGGCACCTACAGAGGAGACAACTCATGATCTCCTACCTGAGGCTGAGGCAGCTAGCAGAGGGGAGGCTGTTTTAACTGGGCTCCCAGAGGAGCCGCCTTTCATAATTTGTTCACCTGAGGGGCACCTGCTTATAATATGCTCTAAAATGCTATATGAGCTAGCAGAGCCCACATGCATCCCAAAGAAAGTTATGGCAGTCAAGGACTGTGCAGTAATAATCTGAAACTCAAATGAGTCCTCTAGGGCCAAACAAGGATATGTCTTCCTCATCTAAAGGCCATTGCAGAGCTGATGAGCAGTGCTGCCTTGGACCAATAAAGATAACCTGCAGAGCTCATCAGAACTAAGCACTAATAAGATTTAGGTTGGGAAAGTGGAGTACAGAGATCCCACAGAGTCTCACAATAATGCTGCCAGCACTCAAGGTAGACAGCAGAATAGTCTTTTCAGTTCCGCTTACCTTCTGCCAGGTGTTGCTACTAGGAAGGCTGTAGGCTGAAGGAACAAGCCCTGGATTAGGAACCAGAAGGCTAGAGTTCTCACTCTGGCTGTGTGTGGTGTTGGGCAAGTTGCTTTGCCACTCTGGACCCCTGTTTCCTCATCTACATTTTCCTAATTCTTGTTCTGCTGTAAGAATTAGGAAATTGGCCAGGTGCAGTGGCTCACATCCCAGCCGTTTGGGAGGCCTATGATCCCAGCCCTTTGGGAGGCCAAGGTGGGCAGATCGCTTGAGGTCAGGAGTTTGAGACCAGCCTGGCTAACATAGTGAAACCCCATCTCTACTAAAAATACAAAAATTATCAGGTGTGGTGGCATACACCTGTAATCTCAGCTACTGGGGAGGCTGAGGTGGGAGAATCAACTTGAACCCAGGAGGCAGATGTTGCACTGAGCTGAGATTGTGCCACTGCACTCCAGCCTGGCCAACAGAGTGAAACTTTGTCTCAAAAACAAACAAACAAAAAGAATTAGGAAATTTAGGTTCTGAAGTCAGACAGACTTGGTTTCTAGCCCAGGTCTTCCCAAAGGAGCTCAGAGTTCAGCTAAGGACACAGATACATAAACAAAGATTTACAAAAGAGGCTGGCAAAAAAGCAATGATCTTGCTTTTTGCTCAAGGTAGCACAGTAAGTGGCAGAGTGAGGGCTAGAATACAGGGCCCAGACTTTGATGTAGAGACATAATAATCATACAAATGATTAATGAAGGGGCTAATCATAAATGTGACAGTTGCCCCACAAAGGAAAGGCAGAAGATGCTATGCAAACACAAAACAGAGCTGTGGTAAAGATTTTGGACGTTCCCCAAAGAGTGATAGGAAATCATCTAAGCAAAAGGGTGACAGTAAGAGGCTGCTGCAATGAAGACCAGATTGGAAGGATGCAAGAATGGAGGCATGGAGGCCTGTTAGGTCTCTTGCAATAATTCAGACAAGAGATGCTAATGACATGGGTTAGGGAAATTGGGAGACTAGACCAATGAGGCATAAAACTATCAGGACTCAATGACTGATTCCATGTAAAAAGAAGAGAAAGGGAGAAGGCCATGCTAAAGGCAACACTCATGTTACTGATGGAGACAGAAGACAACCGAGGGTCCCCAGCAAAACCCCACCTGCAAGCCAAAAAAAGCCTGAAGGCTGAAAAACTGCTGGCCGCAGATGAAGCCCACCCTTTCCCAACTGATTCCCTCTAAATAAGGCCCACCTGCACACTGGGGGAAGGGGCTGGAGCCTTGGGAAGTTTGCACCTTCAGTAGCAGAGGAGCCTGCTCCCTTCAGCTCCAGTGATGACCTGAGAATCAATCTGTGAGGTGGAGGGCCTGTTAGCAAGACTGTATCTCACTTGCTGAGTTTTTTTTTCCTTTTTGTTCAATGAAGTCCTGTTTTACTAGCTCTTCAATGCATCCGCATGCTTAAATTTTCCTGGTCGTGTGACAAGAACCCAAGGTTTAGCTGAACTAAGGAATAAAGTTATACAACATTACTGGAATGAAAAATAGGGTGAATGATGGTGCCCTTTACTGAGATCATAGTACTAGAAGAGGAGCAGGTTTTGGGGTGATCTTTAGTTCAACTTTAGACACATTGGAGTTTCTAGTTGTGGTCGTTGTGTTTTAGTTTGGTTTGGTCTGGGAATGCTGAGTTTGCCTGTGAAACTGAGAAAATAGTTGGGTATGTAGGTTCCTTGATCAATGAGAGGATTGGATTTTGGAGTCAACCCACTGGCAACTGAAGCCACAGTGGGCAAAGAGAGGCAACCTGCCTATCCCTAAAGCATAGTGGAAAATAGATGGTATACAGGCTTTGGAATGGCACTCTGGTTTTTGGTTCCCTCTTAACCACAAGCCATGTGACCTTGGTCAATTTGCTTAATCAATCTGAGCATAAGACTCCTCACTTATAACATGGAAATAATGATTCCTACCTCACTGAATTATCATAAGAATTATACCATATTACAATTAACAGTTCAAAAAACTCGGCCGGGTGCAGTGGCCCAAGCCTGTAATCCCAACACTTTGGGAGGCCAAGGCGGGTGGATCACGAGGTCAAGAGATCGAGACCATCCTGGTCAAGATAGTGAAACCCCGTCTCTACTAAAAATACAAAATATTAGCTGGGCATGGTGGTGCATGCCTGTAATCCCAGCCAGTCAGGAGGCTGAGGCAGGAGAATTGCCTGAACTCAGGAGGCGGAGGTTGCGGTGAGCCGAGATTGCGCCATTGCACTCCAGCCTGGGTTAACAAGAGTGAAACTCCGTCTCAAAAAAAAAAAACAACAAAAAAAACTCTACTTACTGTATGTAAGGATATTTCAGAGAAACACTTTATCTTATAAGCTTGGTGTGAAATTGCTACAGTCTGAATGTTTGTGTCCCCTTAAAATTCATATGCTGAAATCCTAACCCCTGAGGTGATGATGATATTGGGAGGTGGGGCCTTTGGGAGATGATTAAGACATGAGGGCAAAGCCCTTATGAATGGGATTAGTACCCTTATAAAAGAAGTCCCAGAGAGATCTCTCACCCCTTTCACATGTGAGGTTGCAGTGAGAAGGCAGCTGTCTATGAGGAAACTGCTCCTCACCAGAACCCAACCATGCTGGTACCTTGATCTTGGACTTCCCAGCCTCCAGAACTGTGAGCAATATGTTTCTGCTGTTTATGGCCACTCAATCTATAGTATTTTGTTATAGCAGCCCAAACAGACTAAGACAAAAGTCTAATACTAATATAATTTATCTGAACAAAACAAACCCAAAGCACTTATCGTAGCAGAGAGACAGGATAGCACAAGTTTATGTAAACAATTTAGACGTAGACCACCCTGGGTTCAAGCCTGGGTTTATCACTTCCTGGCTGCATGACTTTGGGCAATTATTTACTGAGTTTCCTTTTCTGAAAAATTGAGAGAATAATAGAATTCACCCTACAGAATTGTTGTATGGATTAAATAAAATAATGATGTAAAGTATCTTGACTTAAAAGTTTCAGAAATGCTAGTTACAGTTATACAAAACATAGTGTCTGGCACACAGTGAGCGTTCATTACATGATTATTTCCCTACCTCCTCCTCACCACTCCTCCAGCCTCCCTATGTCCATCTGCATACATTTTTAGGTGCATAGGCCTTACTCAGGGGCTGTTCACAGAGGAACTAGAGCCCTCTAAGTTCTAATTTCTCACAACACTTCCAGCTCAGCTCTCTCTCCACAGTAATCTAATCTCCCCCTTCATTCAACAAGCCCAACAGATAATGTAGGACATTGTCATGTTGTTAGCAAGTACCAGCTCCTCTCCCTCGCTGGGAATGTAAGAGACAGAGCCTCTACGCCATATGCTCACAGCATCAGCTGTGTTTCCATGACGACAAGCCCAGCACAACTAGATGTTTCAGCAGAGAGGAGCTGTGACACCGAGCTCTCCGCAGAATGTAACTAACTAGCTATTGTTATCTTCCTTGCACTGACCTAAGGACTAAAGCAGGCTGGATGTGGCTCTGAGGAGCGGGAAAGTATGTGTTTGCAAAAGTAGGAGACTGAATTTGGGAATGCAGTCGGCTATTGTAGCAGTTGACTGTTTTGGCTGTAATAAGTTAAAAGAAACCTAAAAACAAAACAAAAATTCCATTCTAAATGCCACAACAGAGGAAGGTACTTATTGCTATGTGAACTATAGGAAGATTTGGACCTAATTCTTCCTAAGGGGTTATAAAAGACTTCATTTAAGCCGGGCGCGGTGGCTCAAGCCTGTAATCCCAGCACTGTGGGAGGCCGAGGCGGGTGGATCACGAGGTCAAGAGATCGAGACCATCCTGGTCAACATGGTGAAACCCCGTCTCTACTAAAAATACAAAAAATTAGCTGGGCATGGTGGCGTGTGTCTGTAATCCCAGCTACTCAGGAGGCTGAGGCAGGAGAATTGCCTGAACCC
>NW_016107354.1:4293744-4296221 GCF_001604975.1 Cebus imitator
TCAAAAAAAAAAAAAAAGACTTCATTTAAAAAACAATCTTTGGTATTTTCTCTATTTTAAAAAACAGAAACATCCTATAAATGTGTTAATTAGGGTACTTTCAGCTGCAAGTAACAGGAAACCGAACTAAAGCAGCTTAAATAATTAGGAGAGTTAATAGCTCATGCTCCAGAAAATCTGGAGGTGAGCCATTCTGGAGCTGGCTAATTCAGTGGCTTAGGGATAACAGCAGGATCCAGATAGTTTCTGTCTTTCTGCTCCTCTGTCCTTGTTGTATCTGCAGTGTCTTTTCTCATGGTTAAGAGATGGTCAAAGCATTTCCAAGTATTACAAGCAGACATTTCATCTCCAAAGAAGAAAGGCATTTGCTCCTGTGAGTTGCTTTTTGGTAGTGAGGAAAACCTCTCCCAACTACCCGCCTGCAGATTTTCTACAGGTCCCATTGGTCACAACAAGGGCCTAGGGTCATGACTTCATAGTGGATTCAGAATCAAGCATTTAGATTTTATCCTGAGGAAAATGGAGAGTCATTAGAGGATTTTCAAACAGGTGATAAAATCAGACCTTTCTAGCTGTTGTCTGTTTTGTAGAGACAAGGTCTCACTACATTGCCCAGGCTGGTCTCAAACTCCTGGGCTCAAGCAATTCCGTTACCTTGGCCTCCCAAAGTTTTGGGATTTACAGATGTGAGCCCCTGACCCAGCTTCGATTTCTGTTTTCAATAGATCACTTAAAGATTAATATGGAAGATGGACTAGCGGGAGGGAAAGATGAGAAGCAGGAAAACCTGCTTCTAGCAGGTTTAGCAAACTGTTGCAAAATCCATGTGAGAAATGATGAGATCTTAACCAAAGTAATGATGATGGGAATTTGGGGTAGGAATTAGGAAAGAGAGCTAATCAGAGATGGTAAATTTTCATTGGCAGTAGATTGGCTAGAAGTCTTGCCACCAACTGAACTGGAGAACATCACAGGATCAGATTTGAAGTAGCTGATGATTCGCTTAATTGTATAAATATTGAACTTGGAGACCATGGTGTTTCCAGGTGGTAGGACAAGATAAAGGCTGGAAACTTGGGAAAGAGATATGGAGATGGAAGTTGTCTGCATTGGAGGGATTGGTTAAAGCCAAAGGAATGGATGAGGTCACCCAAAGCAAGAAGGGAAGAGTGCCAAGAATAGAACCCTGGGTGCATAGCATTTAAGTAATGGACTGTGGGTGAGAATTCCATGAAAAAGATGAACTCAGAGGAATCAGAAAGATAGAAAGAGAACCAGGAGAGGATGGAGTTATAGAAGCCAAAGGACAAGGATTTCCAAAGAGTGTTAAATGCCACAGAGGGGCAAGGGATATAAGGGATTGGCTTCAGCTTTAATGACTTTGATGAGAACCATTGAAGTGAAACAGTGAAGGCAGCAGATGCAGACAACTCTTTCTAGAAGTCTGCCTGTGATAGGGAGTAGAGAGATGATACCATAACTGAGGCAGGTGAGGGAGAATTTTATAAACTCCAAAAGTTGAGTTCTCTCCTCCCTGTGGGCCACTCCAGAGGATCTCTTGGGCTGGCTCCTCAACAGAGGGTCACCAGGTGTCCCTCAGCCTCTGCTCTGATAATGACACACTTATTCGCATGCCCTTATTATTCTTAGAAAATACAAGGGAATCAATCCTGGTCTCCATCTAGTACTGGCTTTCTGGAAATTACGCAAAATACCGGCTGTCTCCTAGATCACTTATTAGTGCCTTGGGGTGGTAATTTCATGGAAATGACTTTGAGGCAAGGCTGAGCCATCTAGCAGAGAGCCATTTACACTCCAGGGTCTGTCTTCTATATCTTCCCTATCCCCTTTGAGGCTGGTCCCACTGTCCCCAGGCCAGGCTCTCAGGGAGCTGTACCCTCACCTTCCCTGCTTCCTCTAGACTCAGAGCTCCCTTTGCCCAGCCAGTCACTCACTGTCCATCTCTTGGTGGCATAATTGTAACCAGAAACAAAGAGTAGGGTATGCACCTTGGTAAAGTCAGGGATGTGTAACTTGATGGAGATCCAGGAAAAGCTGTCAAGACCACACAGATCCCAACATGTGGCCCTGGGACAGGCAGCTCTTACCCAGAGCCTCAGTGGGACACATATTGAGGTATATTTTTGGGTTTTTTTCTTTCTTTGAGACAGGGTCTCACTTTATCTCTCAGCTTGGAGTGCAGTTGCATGATTTCAGCACACTGCAACCTCTGCTTCCTAGGTTCAAGCAATTTTCCCACCCCAGCCTCCTGAATAGCTGGGACTACAGGTGCTTGCCACCATGCCTGGCTAATTTTTGTGTTTTTTTGATAGAGACGGGGGTTCATGACGTTGGCCAGGCTAGCGACCTCAAGTGATCCACCCGCCTCAGCCTCCCAAAGTGCTGGGATTACAGGCATGAGCCACCACACCTGACCATGGTATATGTTTTCTTTTACTTTCTTTTTTTTTTTTTTT
>NW_016107354.1:4297836-4313791 GCF_001604975.1 Cebus imitator
TTTTTTTTTTTAATATCCAAGGAGGCTTTGTCTAACCCAAAGTCTTTTTTTGTTGTTTTTTTTGAGTTGGAGTCTTGCTCTGTCGCTCAGGCTGGAGTGCAGTGGTGCAATCTTGTCTTACCGCAACCCCTGCCTCCCAGGTTCAAGCAATTCTCCTGCCTCAGCCTCTGAGTAGCTGGGATTACATGGTGTGCCACCATGCCCAGCTGATTTTTGTATTTTTAGTAGAGACGAGGTTTCACCAAGCCAGGCTGGTCTCAAACTCCTGACCTCATGTGATCCACCTGCCTCAGCCTCCCAAGGTGCTGGGATTACAGGTGTGAACCACCGCGCCTGGCCCTAACCCAAAGTCTTAAAACTTTACACCTGTGTTCTTTTCCAAGTGCTTTTTAGTCGCAACTCTTACATTGATAATCCATTTGGAGTTTAAACTTAAATTCAGTATAAATTTGATCCTCATCACATACACACCTACTCCTCATCTCAGGCTTACGTTTCACCCTGATTGCTTAGAAAAGAAGTAGAGGAATAAAATCTAGCAATAAGCCATCTCCTCTCCTTAATAGGCGGAAGGCTTCTCCCTCAATATCAATGTTTCCTTTCAAATAAGAGAGCTCAATTATTGTGACACTCTCCATTAATTTACCCTGTCCACGAAAAGTAGAGTGACTTACTTGATTCATAAATGTGACAGTAGGCTGGGCATATTTGATTCAGTGCCTCCTTTAAAATTTCTTTTCTAGCCCAGCACAGTGGCTCACACCTGTAATCCCAGCATTTTGGGAGGCTGAGGCAGGCAGATCACTGGAAGCCAGGAGTTTGAGATCAACCTGGACAACACGGTGAAACCCCATCTTACTAAAAATACAAAAATTGCAAGGCATGGTGGTGCATGCCTGTAATCCCAGCCACTCGGGAGGCTGAGGCACAAGAATTGCTTGAACCTGGGAGACGGAGGCTACGGTGAGCAAAGACTGTGCCACTGCACTCCAGACTGGGCAACAGAGTGAGACTCTGCCTCAAAAAATTATAATAATAATAAATAAATTTCTTTTCTTTTGTATTCTTAGGCTAGAGCCTGACTGCAGGAAGAAGGAGTTCTCTTCTGCTTTTTAAGTCTCATCTGGGAAGGGCCCCATGTCTGGAGGCTCCTGGGGTCCATGCTACCCTCACTGGACGGTGAGTTTGCCTAATTCAGGGGTTCATTAGCTCACTTATTTGGCTCCCCTGTAAACTGTATGCCTCAATTTAACCTTTATTACCTAAAAAGGTGAGTTTTTGTCACCATCTATCTATCTGGTTAGATGGTGACAGACATTCTCTGGTTTCTTAATTTGTGTAGAACCCAGGCAGATAAAAGCAGTACTCTGATTGGCCCACATCAGAGACTCTAACACCCTCTTTCCTGCCTTGAAGGAAAGGAAGTATTTCTAGTTCCTCTAGTATATGGGAGTGGGGAAGAAGGAAAGGGCCATCTCCCTCAAATTTTCTTCTCTCTTCCTCAGTCAGACCCTACAGATAGTTCAGTAATCTACTGCCTAAGCAGATGTCCACATGGGAAATAGATTTGCAGTCTCATCTTCTTGCAGGCAACTCTGATCCCTACAAATGCTTCCTCTGGAGACCATTGTGGTGGGTCACACATGTAATCCACGTGCTCTGGGAGGCTGAGACGGGAGGATCGCTTGAGGCCAGGAGTTCAATACCAGCCTGGGCAACATAGTGAGACCCTGTCTGTACAAAATAAATAAATAAAGAATCAGGCAAGCATTGTGGCATATGCCTATAGTCCTACTCACTGGAGAGACAGGTGGGAGCATTGCCAGAGACCAGGAGGTTGAGGTTACTATGATCGCACCACTGTGCTTCAGCCTGGACAACAGACAGCAATCCTGCCTCTTAAAAAATAAAAAAATAGTAATACTAGTAATAGCAATTCCTTTGGAGCCCCCTTCCTTGTTTCTCCATACAAGGCTTCAGGTAGAGAAGAAAACACCCTCTCACCATGAACAAACGCTGCAGTCTCCACAAGTCCAACTACCTTCAAGAAGTCTCCCCTGCCTTCCATTTTCTATATTTTAATATAATTCAGAAGGTGGGGCCTGACAGTGGAGGGGTGGTGGCTGATGGCAGCAGAACCAATTGTGCATCCTGTTTGTAAGCCCAGGGGAAGCTTCAAGGATCAGAGGGTTCTACACTTTAAATGTAAGTCGTTCTCTTTAGAAGATGAGATATTTTGTTTTTGGTTTTTTGGGCCATGGGCTTTAGTGTCAATTGTAGGACAACAGGAAAAGAGCCACCAACATCCTGTTAAAAAGTAACCACCCATGTGGTCTCAGTGGCTCATGACTGTAATCCCAGCACTTCGAGAGGCTGAGGCGGGTGGATTCCTTGAATCCAGGAGTTCAAGACCAGCTTAGCCAACATGGCAAAATCTCATCTCTACTAAAACTGCAAAAAATTAGCCAGGCATGGTAGTGAACACCTGTAGTCCCAACTACTCAGGGGGCTGAGGCAAGAAGATCGCTTGAGCCCAGGTGGTTAATGCTGTAGTGAACCCTGATTGTTCGTTCCACTGCACTCTAGCCTGGGAGACAGAGCGAGACCCTGTTGCAAAAAAAAAAAAAAGTAACCATTGCTCTTGGCCAAAAATTTTAAAATATTATAAATATAGATATAATACAGGAATTGCAAGGCCCCCAAAACCCCACCCCCCTCGATGGAAGGGAACAGTGTTAGCAGTTGGATATATATTCCTCCAGGTTTTTTTTTCAATGCATGGTATTAACTTTAAGGGTGACCTCATAATGTGCATGCAATTTTGTAACTTCCTTTCTTCAATTAAAAAATATCCTATGCATCCATCAGATTTCTTGCTATCAGAGAATGGAGATAAAAATATGGAAAGGAAGATAACGAGGATGAACCTTCTGGAGTTGCATTAAAAATTGAATATTGGTGGAAACATTTTCTTCAATATACAGAGATAGATTTAGAAATAAATATACATATATGCACTTGAATCTCTCAAGTCACCTGCTTGGCCCTCTTCCAAGTGTACTAAAAAAAAGAAATATACATATAAATGTCTATATATGAAAATATATATACACACAACACATACACTCCACATGGATATACGTAGATATATTTCCTAGCTTTGCCCATTCTTAGAGTCCAGAAACAGTGATATCTGAGACAGATGAACAGACCTAGCACTCAGGCACTCAGTTCTTGATTTTTAAAAACCATCCTTCTGCCAGGCTCAATGGTTCATGCCCGTAATCCCAGCCTTTTGAGAGGTTGAGGGGCATGGATCACTCAAGCCCAGGAGTTCAAGACTAGCCTGGGTAAAATGGCAAAACCCCATCTCTACAAAAAAAAAATATATATATATATACACACACACACACACGCAAAAATTAGCTGGTCATGGTGGCTCATGCCTGTAGTCCCAGCTACATGAGAAGCCGAGGTGGGAGAATCACTTGAGCCTGGGAGGCAGAGGTTGCAGTGAACCAAGATCACACCACTGCACTCTAGCCTGGGTGATACAGTCAGACCCCATCTCAGAATAAATAAACAAATAAATAAATAAATAAAAATAAATAATAAAAACATCCTTCACTAAAAGGAGCCAGGATGCCTTGGAGATATGGCTGATTCCAGGCCTCAATTACAGAAAGTGCAAGATGAGTCTGGTTTAACATCTTTTTGTGCCAGAATGTAAAGAAATGCCAAAAAGTTGATGGGGACGTGTCAAAAGGCAGCTTGTAACTTCCTTTCTTCAATTAAAAAATATCCTATGCATCCATGAGATGTCTTGCTATCAGAGAAAGGACATAGAGGACAGCTTGCAGAGATGTTCACTGGCTAAATCCAGAATGATTTGCATATCAAAGTTACTAAGGATAATAATGAATTATAACCCACTTGTGCTGATTAATTTTATGTGTCAACTTGACTGGGCTATAGGGTACCCAGATATTTGGTTAACATTATTCTGGGTATGTCTATGAGAGTGTTTCTGGATAAAATTAACATTTGAATTGGTAGGCTGAGTAAAACGGATTGGCTTTCCCCAGTGTGGGTGTACCTCCTCCAATTTTTTGAATACCTGAACAGAACAAGAAGCTCAGTAAGAGAGAATTCATTCTCTGCCCTATGCTCTTTGGGTTGGGACATCAGTCTCCTCCTGCCTTCAGACTCAGACTTGGGTTAGAACTTATGCCTCCAGCTCTCCTGGCTCGTCAGCTTGCCAACTGCATATCTTGGGACTTCTCAGCCTCCAACACTATGTGAGAAAATTCTTTATAATAATTAATATATGGTCAGATGTGGTGGCTCATGCCTGTAATCCTAGAACTTTGGTAAGCTGAGGTGGGCAAATCACTTGAGGTGAGGAGTTCAAGACCAGCCTAGCCAACATGGTGAAACCTCGTCTCTACTAAAAATACAAAAATTAGCCGGGCAGGGTGGCAGGTGCCTGTAATCCCAGCTGCTCAGGAGCCTGAGGCATGAGAATGGCTTGAACCCAGGAGGTGGAGGTTGCAGTGAACCAAGATTGTGCCACTGCCCTCCAGCCTGGGCGACAGAGTGACACTCCATCTCAAAAAAAACAAACAAACAAATTAGCCTGTGTAGTGGTGTGCACCTGTGGTCCCGGCTACTCAGAAGGCTGAAGTGGGAGGATCCCTTGAGCCCAGGGAGTGGAGGTTGCAATAAGCCAAGACAGCCCCATTGTACTCCAGCCTGGGTAACAGAGTAAGACCATGTCTCAAAAAATAAAACGAAAATAAATCATATATATTATGATTATTATATGTGTATAGTTTTTTTTTTTTTTTTTGAGACAGAGGTTCACTCTTGTTGCCCAAGCTGCAGTGCAATGGCGTGATCTCGGCTCACTACAACCTCCACCTCCCAGGTTCAAGTGTTCTCCTGACTCAGCCTCCCAAGGGTTTGGGATTATTGGCATGCACCACCATGCCCAGCTAATTTTTTGTATTTTTAGTAGACATGAGGTTTCACCATGTTAACTAGGCTGGTCTCAAACTCCTGACAGGTGATCCACCCACCTCAGCCTCCCAAAGTGCTAGGATTACAGGCGTGAGCCACCATGCCCAGCCTGGGTTTGCTATTTTTATATATTATATATTTTAATGTTATATACATTATAATATATTTTTTAACATACATTTGTATATATATGTCTTATTGTTTTTGTTTCTGTGGAGAATCCAGACATACACCACTGAATAAAACAGGATCATGAGCACATACTGATATAGATTAAATAAGTTAAAGTTTGATGAAGAACAGTATATTTGCTTGGTTTCAAAACATCTACCCACATTTCTTCTAATTAGAGAGGAGCAAAAACAAAAACAACAAATTCTGCCCACAAAATGCTTATTACAAAGGGAAAGAGAGAACGTTTTCAGTGGAGAGAGCTGGAAAACACCACTTTTGTCAAATGATCAAAGTGAACATCATTAGTAATGGGACGAATGAAAACAACATACCTCCGGTAAGATGCAATAAGAGCATAATATGATTCCTGTGATGTGTAACCTGAATCTAATCATTGAGAGAACATCAGACAAACCCAAATTGATAGACATTCTATAAAATAACTAGAACTATAATCTTCAAGGTTATGAATGTTAAGAAAAGACTGAAGTAAACTGTGTCAGATTAAAAAGGAGAATAAAGAGACATGACAACCAAATGCAACATGTAATGCTGAACTGGCTTCTTTGCTGAAAAAAGACCTGCTTGGGATAACTGGTGAAATTTGCATGGGGTCTGAAGACTGGATGGTTGTAATGTGCTGATATCAGTTTCCTGATTTTGATGGCTGTATTGTGGCTATGTCCTTGTGTTTAGGAAATACACACTGAAGTACTCAGTGGTGATGGGTTATCATGTCAGTGACTTGGTCTTAAACAGGGGGAAGAAAATTCTTTATACTAATCTTACAACTTTTCCATGGGTTTCAGACTGTTTTGAAAATTTTATATTCTAGAAAAAGAGAAGAGTATGGCACTGGAAGGCTGATTGCAATCTATGTATGGACAGGACTTGTTGCCTAGAGGCTTCTTGGTATCTTGCTAAGGCAGAGGGCTGGCTTTTTCCCTGGAAACTTCACTCTTGCTTTCCAAGGCATCTGGTGCCTCTAATTCCTGAGCCTTTCTAGGGTACTGCAGCAATATTGGCTTGCTTCTTGTCAGTGTCTCCTTTCCAAGTACCCTCTGCCCTCGTTTGATTTTCCCTGAAAGTAAAGTCCGAAATAAGAAACTGAGTGGAGGTAGTTTATTTGAGGGATGATCCCAGGAAGCAAGAGTGAAGAAGTAGAGAAAAGCTAATCAAAGGAAGAAGGAAAAGCCAATAGAAGGGTGCATTATTAAGGTCATCACTGAGGCAGCTGGGGGCTGAGAAGGGAAGAGTATGCCTTTCTGAATTGTCTGCCCAAGGCACTGGACACTGAAGCATTCATCCTGTCCTTCTGTGGGCCCCCTTTGGTTGAGGACTGTCCCCCACTGGCATTAATTTGGGGAGTCCCATCTCCCAAGTGCCTTTTCTCTTACACATGAGCCAAGCAGCTTTCATAATATTGAAGAAGCTCCAAGGCAAAGAGAGAAAAGATTTGGATTGCATGTATGAGGCACGACGCTATCAGCACAGGTGAGTTTCAGCTGTGGCTAAAGTCACAGGTGGGCCGAGAATATATGAATGAGGTGCCAGGCAAATCTGCTGTAGCAGCTTTGCCTTCCTCCAATTTCTTGAGAAGATTTCTCCACCTGCTTTCTCTATTTCAGATTTCTCCTTGTGTTCCCAAAGATGGAGTTTGTGTTTTTGTTTATTAGTCTGCTTGTTGGCAATGGGCTGATGTCTGAGTAAAGTAGAGGGAAAGGACTTTAATTTTGCTATCCTGTCCTCAGAAGTCAACCAATTGATAACTAATATAACACTTGCTTTTAATGTATCCAATACTTGATTGCACTACTGTGAGTGATTCCCAAACCCCACCCCCAGCTCTTCTAGTTGTCTCATTTCTCAGGATTTCTTTGGCATTGCTGGTTAGTGAAGTGAGATTTTCTCATTCTAGTCAAACCACAGGTTGGACTCCTCCCATCCAAGAGGGAATGGAATTCAGGCTCCACAATTTTCACAGAAGCTTATCAGCTTTATTATCTATTGGTTGTATGCATTTTTTTTTCTGTTTCTCTCTTTTCTCTCTTTTTCTACCTCTCTCTCTAGTGCCTATTGGTCTTATAGTTTTTTTTCTTTTTCTCTCCCTCTCTTTCTTTCTTTTTCAGATGGGATCTCACTGTGTTGGCCAGACTGGTATTGAACTCCTGGCCTCAAGTGATTGTCCTACGTTGGCCTCTCAAAGAGCTGGGATTACAAATGTGGGCCACTGCCCCTGGCCCTTGTCTTATGGTTAAAGCCTATTTATGGTCATCAAATAGATGTCAGAAGTCCTTGTCAAGAAGCAAAACTCAGACTTAAGTGTAAATACCTTCTTACAAGAAACACAGTTGAAATTTAAAAGACCAGTGAGAATGGAGACTGAGATGGGAACATGCCACTCTCAGACAAGATCAGATCCTCTTTTATGCACCGTATGCTTTTAGTACTTTATACTATTATGATTAAATAATTAATTGTGAAATCAATTGTTTAATGTCTAGCCCTCCTCCACTACAAGTTCCATGGGAGTAGATACGTGTTAGTTAAAAATACCTTCTTGCCAGGCACAATGGTTCACGCCTATAATCTCAGCACTTTGGGAGGCCTAGGTGGGTGAATCATCTGAACTTAGGAGTTTGAGATCAGCCTGGGCTACATGATGAAACCCCATCCCTACTAAAAATACAAAAATTAGCCAGGCATGGTAATGGGCACCTGTAATTCCATCATACAAAATCAAGGCATAAAATCTGGAGGAAGAAGAGAGAACATCTCTTCTGGCTCTTTTTTTGAAACAAAGAAACTTTTCTTGGAATCCTCTTACATACTCATTGGTCAGAATTGGGTCGTATGCATATTCCTGGACTAATCTGGGCAAGGGGATAAGATTTCCTTTGGACCAATCAGTCAGGCCTAGCTCTTGGAGCTGGGCATGGAGTCTTCTTCCCTTGATACTCATGGCTGCATGAGGAAGAAATGGATAGCTGAAAAATATCAAGATTCTGTTAAAATGGAAGCTGGAGGCAACACAGAGTGTCCACTAACTCTCCACACAGCAAGAGAGCACACGACTATTCAAATCTGCTAGCCCGGGCCAGACAATAATCTCTATGAAAGCCATTGGCTGTCCTCACTACCCTCCATGTGGACACCTCTCCAAAACATTTCTCCTCTTTCTTTCTTGTTACCCAGCTCCCCATTGAGTTCTGGAATTAGCCACCCCCAGGCACCGCTGCGTTTTACCTTGAGGTTTTTGCTACATTACCATTGAAGACACTGTTTATGCTCTTGTTCAATATCCTTTATATAAGAATCTGTGATGAATGTCTCTTTCAATTACATGTTTGTATCTATGGACAAATATCCTCTCACCAAACAAGGACAATTACACAATCCATAATCATTCTTTCTTGCAGCAGTGAACTTAGAGAGCTATATATAGTGCTCAATAGCATTATGATCTCATCCCAGGCTCCTGGTACCATTACGTTTCGTGTTCCTCTAATATTGTGTCTAACATCTGGTTGTTGCTTTTTCTTCATGTAATAAGTTGATGTTGGGAAAAACCAGACCCCAGGATTTTGAGCTGTTAATGGGGAGAGACCAACTATATGAGAAACTAGACTTATTTTGGTACATTTGCCCCTGGGCCAGCAATTGATTCCCCAGATTACATATCTTAATTAGAGTTTAATCTGATATCTAAAAGCTGACTGGCCAGACATTGGAAACATATTTATATCAGATTATTGCAATTGTCTTTTGAGGACCATAAGGCCCAAAAATACTCTGGCAGTCATTTAGGGAATAAGTTCTGAAGGGAATGGTTATTACTATAGTGAATCATCCTGGCTAGGGTTCCATCCTGTGGCTATAAATGAGGTCTGGGGAGCCACCTCATAGAATGGAGTAAGGCAAAACTTCCTCCTTTCTCTGAGGCCTAGGGCCAGTTTGGCCTGTACTTTAAGGTTGGAATATTTTTTATAGAGGCAGGGTTTCCCCCATGTTTTCCAGGCTGGTCTTGAACTCGTGGCCTCAAGCAATCCTCCCACCTCAGCCTCCCAAAGTGCACTTGGCAGAAACCCTGTCTCTATAAAAAATACAAAAGTTAGCCAGGCATGGTGGTGTGTGCTTGTAGTCACAGCTACTCAGAAGGCTGAGGTGGGAGGATCTCTTGAGCCTATATATAGCCTCAACCATATTTTAAGGCTATATATAGCCTCAACCATATTTTAAGAGAGCTGAAAAGTTTCTATTGTCTAGTGATGTTGTGGCCATCTTAATGTCATAGCACAAAGCACCACTCATGTGTTCGTGGTGATGCTGATGTAAACAACCTACTGTGCCACCAGTTGTATAAAAAGTATAGCACATACAATTATGTACAGTACATAATATTTAATAATGATAATAACTGACTGTGGGACTGGCTTATGTATTGACTATACTTTTTTTCTTTTTTTTTTTTTTTTTTTGAGGAGTCTCACTCTGTCCCCCAGGCTGGAGTACAGTGGTGCGATTTCAGCTCAACTGCAACTTCTGCCTGCTGGGTTCAAGTAGTTCTCCTGCCTCAGCCTCCCAAGCAGCTGGGATTACAGGCGTGCAACACCATGCCTGGCTAATTTTTGTATTTTTAGTAGAGATGGGGTTTCACCATGTTGTCCAGGCTGGTCTTGAAGTCCTGACCTAAAGTGATTGGCCCTCCTCAGTCTCCCAAAGTGCTAGGATTTCAGGTGTGAGCCACCACACCCAGCCGATTATACTATACTTTTTAATTGTTATTTTAGTGTGTGCTCATGCTTTAAAAAAAAAAAAAAGTCAGGTACAGCAGCTCATGCCTGTAATCCCAACACAGGCATGTTAGAAGGGTGTTGCTCTGTCACTCAGCAGCTCACTGCTGCCTCAAACTCCTGGGCTCAAGTTATCCTTCTACTTCAGCCTCCCATGTAGCTAAGACTACAGGCACACACCACCACACCTGGGCATTTTTTAAATTTTTTGTAGAAATAGGGATCTCACTATGTTGTTGAGGCTGGTCTCAAACTGCTGGCCTCAAATGATTCTCCCTCCTTGGCCTTCCAAGTAGCTGGGACTACAGGCACATATCACCACGCAGGGCTGTGTTTATAAATTTAGTGTAGCCTAAATGTACAGTATTTATAAAGCTACAATAAAGTACAGCAATGTCCTAGGCCTTCATATTTCCTCATCATTCACACACTGACTCACCCAGAACAATTTCTAGTCCTGCAAGCTCTGTTCATAGATGCCCAATGCAGGTGTACAATTTTGAATATATATCATATTTTTACTGTATTTTTTCTGTTTAGATGCACAAACACCATTGTGTTACAACTGACTACAGCAATCAGTACAGTAACATGCTGTATAGGTTTATAGTGATGAATTTTTGGAGTTTTGCCATGTTGCCCAAGTAAGCCACCTGCCTTGGCCTCCCAAAGTGCTGGTATTGCATGTATAAGCCACTGCACCCAGACTGGGACATTATATATTTTTAAATATTTTCTTTTTATGAGCAATGTGTATTTAATTTCCCATGTCGGTAAATATATCTATTGGAGAAATTCCTACAGGTAGACTTGCTGAGTCAAAGGATATGGACATCTATAATTTGGTTATATCTTGCTATATTGAGGAGGGATCTGTTCTTGAATACATATAGAATAGCAGCCTGTAACAGTTTCAGAAATACCTGGGAGAATCCATGAAGAAAACTTTTTCTGGCAATTAATTGGCGGAACTTAGTGGTTTGGGTGTAGTAATTCCAGTTGAGTTTAGATCTCCTGAGTGATGGTTATTTATTATAAGACCTCTCATGACAGACACTCCCAATTGTCTCCTTAAATCCATTCATCTCTTCTTTCATAGTAATAGAGGTTAAGCTAGGCAAATGGCCATTCATTTCCTGGTCAGTTTGCAGCTAGATATGACCTTGTAACTAACCTATAAGTAATGGATTATGAGTGGAAGTGAAGGGTGCAACTTTGCCTCACTTGTTTTTTTTTGTTTGTTTGTTTTTAATTAGTCACCCTGGACATTTACTCTCTCCCCTTCTTACAAGCTGAAACGCATTTGGGTCTATGGCCCATCTTTGACCATGTACATCATGATGGTTAATAGTGAGTGTTAGTTTGATTGAATTGAAGGATGCAAAGTATTGATCCTGAATGTGTCTATGAGGGTGCTGCCAAAGGAGATTAACATTTGAGTCAGTGGGCTGGGGAAGACAGGTCCACCCTTAATCTGGTGGGCACCATTTAATCAGCTGCCAGAGAATATAAAGCAGGCAGAAAAATGTGAAAAGGTGAGACTGACCTGGCCTCCCAGCTATATCTTTCTCCTGTGCTGGACACTTCCTGCCCTCGAATATCAGACTCCAAGTTCTTCAGTTTTGAGACTCAGACTGGCTCAACTTGTCCCTCAAGCTTGCAGACAGCCTATTGTGGGACCTTGTAATCATGTAAGTATATATACATATATATATATATATCCTACTAGTTCTGTCCTCTGGAGAACCCTAATACACAGATGAAGACAATGGTATTGGGGATGACAAAACAGTAAGATGGAAGGAACTTGGGACCCTTAATGACTGTGTGGATCAGAGGGGGTTCGCTGTTCCAACCTGCTTACCTTGAGGTGCTTTTGTTAGAGATAAGCTTGTATTTTCTTAAGTCATTGTATTTTGGAACCTTTTTAAAGTTGCTAAAAGCAACTTAGCCTTTACCCTAACATCCATTCATTTTTTTTTCTTTTTGGAAATAGGCTATCTCTTAGAGTACTACCCTCAGTGTTTGAGCAAAATAATTTACATATGCATATGTTTTCTGCCTATTTAAACAGGAATTTAAGGCGGCTAAGCACTGCTCTGCCTCAGAACAGACAAGTCATTCCTTCCTTTCACAATATGTGTTGAAGCCAGCCCCAGGGGTTCACACCTGTAATCCCAAAACTTCCAGCGGCTAAGGCGGGCAGATCTCTTGAGCCCAGAAGTTCGAGACCAGTCTGGGAAACATGGCAAAACGCTGTCTCTACAAAAAATACAAAAATTAACCACTGTGGTGGCATCCACCTGTATTCCTAGCTACTCGGGAGGCTGAGGTAGAAGAATTGCTTGAGCCCAGAGGTTGAGGCTGCAGTGAGCCAAGATCGTGCAACTGCACTCCAGCCTGGGTGACAGAGTGAGACCTAGTCTCAAAAACAATATGTGTTGAGCATATACTATGTGATAGGTACATTGCTAAGTGCTAGGGATACATTGGTGAGCAAAACAAACACTGTCCCTGCCCTCATCCAGTCTGGGGGAGAAGACAGACATTATTCAAACAGTCACACAAATAAATAAGTAGTTATAAAAGGAGTATGAGGGAAGGTCATGTGAGATGGGATAGGAGAGGCAGGCAGTGTCCAGCTCATGCAAGGTGGTAGCAGCCATGTGAACGCTGCATGGTCTGCACCTCTAAGTAGCTGCTGATGAAACAGTCTTTTCACCAGCTTCACTCCACCCAACCAACCTCACTCCATTTCTTTCCTTTAACAAGCATTTATTGATCACCTACTTACCTGACAGCATAAGGGAGCCCTTCTGATCTTGGGAAGACAAAATGCTGGGCCTTAGGAAAACCTTTGGCATCTATGCACATATTTCTCCAGAAAGAGCAATTCTCCACTGAGACTGGATATTTAGCTGAAGTTAGGATGATGCCTGGGAAGGCATGAGTTTCCACTCACTGGAGGCATTCAAGCACAGGCAGGATTAGTCAAACTAGATTTGGAATTTGGGTATGGAACAAAGGTTTGGGACCATGAAGCCAAACAATTCACTCAAGGTCAGCAAGGTCTGGCAGAGCTGGAGCAGGAAACCATACCTTGGCACGTTTCCTTCTGAATTAGCCTCCCCTTATTGGGGTAAGGAGGGAACTTCTGCCATGTGTCCTGCCAGCGTCCTATAATGAGTTCAGGCTTCACCTGTGCTGGTACAGCCTGAGTTTGAGAAACAACTTCCCACGGCTTGTCAGAGGCTAGTAAGGTCCTTCTCCTGCCTCCAGAGAGCCCTGACTTAGCCTCACCTTTCCTCAAAGATCTCCAGGAAGGCTGAGGAAGATGCTGGATTTCCCACTAATGTCACTATTCAAGGGATGACAAGATGATGGAGTAGAAAGAGGCCTGGCAGGCTGCAGTGGGTTGCACCTGTAATCTAAGCTACTTGGGAGGCTGAGACAAGAGGATTGCTGAAGACTGGGAGTTCGAGGCTGCAGTAAGCTAGGATCATACCACTGCACTCCAGCCTGGGCAACAGAGAAAGACCTTGTCTCTGAAAAATAAATAAATAAATGAAAAAGGACTGAATGAGAAATCTGGTCACAGCTCTGTGATGCTGAAAACTCACTTCCCCTAGGGTTACTAATCTATAAAAAGGATTCAGAGTGGAAGAAGGGACTAGATGATGTCTCACACTCTACAGTGTGGTTCTCAGTATGTGGTCCCCAGTTAAGCAGCATCAGATTCGCCTGGAAACTTTTTAGAGATGCACATTTTCAGGATCCACCCTTGACCTACTGAATCAGAAACTCTGGGCTAGGGCCCAGGAGTTTGCAAACCATTGCTCTACAGCACAGTCTTTATGGCACCCAGTACCTCCTGAGCCTGTACCCTGCTCATGGCAGAGCATGTGATGGTATGGCAGATCACTGTGCTTTGCACAGCTCCAGGGAGTGCTTTTCACATTGCAGGCATTGTGGATCTGTAGAGTTATTAAGACAATTTTCTGGCAATCAGAAGTAACATGTCTTGAAGAAGGGACACAGTTTTCTAACTGGACTAGGGGTGAGACTGGCAGGGGCTTGGATTCAGGGCAGTCTGAGCTTAGCTGTGAGACCTCTCACACTTTTCCTTTTGGGCATGTGCTGCTGTATTGCTCTTACTATTTGAAAGCCTGAAAGGAGACATTCCAGTGGAACCTGCTTCCCCTTATCCGCCTTTCTCCAGAAGGGATGTGTTTCCAGTCCAGTGATGCAGAACTGGAAGGATCCTTGGAGACTTCCTCCCCCAATCTCTTCATTTTACAAATGAGGAAACTGAAGCCCAGGGAGATTAAGAGACTTGCTCCATCAAGGACACAGAGAATGAGTGGCACAGTCAGGATAAGACTCGGGTCTTTATTAGAGGTACAGCCCTGCTGACATCTGCATTTAGTGCCACCCAGCACCAATTCTGAACATGTTTCTTCTTTCAATCCTGCCTCCCACATCTATCCCCAACACACACACATACACACACACACACACACACACACACACTCACTCACACACACTAACATGCACACATTACCCTTGGGCTCTCACAGTTCCCTGCTATCTCTCTCTCCATACCCAATAGGAGGAAAGGATGTGAAACTCAGTCCTCTGTAAAGCCCATGGGACTGATGCTAACTCCAAGGACAGTCTTGGGTAGTATAGGGAGTTGCTTTTAAAGCCTCCAGGTAAAGTAAAGTATGGGTCCACTGGCTTACTTTTAGGCATTCAGAGCAGTTAGGGAAAGTGTACTAGAAATGGAAAATTTCCAGGCCTCCCTCCCCTGCCACATGGCTGAGTAAAACCCATTCTGCCTGCCTAGGAGATTCCCAGGGCCTGTGCCGCCACCGCCCACGCCTATCCCTGCCAAATTTGGGAGACAGCAGATTTAATTATTTAACTTAGCTCTGAGTCAAAGGTGGCCCAAGCATCAGAGCCCAAGCCAATGTTGTCAGGGGTGAAATTGCAAAATGATCCCTGTAAGCCCCGACCACATCATCCTTGAGTTATTAAGACTCAAAGCAGAAAATCAGAAACTCTCCAGCAGCCTCTGCAGCAGGCTTCCTCCCAAGGGACTGCACTATTTTTTGTGGCTCTGAGACCCACATGTGGGAGACATTGTTACCTCCCTTGCTGAAGTGTCTCTAAATTGAGGAAGGAATAGAGGAGGTCTGGGTTGGTGACGCAGAAGGAAAGAATGGGTTTGCCCGAACCAAGCAATCATAACCATCTGGGAACTTCTGGCTATAAAAGGAGTTAATTTAGGTAACAGATCCAGGTCCTGCAAGAGCCAAAGCCTCAGGGAGAATCATAGCAACACAGATTTGGGCACCTAGACGTGGTCCTAGCTAATGCAGACATTACAGGATGGTAGTTAACACATTAACTAACTCCACTGTTATACCCACAACCCTTCCTAAGGGTAAATACTTGGTTCATTGTCTCTGCAAAAGGCAGCCAAGGGAAGCCCTGTTTTTACCATGTGACACTATCACCCTTTGGCCACAACTGACTGGACAAGCGAAAGTGAGAAGCTAAACCCAAGTGTGATAAGTCCATAGGCTGAAAAGTGACCTACAACATGAAATGGCACAGAAGGAGGAGCTGGGATAACCATATTTTCTCACTTGGGAATTTAAAAAGAGAAACTCCGAGAGAAGGAGGCATTTCAGAGCAGGAGCTTTGATTCAAGGGCTATGATTTAGAGGGAAGTGGGACAACTATCTTGAGCAATGGACGAACAAATAGAAATTACAAGAAAGACCAGCGCTGACTCCCACCTATAATCTCAGCACTTTGGGAGGCCAAGACAGGCAGATCACTTGATCCCAGGAGCTCAAGACCAGTCTGAGCAACATGGTGAAACCCCATCTCTACTAAAAATACAAAAATTAGCTGGGCGTGGTGATGCATGCCTATAGTCCCAGCTACTCAGGAGGCTGAGA
>NW_016107354.1:4313801-4332600 GCF_001604975.1 Cebus imitator
AAAAAAAAAAAGAATTCCTTTTCCAAATTGTTTAGGAGAGCTGGCTTGGTTTAAACCAGTTATTAGCCAGCATTCTCCCAGCTGGCCTCCCACCCTGAATAGCTGTGCTATGCGTAAGGCAACCCAGGGAGGGTTTCACCCCCTTGCCCTATCTTCTGCCTACAGTTCTAAAGCGGAGCAAGCAGCTGGTCAGAGTTAAGTTTGTATTGATCAGATCATCTCAGTGTGAGAGTGCAATCCTGAAGTCAGTTTCCAGAAACTAAAAACATTTTATGTTGCTTTGGTAATGAATTTGCTGGTTTGCTTTTTCACGTGGGAGAAGGAAAGGAGAGAATGAGGACAGGGTGGGTGCAATAAGTAGGCTCACATGGACGAGCTGTGTGGCTCCCACTGGCCAGTGTTGGATCGCTTCAAAATTTTTTGAACATTTTAGGCGATTGGGTTGTTGCATGCTGGCCTGCATACCATATTCACCCCCTGCTCCTTATACTTGGTACACATGTCTAATCTAAAGGAGAATCATGCTCTTATAAGAGCAGAAAAAGGAGAGAGAGAAATTAGGCCAGGTACTGGCCTGTACTCCCAGCACTTTGGAGGCTGAGGTGGGACGATTGCTTGAGGCCAGGAGTTTGAGTCCAGCCTGGGCAATATAGGGAGACCCAATCTCTAAAAAAAGATTTTTTTTTAATTAGCCAGGCATGCCTGTGGTCCCAGCTACTTGGGAGATTGAGGTGGGAAGACCCCTTGAGCCTGGGAGGTTGAGGCTGCAGTGAGCCATGATTACATCCCTGCACTCCAGCCTGGGCAACAGAGGCAGACCTGTCTCAAAAAAAAAGAAAGAAAAGAAAAGAGAAAGAAAAAGAAGAGAAAAGAAAAGAAAAAGAAATTATGAGAAAGCAGAGTGTGAGGGGATCTATTATTGAGAAAATGGAGCAATCATGTAGATGTGCAAGTAGCTGAGTCACATGAATAGCCCAGGCCAGTGAAGGTCCATAGAAATGGAAACCCTTGGTTCAGGTCCCCTGAGCCTCTTTAGATCCCGCACATTCTTCCAGATCATATGGCTCAGCCCAAGTATAGCCTTATCTCATATTTTTATTTTTTCTTATTTTTTCAATCCCGCTACTGGGCATATGTAATTTTCCACCTCCCGGGTTCAAGTGATTCTCCTGCCTCAGCCTCCCGAGTAGCTGGGACTACAGGCATGTGCCACCACACCCAGCTAATTTTTGTAATTTTAGTAAAGACAGTATTTCGCCATGCTGGCCAGGGTGAACTGGCCAGCTTGAACTCTCGACCTCAGGTGATCCAAACTGATCCAACGCTCGGCCTCCCAAAGTGCTGGGATTATAGGTGTGAGCCATTGCATCTGGCTGATTTTTAATCAATATAATGATTCAATGCTAAAGACAATGTTGAAAGAGGAAAATAAAATCACCTAACCTGCCTCCTCATTTAATAAAATAATAATAATAGTAGCTTTCAATATGTGACATATACTGCTGCAGATCCTTGTACACACTTTACACAATTGCAATTATGGTGAACATACATTTTGACTTTAGTTTGTATTGGATTATTGAGACGTCAAGAGATATTTAGGAGAAGGGTGAGGAAGAAAAGAAGATTCAGTGAAGATCCCCCATGTTTCTGTCTTGAGTAATTGCATAGAACTATGGTGTCCAACACAGTAGCCACTAGGTACATGTGGCTGTTTGAATTTATATTTAAAATAATTAAAATTGGCCTTGAGCAGTGGCTCATGCCTGTAATCCCAGCACTTTGGGAAGCCAAGGCAGGTGGATCACCTGAGGTCAGGAGTTCAAGACCAGCCTGGCCAACATAGCAAAACCCCGTCTCTACTAAAAGTACAAAAATTAGCCAGGTGTGGTGGCACGTGCCTGTAGTTCCAGTACTCAGGAGACTAAGGCAGGAGAATTGCTTGAACCTGAGTGGTGGAGGTTGCAGTGAGCTGAGATCGCACCACTACACTCCAGCTTGGGTGACAGAGCGAAACTCCATCTCAAAATAATAATAATAACGATAACTAAAAAAATAATAATTAAATAAGGTAAAATTCCAGTTCCTCAGCTACTGGCCACGTTTTAAGCACTCAGTAGTTCATGTGGTCGGTGGCTACCATAATGGACAGCCCAGATATAGGATACTGCCATCATTTCAGAAAGTTCTATTGGACATTACTGGGGCACAGGCTCCCCCATTAGCTTATTTTGTTTTTGTTTGTTTTGTCATTCACCACTGATCCCATTATCTTCTATAATAGTGGTAGGCAAACTTATCCTGTAAACGGCCAGATAGTAATTATCATTTTAGGCTTTGAAGGCTGTAAGTCTCTGTTACAAGCTACTCAAACTTGCCATTGTAACATGAAAGCAAGCATAGACAATATATAAACAAATGAGTATGTCTGTGTTTGAATAAAACTTGGTTTACAAAAAAAGGACAGTAAACCATATTTGAACTCCGTTTAGTTTGCTGATCCTTGCTGTACCACACCACCCTATTTATTTCTTTCACAGTGCTAAGTGTTTTGTAATAACTTACTTATTTACTCTCTCTCTCCCTATATCAAACTGGTAGCTGCAACATGAGGGCAGAGCCTATGTCGATTTTGTTTGTTAGAGAGAATCCAATACTGACATGTAGTGCAGGCTTAATAAAACTTTGTTGGCTGACTGAGTGAATAATGTGCCATTTACAGGACTAGGGAATGCCAGAGAAGGAACAGTTTTTGAAAGAAGATAATGATTATCTTTAGGGACATGCCAGTGTTATTATAATTTCTTATTTTTATTTTTATTACTGTCTCTGGAGTCCCACTAAGCTCTAGCCTTCTTTAAATCTAGTTTCGAGGTCAGTGATGTTTCTCAGAGTAGCTGCTTTTTGGACTCACTCCCTCGGAGGCTATAATTGGAGGTCCAGCCGCTGGGGGTTCCCTGGGACATCTGCCATGAGCCAAAGCAGCAGGAAGAAGATTTGGGCCTGGCCTGCCCCTCCCACACATTTGTCAGTGTTGGCTCTAAGAACTCAGATTCCTTTCCCATTCTGTTTGGGCTCAGCTGAATTAGAAAGACCAAATCTGTGACTCAAGGAATTACTTCATGCAGAATTTTCAAAATTTCAGTCATTCATGTGTCTCCTTCACAGTTTTTACTGCATTTCCATACCACCCACACATGCTTAATAGTCTCAGCCCTTTCAAACATTTTTAATGTTTAAACTAAATTGGATCACTCCTTAAAAAAATCAAACGGCCTCCCATGCAGAGTAAATTTTGGAGTTCTTACCGCAGTCTACAAGGCCCAACATCATCTGGCCCCTGGCTACTTCTCTGACCTCATTTCTGCCATTCATTCAGTCAGCCTCACTGACCTCATATTCTTGGAATATTCCAAGCAAGCTGCTGCCTCACAGCCTTGGCTCAACATACCTCAAATGCTTCACTCCTCACACAACATTCCTCAGCAAGGCCTTCCCTGGCCATCCTATATAAAATATAAAATAGCAGCTCTCTTTGCTTTTCCAAGGAAGTTTTAAAATCAACTAGAAAAATTTCACACACACGCACACACACACAGTCAAAATATTGATTGGTATTGCATTAAACTTCTAGAATAATTTGGAAGAACTGACATCTTTATCACATTGAGTCTTTTTCCTACCCATGCTGGATCTTATTTGTTTAGGTTTTTACTTTATATTTTTCATTAAAATTATATAATTTTCTTGATAAAAACTAGGTATACATCTTTTATGAGATTTGTTTCCACATATAAACAATGCTGTTGCTTTTTGTTTTTGTTTTGCTTTTTTTGAGATGGAGTTTCACTCTTGTTGCCCAGGCTGGAGTGCAATGGCATGATCTCGGCTCACAGCAACCTCCACCTCCCAGGTTCAAGCGATTCTCCTGCCTCAGCCTCCCAAGTAGCTGGGATTACAGGCATGTGCCACCACACCTGGCTATTTTTGTATTTTTAGTAGAGACAGGTTTCTCCATGTTGGTTAGGCTGGTCTCAAACTCCCAACCTCAGGTGATCCACCTGCCTTGGCCTCCCAAAATGCTGGGATTACAGGTGTGAGCAATGCTGTTGCTTTTTAAAGGGTATCTTTTAAAAATTGTATTAAAAATGCTTGCTATAATCCTATTTTTATTTTTAATATTATTTATGTATGCCCTCTTTCCTTTTTTTCTTGGTGAGTCTTACTGGTATCAGAGAGATTAAGAACTACTAGTACCTAATTTGGGAACATTCTTCTTGATGTAATCAAAAGCATTGAAAAGGAATGAAAAAGGAGGTAATTAAATATTATTTAATGCTGATATTCATGTGGAAACTTTAAATTATTTTCTGTCCTACCAAAGCTATATGACTTCCACACTGGGAAGCATTGATTTATTAAACGTCATAACCGCACTGAAATGCCTTTGGGGCTATAGGTCACTTTGCTCACCTCTGGGCCTGTGTTTAGCTTAGGAGTAACAGAAGGATGCTGGATTAGGAGACATGGGTGTGAAAGCTATCCCAGAGAAGAGGGAATCCTAGAGTCTGGATAAACTGAGAGGTGTCCTCTCAGCACCCCACAGCGTGCTGCCTCTATGAGAAGCTGTGCACACAGAGGGGTTCCCTAGGGCAAGGATTGTAGGTGCAGGGAGCAAGGGGTGGCATGGGCCTCCCTCCCTTTCCCCACCAAAGACTCAGGCTCTGGGTGTGAAGCAGGAAATGGGGTCTTCTTAGAATTGTCGAGGTTTCCTGGAAGCCTGTGAGAGCTGAGACCATCTGGCTTTCTAAAGCTCACTTTTTGATGGAGGAGGGACCCCCCTCCAGGGACATAAGCTCACTAGTTGTAAACACTGAGGCCCTGGGGGTACTGATGTTTGACTGGAGGAAGAGGCTGTTGGCCCTGGACTCTTCCAGTCTCCACTGCTGTTTACTCATGACCACACACTCCCTTGTCCTGTGGTCAGTCTATGTAGCCTGTGCTTGTCAAATCAAACTACGTATTCCAGGAAATAGGAGCATTTTAAGGCTCTGCCTTATCTGATAAACCCTTGAACTGAAGAAGGCAGGAAGCCACAGACTCCTCGGTGGGCAGCACCTACCTGGGGTTATCCCCCACCTCAGAGGGGAAGGCAGCTATTCTGAGTCATCAAGGAAGCCTAACAAATAACACCCACTTACATGTTCACATCATCAGAGACGGAGGCAAAGGCCAAGTTGAATGCCTGGAATGGGGGCACTGAGAAGAGCAAAGGCTTTGGGAAGACAGGGCCCAGGTTCTAGTTCTGGTTCTTCTACCTCCTAGCCATACCTCTTTGATAATCTCTCTCAGTCTCTGAAAGCCAAATAACACGATGATGTAATGCGATCCCATTAAAAAAATTGTAGGCCGCATGCAATGGCTCACACCTATAATCCTGGCACTTTGGGAAGCCAAGGTAGGTGAATCACTTAAGGTCAGGAGTTCGAGACAAGCCTGGCCAACATGGTGAAACCCTGCCTCTACTAAAAATACAAAAATTAGCTGGGCATGGTGGTGTACTCCTATAGTCCCAGCTACTTGGGAGGCTGAGATAGGAAAATCGCTTGAACCCAGGAGGCAGAGGTTGTAGTAAGCTGAAATCACGCCACTGCACTCTGGCCTGGGAGGCAGAGCCTTGATTATAATATTTTGTAAGCTCATACTAACTTTCTAATTAATAAAAGAACAACAGTCACAGTTTATTATAAAGTTCTAGGCAAATACATGTTTTCTATTATTATTTTATCATTGCTCCTTCATCCAGTCCTAGAGTCAGAAAATATCACCTAAGAAAACCTCACCTAATTACATGTTCCTTACTAGAGGCAGACAGATTTTAGGGTGGAAGTGGTATGGGAGAAAGCAGAGGTTTTTCTTTTAAAATTTAAAAGTATTAATACCAAAGAGGACTTCAAAGAGGATACAAATCCAGGCCCAGGCACAGAGGCTCACATCTGTAATCCCAGATGTGATTCCACCTTTGGGAGGCCAAGGTGGAAGGGTCACTTGTGCCTGGAAGTTTTAGACCAGGCTACACAACATAGCAAGACTCCATCTCTACAAAAAATTAAAAATTAGCTGGGTGTTGTGGTGTGGGCCTGTAGTCCCAGCTACTCAGGAGGCTAAGGTGGGAGGATCACTTGAGCCTGGGAGGTCAAGGTTTCAGTAAGCCATGATCACACATCTGCACTTAGCCTGGGTGACAGAGTGAGACCCTGTTTCAAAAAAAAGAAAGGATACAAATCCAGGAAGCTGTGGAATGGTAGACGCAGAAGCACCTACAGTAACACCCTCCATTATGAATTTCTCAAACATGTATGTAAAAACATAAATGAAGCTCTCAAAAAAATGAGACATCCTGTCTTAAATCTTTGCAGGATATAAGGGTCACTAAGGTCTTTTAGCTTGAACACAAAATATTTAATATTTTGCATATAGAGAATAAGAGTTGTCAGCATGAAAAAGGATAAGAAAAAGATTTATAATCAATGCTGTGTAGGAAGAAAGTGAAATGACAAATACGAGCCTACTTAGCAGATGGATATTAGAGAGAGTGAGAGATAGATGAGGGGCAAATAGAGAAACAGAGCAGAAAGAGAAGAAAGGAAACTGAAAGCTGAGACCATTCCCAGGCACCATAGCTGGGTGACAGCCTCTGAGAAGATCCAAGGAGTCTGGCTCTGGTTAGAAGACTTTACTCACTAAACAAATTGTTATGTTGTGCATACTGTGGGCCAGGACTCTTGTAGACATTAAAAGTACAAAACTGAATAACCCAAAACCTACCCTCATGGAATTTATATTCTAGAGGGAGGAAACATAATAAACAAGTAAAGCTAAAAGTATGGCATGTCAGGTAGTGATAAAACTTTAGATAAAACTAATGCTGAGTGAGGGCAACAGGAAATGCAGAGAAGAGGAGTGAAGGAGAGAGGTGGGAACCTTGTGTTATTCTCTGTAACTGGTTCCATTGTCAGCCTCACTGGGAAGGAATCATTTAAGCCATGGCCTTAAAAGACCCACGTGAACTAGCATGCAAAAAAATGCAATAGGAATGATCACAAAAGATGCTGTTAACTGTCCAGCCAACATCCAGTTATTCCTTCCTTCTCTTTAACAGAACCCATCTCCCTTTGCCAAGATGCAGCCATGTGATCAGGAGAAAGCTGGGCTCAATCTCTAATCCCAGAGGTGGATCTCGTTAGATCCCAATTAGTCTAAGTCAATTATGGCCACCAGTGAGTGTGTCAGGAAGCTAGGCTTAAGCCAGTCAACACAGGGAATCCCCCTGGTCACTGTCACTGGTCCAGGAGCAGGCACATACCCTAAGCTAGCCTAAACAGATTGAAAGAAAGGGTTTATATTTCTGTTTGGGGGAGGAGATTTTTTTCTCTGTTATGACGAATGTGAACAAGGAAGCATGTTGTCACAGTTGCTTAGGACACGGTGACACAGCCGTCTTTGGACAATGAGGGAAGCCAGCCCGCAGACAGAGCCAGTACAAAGAAGAGGGCAGAGCTGGGAGCACTACAGAGAAATGGAGTCAGAGCCCCGATTATTCCATGCCTGGAGCCTGCTCTACTTCACACTCCCCATTATGTACCATAAAGAATCTCCTTACTGTATTTATGCCAGGTCAAGTTAGGTTTTCTGTTCCCTGGTGCTTAAAGGTTCTTAACTATGACAATAAAAATAATAGCAGCTAACATTTCTTGAGAATTGGCTTGTGCCAGACTCACACTTTATATTGGTAATTTTGTTTAATGTTCTAAACAATCTTACGAGGCAAATGGAACTACTGTGCTTAATTGTAAGACATAAGCGATTCTGCTCAAGGTCATATGAGTGATTAAGTTGCAGAACGAAAATCTTTCAGAGCTCAGAGCCTGTGCTCTTAATCACTGTGGTGATTCCATCCATATGTGAGGAGGAGGAAGAGAGGAAGGATATTGTGAAGAAGCCCTAGGAAGAAGAGGAGACGGAGATATTATTCATTGTATTAATATAATTATATAATCTTGCTCTCTCTGCCTGGAATTCTTCATCCCTGGGACAGCTTTTCTCTGCCTAGGAACTTCTTTTTGTTCTTTAAGAACTTGACTCAGGACCAGGCACAGTGGCTCACGCCTGTAATCCCAGCACTTTGGGAGGCTGAGACAGGTGGGTCACCTGAGATCAGGAGTTTGAGACTAGCCTGTCCAACATGGCAAACCCTGTTCCTATTAAAAAATACAAAAAAATTAGCTGGGTGTGGTGGCAGATGCCTGTAATCTCAGCTACTCGTGAGGCTGAAGTCAGAGAATCGCTTGAACCCGGAGGGCGGGACTTGCAGTGAGCCGAGACTGTGCCACTGCACTCCAATCTAGGTGATAGAGCAAGACTCCATCTCAAAAAAAGAAAAAGAAAAACAAAAACAAAAAAAACTCGACTCGGATAATCACCTCCTTTAAGCAGCTTTCCCTCATTCCCAACTCCCAAATCTCCAACCCTCTGGGATCCCACAGAAATGTGTTCAGATTTCTATTATACCCCAGGTTATTTTATAATATGTTTGTTTTCATACCTTCTCCTTTTACTAAACTCAGAACTCCTTGAGGGCAAGCACTTATTTCAGTTATTCCGTGTGGTTCCCTTGCTCAGCTTAGCTCATCGTGGGTGCTCAGGAAAAGTGTGATTAAATGAGGTGGGCATCTAACCATCAAACATCACACCTTGAGCGCCCTCTGTCTTACCAGACACTGAGGAGCTACATGGTTAAAAAGATCAGGCTTTTGTCCTCCTGAAGTTTATAAACAAATTGAGGATGGGTTCATATCTTTCAACTATACATTACAGAAACCCAGCTCAAACCAGCTTAAGAAGTAAAAAAATAATGTGGGTAGAGGGCAGAATTAATTTGTCCCAGGCAGATTACCTCCAACTTCAGGAATCACTGAATCTAAGATCCAAGAGTTTCCAACAATATCATTCTCAAAATTACATCTCTTTCTATAACTTGTTCTTGGGTAGCTGCATTCTCAGGGGTTTTTTTTTTCCATGTGAAAGTACTTCATAGCTCCATGTTTGCATCCATCACAGCAATTAGAGCTGCTTGTTCCAAGCTTTCCAGCAAAAGTAATGCCCAGTGGTTCATCTGCCCTTCACAGAACCATTCACAGTGACTCTGATTGAAAAGGCCTAAATCACATGCCTGCCTCTGGATTTTAAGGTGAGGTTAACCCCACCCAAATCATATGGACTAAAAGTGAGGGAAGATGGTTCACCAGAGAAAAATAAAGTTGCCGTTACCAAAAGTGGGAGAGGATGTTGGACAGGCAAAAACCAACATGTCCTCCTAGAGGAGATGTCCTATACACCAATAGTTATGGCAAGGCTAGGAGTCATGCCTGTCTTGAGAGCTTACAGTCAAAGATTAGATAGGAGAAATGGATCAATTCAAGGACAGCTGTCCATGAACACCTGTTAGGGGAAAGTGTATGAACTAGGTCTTCTGGATAGGTAGACTTATGGTATGTGAAGATGAGAAAGCTTTTCGGATAATGTGGAAAGGCATGAACAGAGGCAGAGAGGCAGGGATACTTTGGAGGTTTTCCAAGTTTGGTGGGAAATTTTGGGAATTAAGGCTGGAACATTGGTCAGGAGTTAGACCCATAAACAATCTAATAATGCCCTAATCCTTTATTCAGATGTCTTTCATATATAATCTCAAAAAAGTATACTAATTTTGGTGGGCACCAGGAGTAGGACAATTCTTCCCATATTATCAATTGCGTGTTACCCAGTACAAGAGACACCTGCTGCGACAGAGATCACTGTGCCCAGACAGAACAGTATGAGTAGCCCAGTGTTCTGCCTTTTAGTCTAGGACTGTGCTCCTCCTCCCCACAAAGCCCCTCTCCTCCACAAAGAGTGAAAATGAAGTCTGGGGTTCAAAGTCACCAAGACAGCAGCTGTGGCTCAGCCCCACCGCCAGCCTGAAGGGGCCTCTGGAGGAAGCTGTGGGAACTATGACCTAGGCAGAGAACAGGTATCTGACTTGCATAATGGCTAAGAGCAGACGCCAGAGCCAGACAGGCCTGCCATTTATGATCAGTTTCATCACACAATGTTACCTCAGACAAATTATGACTTCTCTGAGCCTTAGTTTCCTCAACTGTAGAACAAGGATAGTAAATAAGGTCTGAATGAGGTAATGCATATTAAGAAGTTAGCACAATATGGTGGGGCAAGGTGACTTATGCCTATAATCCCAGCACTTTGGGAGGCTGAGACAGAATGATAACTTGAGGTCAGGATAACTTGAGGTCAGACAGAATGATCACTTGAGGTCAGGGGCCTGGGCAACACGGTGAAACCCTGTCTCTACCAAAATACAACAGTTAGTTGGACATGGTGGCAAATGTCTATAATCCCAGCTACTAGGGAGGGTGAGGCAGGAGAATTGCTTGAACCCAGGGGGAAGAGGTTACCATGAGCCAAGATCGTGCCACTCCACTCCAGCCTGGGCAACAGAATTAGACTCTGTCTCAAAACAAAAAAGAAAAGAAAAGGCCGGGCACGGTGGCTCAATCCTGTAATCCCAGCACTTTGGGAGGCCGAGGCGGGTGGATCACGAGGTCAAGAGATCGAGATCATCCTGGTCAACATGGTGAAACCCCGTCTCTACTAAAAATACAAAACATTAGCTGGGCATGGTGGCGCGTGCCTGTAATCCCAGCTACTGAGGAGGTTAAGGCAGGAGAATTGCCTGAACCCAGGAGGCGGACCTTGTGGTGAGCCGAGATCGCGCCATTGCGCTCCAGCCTGGGTAACAAGAGTGAAACTCAGTCTCAAAAAAAAAAAAAGAAAAAAAAAAAGGAAGTTACCACAATGTCTTTTTGTCTGCAATAAGTGGGATATTGAGGACATTACAGTGTGGTAGAGATCCTTGAGTCAGATTGACTTCTCAAGGTCAAATCCTGGTCCCAACACAATTATTGCATTTCACTGACCTGTAAGGTACTTTCCACACCAACCACCCCATATTTTAAACATCTCTGATATCAGAATGCACCTCAGCATTATAACATGGTTTAATTGTCACTTATTATCTCTTAGAGTATATGAGATAATAGCCTGTCTTGACACTTGATCTCTTTTTTTTTTTGAGACGGAGTTTCACTCATGTTACCCAGGCTGGAGTGCAATGGCACGATCTCGGCTCACCGCAACCTCCGCCTCCTGGGTTCAGGCAATTCTCCTGCCTCAGCCTCCTGAGTAGCTGGGATTACAGGCACACACCACCATGCCCAGCTAATTTTTTGTATGTTTAGTAGAGACAGGGTTTCACCATGTTGACCAGGATGGTCTCAATCTCTTGACCTCGTGATCCACCCGCCTCGGCCTCCCAAAGTGCTGGGATTACAGGCTTAAGCCACCGCGCCCGGCCAACACTTGATCTCTTATGTTAGGCAAATTACTTAATCTCTTGGTACCTCAGTTTCTTTAGTTGTAAAATGGGGATAACAATAGTGTCTACTTTATAAAGTTGTGAAGACTAACTCAGACTTGGCTTTGCGAGTTTCTGGCACATGATAGGGCTTAATAAATTCCATGTATTGGTACTATTTCTTTTATTATTATCTCAAACCAGCTAATGGGGGTGTTGGGAGCTGCATGAGCTGAGCAGCTAGAGGCGGAAGAGGTGAAAGCTGGTATGGGAGGGGCGATATTGCTTCTCAGATTCAAAAGGGGAGTGTGATGAACAGTAGCCAGGAAGCCAGACAAGTGTCCGATGCAGCACAAGGTTGATCAGGTCATATGGTTTTCAGGTGGGAACCATGGGAACCATATTAGGGGACCAGGGCTAGCTGCCCAGTGGGGATGGGTTGGTGGGTTAAAAGGGATGGCTAGGTTGGGCTAGTTGGTCTATATGTTCTCTTTGAACTTGCATGTTCACTGACTATAATAACTACTGTCTATTAAGTCTACTATGTGCCAGGGCACTGTACTAATTGATAAGTACTGTCTCACAGAAATCTGTTATCAACCATATGAGCTAGGTGATTTTATTAGAACAATTTTATAAAAGAAACCGAGGTTGAGGCTGGGTGTGGTGGCTCATGCCTGTAATCCCAGCACTATGGTAGGCTGAGGCAGGTGGATCACCTGAGGTCAGGAGTTTCAGACCAGCCCAGCCAACACAGCAAAACCCCATCTCTACTATAATACAAAAATTAGCTAGGTGTGGTGGTGCATGCCTGTAATCCCAGCTACTCTGGAGGCTGAGGCAAGGAGAATTGCTTGAACTTGGGAGGTGGAGGTTGCAGTGAGCCAAGATCACACCATTGCACTTTAACCTGGGGGACAGAGCAAGACTGACTCAAAAAACAGAAATGAAAAACAAACAAACAAAAACAAAAGAAATTGAGGCTCAAAGAGGTAAATTAACATGTTCAAAGTCATGTGGCTATTAAGCGGTAGAGCTGGAAATTGAATCCAGTTTTTTTGACTTTACATCTGGCACCTAAGTTCCTCTGCTGCACTCTTGTACTCAGTTCTCCAGCATATCTCCATGTATCCAGAAGGAATTTTTCTCTCTTTTTCCCTTTCTTATTCCTCCCCCACCCTACAAGTCTCCACCTCCCAAGTCCACAAATGCCAAGCTCACAAGTCATCTGTTTTGCCAAAATTCTGTTCTGATTTGATAAACGCTAGCTGGGCCAGCTCACTCAGCATGATTCAGCCGGAGAGAATAGTGAGGCTGCATGCTCGGCATGCCGACCGGCTGAGCTCAGGCAGGATGGGCGGCGTTCAGGAACCTCAGCCTGACAGATGGCTCCACTCGGCTGTCTCCACGGGCCTGATGCCAGGGACAGCACTGGCTCTCAGCAGGAGGGAGGTCCTGTGAGTTTCATATGCATGGATGTGTGTGTATGTGTGTGTGTGTGTGTGTGTGTGTGTGTGTGTATGTGTGTATGTGTGTGTGTGTTTGCATGGACCATGCAGGAGTGAAGCTGTGTATGGCCCAGAGTGGCCATTTGTATGTGGTCAGTTTGTCCATGTTTGTCTGTATGCGTGTGGATGAATGTGTGTTTGCATTCATGTCATGCACACATGACTGGCTGTGTGTTTGTGTGTGTATTTGTGTGTATGCAGAAGTGTGTGTGTGTGTTTGAGTTTTGAATTTGCATTCATATAGGATGTGTGCTCGTGAGCATGAAAGGGAAAGCGGACGGTGAAAGGTAGGGGGAGAAGGATTGCGGGCTTTAAGAGTTGAGAATGTTGAATTTCCCACTGGCAGTGGAGGGATGCTGTAGGCCCCTCCCTCCAGCTCTCTCACCTCATCACAGGACTGATTGACATCAGCAGCAGCAAAAGGTCATATCAAGCCATTGTGAAGTTTAGGCTCTGGCTATAATTTAGGTTTCCCAAACCAACTCTTTGGCTACAGTTTTCCCCTAAAGTAGGGGTACTTAACCTGTTTGTGAATCTAGGGTCCCCCTGAAAATCTGGTGACCAGAATGAATCTTCCAGGAAAATGCCCTCAAAACACATAATTTCATATGCAATATTACAGAGTTCAAGGGGCTCTCCAAAGTCTATTCATGGACCTCAGGTAAGGAAACCAAGTATTACATAAATACTTATTGAATGGCTATGATACTGAGCCCTTGTTAGAGAGATAAGTACATAGAAGAAGATGGCCACTGTTAAAAGAGTACACAGTCTAGCAGGAGAAATAGATGTAAATGCATAACTATAGGGCACTGTGACAAGTGCAGTAGCGGCTGGATGAAAGAATTGCCAGAGTTCATGCCTGTAATCTCAGTACTTTGGGAGGCCGAGGTGGGTGGATAACAAGGTCAGGAGTTCAAGACCAGCCTGACCAACATGGTGAAACCTTGTCTTTACTAAAAATACAAAAATTAGCTGGGTGTGATGACAGGTGCCTGTAATCCCAGCTACTTGGGAGGCGGTGGAGGAGAATCGCTTGAACGACAGAGGTTGCAGTGAGCCAAAATCATGCTGCCCCTGCACTCCAGCCTAGGCAACAGAGTGAGACTCCATCTCAAAAAAAAAAAAAAAAAAAAAGAATTGCCAGAGCATGAGAGGAATGAGGGGAAGCACCACTTCTTGAGAGGTTCTGGGAGAAACTCACTGAAGAAGAGGACACATAAGCTATACATTGAAATAGGAGAAACCATTTATTGAACAGGGAAGATGCAGAAAGATTTACCAGGCAGAAAGAACAGCATGCACAATGGCAGAAAGGGGTGCAGTATTTGGAAAACAATAAACATGAGATGAGCCAGGAGAAAGGCTGAAAGAGTTTAGAGGCTGACTGTGAAGGGCCTGGTTCACACTAAGCTAAAGGTTTTGGCTTTTATCCTGTAAGAAAAGGGGAACTATTGGAGCTCTTTAAACAAGAGAGTGACATGATTTAATTGATGTTTTGCAAAGATGACAATGCATCCAGCACTTATCTAGAGGCCTAATCAGTGGTTGTTGCAATAGTTCAGGTGAGAGAAAATAAAGGTGTGAACAACAGGAATGTGTGGGAAACTACGACATGGGCTTAAAGAAAAGAGATACTTAAGAGATATTGCCGGGCGCGGTGGCTCACGCCTGTAATCCCAGCACTTTGGGAGGCCGAGGCGGGTGGATCACGAGGTCAAGAGATCGAGACCATCCTGGTCAACATGGTGAAACCCCGTCTCTACTAAAACTGCAAAAAATTAGCTGGGCATGGTGGCGTGTGCCTGTAATCCCAGCTACTCAGGAGACTGAGGCAGGAGAATTGCCTGAACCCAGGAGGCGGAGGTTGTGGTGAGCCAAGATCGTGCCATTGCACTCCAGCCTGGGTAACAAGAGCGAAACTCCGTCTCAAAAAAAAAAAAAAAAAGAGATAAACTAGTAAAAAATTAGATGTCCTCATTAAATGTGTGGGTGTTAAGAAGAAGAAAGATGGCCAAATGTGGTGGCTCATGCCTGCAATCCCAGCACTTTGGGAGGCCGAGGCGGGCAGATCACGAGGTTAAAAGATCAAGACCATCCTGGCCAACATGGTGAAACACTGTCTCCGCTAAAAATACAAAAATTAGCTGGGCATGGTGGTGCGCACCTATAGTCCCAGCTACTTGGGAGTCTGAGGCAGGAGAATTGCTTGAACCCAGGAAGTGGAGGTGGCAGTAAGCTGAGATTGCATCACTGCATTCTAGCCTGGTGACAGAGCGAGACTCTGTCTCAAAAAAAAAAAAAAAGAAAAAAAAAAAGGAAGAAGGAATTGTTGAGCATAGTTTCTATGTTTCTAGCTTGAGAAGAAAGGTAGATGATAGTGCCATAGCACTGCGATGGAATCACAATGCAGTTTAGGTTCTTACGGGAAGATAATGAGTTATGTTTGAGACACAATGTGAGATTTCCAAGTAAAAATATATATCAAGCAATTGACTATATGGGTCTGGAGCATTTGGGAAAGAGATTTAGAATATAAATTTGTGAGCAACAAGCAGACAACTGATGGGCAATAGATGAGATCACTAAGGGGAAATTTAGACATCCAGTGAGAAGAGAAGCAAGAAAGAAGCCAATATTTAAGAGAACATGGAGGAAGAGGAATTTGTAAAGGAGACTGTGAGAGAGGATTCTTAGGGTGTGAAAAGGTTGAAATAAAATCAGGAGAGGTATCTCCTGGAAGCTAATATTGCACAAAATTTTAAGAATGAGGAAGTAATAATTAGTGTCAAAGGCTAAAAAGAGGCCAAGTAAGCAGAGAACCGATGTAAAAACCATATATAATCAAAAGACAGAAAGAAGACTGGAAGGAAATATGAAATACACAAAACTTTAATTAGAGTTATCAGTATAGGGAATTATGGGAGTTATTACATTTATCATAGTTATTACTATTGGAGATTATGGGCGCTTTTATATTCTATTTTATAGTTGTTTATCTCAATGTTCCCAGATCACTCCAGTGCATGCGGACCAAATTTGAACAACGAGAGAGAATACCTGGAGAAATTTTAGAAGGCATTAGAATAGAAAACTTTCTTCCAGCCAAGACATACTAACAGACCCTGGATTTAGACCCTGCCTAAAACAATGATAAAGCAATAGGCTGGGCTTGGTGGCTCACGCCTGCAATCCAATACTCAAGAGGCCAAGGCAGGTGGATCATCTGAGGTCAGGAGTTCGAAACCTGCCTGGCCAACACGCAGAAACCCCCTCTCTACTAAAAATTCAAAAATTAGTTGGGTGTGTTGACACATGCCAGCTACTCAGGAGGCTGAGGCAGGGGAATCGCTTGAACCCTGGAGGTAGAGGTTGCAGTGAGCCAGGAGAGTGCCACTGCACTCTAGCTTGGGTGACAGAGTAAGACTCTGTCACAAAAACAAAAAACAAAAAAAAAACCCACAACTAATTATAAAGCAGTCAAAATATGTAACATAACTGTTTCTGGTAGTGCAGGAAACTGATCCTTGAAAGAGAGAGTGAAAAAGTTGAGTACTAATATGGCACAAGCTTACTGTCTGGAGAGTTTCCAGGCTGTAGTGCATAGAATAGTAACCTAGGCAGAGCTGGAAGATTCTCTGAGTTGAGGAGACAGCTGATTATCCAGGGAGGCCAAGATGGCTAGAATTCATAGGGCAGAGTATCAGAGGGGAGAAAGTTGCACAGAGAGAACTCTAGAGATCTGCAAAGAGTTCTCACTAAGTCTTCATCTGAGTTCTAAAGATTGTATGCATATGAGGAAGCTACTAGAGGCTGGATAAAGCACACTTCACAGAAACAGGTAGAGCTCACACAAGATTGGAAATTGTTCATATTCCTAACAACCAGGGTGAAGAAATCTCATAACATATTGAGTATGGGAAAAATACCCAGAAGGATATTGCCTTATAATGGAGCCAAATTAGTCCTAGAATAGACTGTGCTCCCAAAGCTTCAAAGCAACTTCCAAGGCATCAAACTGTTTCTAAGCAAGTAAACTGCATCCTGAAACAAAGCTCAAAACAATTAAGGAATACAAACGTCTAGCACCCAACAATGTAAAGCTTACAATACTGGCAATGACTCAAACTTAGCAGACATGCAAAGAAGCAGGAAATTATGGTCCATAATGAGGAGAAAATCAATCAAAAGAAACAGGCCCATAATGACACAGATGATAGAATTAGAAGACAAGAATGATAAAATAGATTTTATAAATACATTTTACATGTTTAAGAAGAGAGAGGAAAGCATGAGCATGTCCAAGAGAGAAGGAAGATGCAAAAAAGGCCTAAATCAAACTTAAAGAGATGAAAATTACAATATTAAGATAAAAAATATACTGGATGGAACTAACAGATTAAATGCTGCAGAAGAAATATTAGTAATTTGAAGACATGGCAATAGAAACTATCCAAAATAAAACATAGGAAAAAAGATGTAAAAAAGGGAATGAGCATCAGTGAACTGTTAGTCCTTAATATATGTATAATTGGAAATCCTACAAGAAAGGACACGGAGAAGACAGAAGAAATACATGAGGAAACAATTGCCCCAAAATTTCCAAATTTAATAAAAATTGGAAACCCACAGATCCAAAAAGCTCCATGAATTCCAAGCAGAAGAAACATGTAGGCAACACACTAAGGCATACCATAATCAATTTACTTAAAACAAGTGACAAAGAGAAAATCTTCAAACAGCTAAGAAAAAAAGATGTAGCAGAGAGGAGCAAAATGACATGGGATGTTGAGGCAGGAGGATCACTTGACTTCAGAAGTTTGGGGCTGTAGTGTACTGTGATCACACCTGTGAATAGCTGTACTCTAGCCTGGGGAACAAAGACTCTGTCACTGAAAAAAAAAAGATATCAGACTTCTTATCTGAAATTATGCAAGCCAAAATAGAGTAGTACAACATTTTTTATGTGCTAAAAGAAAAAACTGCCAACCTAGAATTCCATACCTAACAAAAATGTCTTTCAAAACTAAAGGCAATCGGCTGGGCATGGTGACTCATGCCTGTAATCCCAGGAGGCCAAGGCAGATGGATGACTTGAGGTCAGGAGCTCAAGACCAGCCTGACCAACATGTTGAAACCTCATCTCTACTAAAAATACAAAAATTAGCCAGGCATGGTGGCATGCACCCATAATCCCACCTACTCGGGAGGCTGAGACAGGAGAATCGCTTGAACCTGGGAAGCAGAGGTTGCAGTGAGCCGAGATCATGCCACTGCACTCCAGTCTGGGTGGCCAAGTGAGACTCCCTCTTGGAAAATAAATAAATAAATGAAGTCAATCAAACATATTATGAAGTCATAGTAATCAAGAAAGTGGTATTGGAAGAAAGATACGCATATAGATTAATGGAACATAATTGTCCAGAAATAAAACTTTACATTTATGGTCACTTGATTTAGACAAAGGAGCAAGGATGACTCAATGAGGGAAAGAATAGTCTCTTCAACTAATGGTGCTGGGAAAATTAAATATCCATATGCAAAAAAGCGAACTAAAACTGTTACCTTACACCATATACAAAAATTAATTCAAAATGGATTATAGACCTAGACATTAGATAAGAAAACATAGGAGAAAAAAGACTTCATGGCCTCTGGTTGAGCAAAGAATATTTAGACGTGACACTAAAAGCACAAGCCATAAATGAAAATTTTGATAAATTGGACTTTACCAAAAAGAAAAACTTTTGCATTCAAAAGATACCATTAAGAAAATGAAAACAAGCCGGGCGCGGTGGCTCAAGCCTGTAATCCCAGCACT
>NW_016107354.1:4337264-4339351 GCF_001604975.1 Cebus imitator
TGAGACGGAGTTTCACTCTTGTTACCCAGGCTGGAGTGCAATGGCGCGATCTCGGCTCACCGCAACCTCTGCCTCCTGGGTTCCGGCAATTCTCCTGCCTGAGCCTCCTGAGTAGCTGGGATTACAGGCATGCGCCACCATGCCCAGCTAATGTTTTGTATTTTTAGTAGAGGCGGTGTTTCACCATGTTGACCAGGATGGTCTCGATCTCTTGACCTCGTGATCCACCTGCCTCAGCGTCCCAAAGTGCTGGGATTACAGGCTTGAGCCACCGCGCCCGGCTAATTCTAAACTATTTTTTAAGGGATGTTTGTTTAGTAAGCAGCCTTGGAAGATGGAGAAAATGTCTCTCTCCAAGGCAAAGGGCTCATTTGTTTCCTGATTCATCCTGTAAAGACAATGTCTTCTTCTGCAGTGAAGGTTGGGCAGGTTTGCTTGTAGACTTTAGCTTTTAACCATATACTATGAATGTAACAATTGACTTCAGAGTGTTTTCTCTTGTATGGCCCAAACACAGACTTAAATATCTACAGCTACAAATATTTACAGCTATGATATGCTCCAGGAAATACCTATACCAGGAGGTGGTTGGGAAAAGCGGGGGATGGGGAGGTAGGAGGAGAAGAAACACGGAAAAGATTGCATAGTGGGAATAGAGTGAAGGTTGGAGGAGAGAACTTCACAAAAGAAAACTGCAATGCATGGCAACATGTGGTTCAATAGAAGCGTTCTGGTTTGCAGAACAGTGGCTAACTCAGCAGATGAACCAGAGCTTCCTGCCCTTTTTGCAGATGGCATGAAGATAAGAGTTTGCCAAACAATTAAGATGGGCTCTTGATTGAGCAGAGAAACCATAACATGGGACACACAGGGTTACCCTATTGCCCTGATGTCATTCAAGCTTAAAGGAGACACATCTACAGACAGGGCTTGAGCCTCATAATGGTGAGAACTTCCTTGGGTGTCTCAATGGCATGGAGATGAAATTCCCAAGAAGGCAGAAAATAGAGGTGGTTTTATTATTTTTTATTATAATTATAAAAGTAATGCATGCTTATTGTAAAAATTCAAACAGTACAGAGGACATAAAGGGGTAAAAACCCTCTCCCTGCCAATTTCATTCCTGAGGGATACCTGTCAGCAGTTTCTTGGGCATGCTTCTATGCACTTTCACTTTTATTTAATGTCTCTCAAAGTAATATATGCACAAGGCTTTTAAAAAGAAAGTCACATAAACACAAAGCTTGTAACAAAAACCAGTAATCCCTGTCCTGCCTCGCCTCTCCATTTCTCCAAGTCCCTTTTCTCCAAGGTAACCATTTTAGCCTTTTTTTAAATAGTCTAATCTTGGAAGTGACATTTTAGAGATTTCTTCTGGCATTTACATATCTCTGCTTTTCCTAAATAATATGCTGCTAATGCTAATTTTTGATTAATCAATTTCAGACGTATGTAATGACTTCTTTTATAATGCATTCAAGATTTAGCTCTCTCACACTGCTATCCTATCTGCTGCTTCTCCCCTATACTCCCAACAGAATTGTACTACAATTTTTTTTTTGCCAAATCAGTATTTAGTATTTCATTATTTGCCTTACAACTATTTACTTGTTATGTTATTATAGGTACACTAAGATTATATTTCTTTTTTTGTTTTTTTAAGACAGGGTCTCACTCTGTCACCCAGGCTGGAATGCAGCAGCATAATTTGTCTCACGGCAGCCTCCGTGCCCCTGGCACAAGCAATTCTTCAACCTCAGCCTCCGGAGTAGCTGGGACTACAAGTACATACCACCATGTGTGGCTAATTTTTGTATTTTTTGTAGAGACAGGGTCTCACTGTGTTGGCCAGGTTGGTCTTGAACTCCTAGCCTCAATCTACCCTCCCACCTCAGCCTCCCAAAGTGCAGGGATTACAGATGTAAGCCACCATGCCCTGCTCAAAATTACACTTCTTTTCCTACTTTTGCTTTTCTTAGATCTAATAATTGCCTTCGTTTTTCACCTAAGTAATTTTCTTTGTAATTATTACCTATAGTTAATTCTTCTGACACTACAATAATCTTTTTTTTTTTTTTTTTTTTTTT
>NW_016107354.1:4339541-4367792 GCF_001604975.1 Cebus imitator
GGGGTTTCACCATGTTGACCAGGATGGTCTCGGTCTCTTGACCTCGTGATCCACCCGCCTCGGCCTCCCAAAGTGCTGGGATTACAGGCTTGAGCCACCGCGCCCGGCTTACAATAATCTTTCACTACAGTTTTCATTTAGTCAATTGCATCAGGTAATCTGTCTGTTCCCATTTTTCTCTTGAAAAACTGAAAATGAAAAAAAAAAGAAAAAAAAATTGAAAATGAATTTCCTAGAGACTCCTGGAGACTCATTTTCTTAACTGATTGCACCCTAACCCTTCTGCTTAGCTGTCTTCTCAGCACTTTTTTTCCCTGTCATCCTGAGAATTCTCTTTTGCCTTTTTCTGAGTTGGAGTCCCTGCTGCCTAGAATTTGTATCTTCCTCTTTATCAGCTTGCACCGTTGTTTAGGAGATATCTATTCCAGTAGCTTCATCAGTTTTAACCTGATTACTTTCCTCAATGAACCTCTCTTGAATCACCCTCTCTTTGGCCTGGTTATGCTCTACACGTGGTGCAATGCTGTGATTCTAGAATCTCTACTCATTGTCACTCTTCAGGTGCTCTTCATATCCTTCCTTGCTGGATCTTGTTTTCTTTGTTTACTCCTATATTGTGGTGTATATTTCAGACATTGCATGTCTGTAAATTTCTTCAGTCTATCTTCCCACTTGATTATAGTCTGGCAAAGTATAGAATTCTTAGGAAGTATTTGCTTGCAGAATTTTAAAGACATTGTTCCATTTCCTTCTTGATTCCAATGTTGTTATGAATCCTGAAGACATTTTGATTCCTGATTGTATATAGCTCATTGTTTCTTTTTGGAAGTTTTTAGGGTCTTCTCTTTTGTACTTATTTATGTTTAGAGACGGGGTCTCACTCTGTTACCCAGGCTCAAGTGCAGTGGCAGGATCATAGCTCACTGAAGCATGGCCCTAGTGAGCTTAAGCAATCCTCCTGCCTCAGCCTCCTGAGTAGCTTGGACTACAGGCATGCACCACCACACCTGACTAAATTTTTAATTCGTTGTAGACATAAGGTCTTGCTATGTTGCCCAAACTGATCTCTAACTCCTGGCCTCAAGTAATCCTCCTGCCTGAGCCTCTCAAAATGTTTGGATTACAAGCATGAGCCACTATACCCTGCTAGAATCTTCTCTTTGTCTTCAGTGTTCTGAAGTTAACAAAAGTGTTTGGAATTTCACTAAGTGCTGAGATACGAATATATTTTCATTCATTGTGTTGGACAACTTGTAGAAGACAAAATGCTCTCCACAATTGGCTGAGCAAGTGAAGAGATCTTGGGAGGTCACATACCAGCTATTTTACACTTTGGTTCAGAGTGAGATACTAATCATCTTATTCTGCCTAACTGCAAAGTTCCCGGGAAATGTGCGGGGCAGAATAGAATATTTGGTGAACACCACTATCTCTGACATAGGAAGAGTAGACTATAGAAATTTTGTTATAAAGGGAAGGAGAGAGATAAGGTAGTAGCTAGGGTGACAGGAGGTGAGTGATTTTTTTTGTTTTTCTGAGAAGGGAATTGTGTGTGTTTAGAGGAGAGGGAGTGGCTAAGCAAGGAGCATAGTATTGGTCTTGGAGAAGCTGGAAGAATGATGAGCCTTAGAAAGGAGATTCTGATCTTCTTTCTCTGAGATTGGCAGGAAGGAAGTGAAGGAAGTACAGTTAGCTAAATTTGTAGGTGTAGAAGCAGGAAATTGAAGTTCACATCTGATATTTTAAATTTCCTAAGAAATAGGAAGCAAGTCAATTGCCAAAATTGGTAGTAGTGGTGGTGTGGTGGGGAAAGGACCAGGTTATGGGCCTTCAGGAGTTTGGGAAAGGTTCTTGAATCTATCTGCAGTAAGCCGTCTGTCTTCAGATGGATAACTATTAACAATAGCTTCCCATCTGGTTTACTTACCTCATTAAACCCTTTTTTAAAAGACAAGACATATCAGATCATGCCACCCTCTGCATGAAACCATACACTTGTTCAAAATCCTTGAAATGACCCAAAGATTTGGTTCACATTGTCTCTTCAGCCTTGCCTTCAAGCCTCCATACACTCTAACAGGAACCCTTTTCATTTTCTTCCTCCTTTCCTCCTTGAGGCCCTCACAGATACTCTTCCTTATACCAGGAGAGTCCTTCCATTTCACTCCTACTCCTTTCACTTGGCTAATTTAAACCCTGTCTCTTTTTTTTTGAGACAGAGTTTCACTCTTGTTGCCCAGGCTGGAGTGCAGTGGTGTGATCTCGGCTCACCGCAACCTGTGCCTCCTGGGTTCAAGGGATCCTCCCGCTTCAGCCTCCCAAATAGCTGGGATTATAGGCATGCACCACCATCCCTGGCTAATTTTGTATTTTTAGTTGAGACGGGGTTTCTCCATGTTGGTCAGGCTGGTCTCAAACTCCTGACCTCAGGTGATCCGCCCACCTCTCCCTCCCAAAGTGTTGGGATTACAGGCGTGAGTCACCGTGCCCGGTCTAAACCTTTTCTTTAGGTCTCAAACTAAATGTCACTTTCTCAGAATGGTCTTCCCTGATTCTTCAGTCTAGGTTAGGTCTTCCTATTGTACGTTCTCATGATACTTGGGAGTTTTTTCCTTGGTAGCACTCTTCACAATTGTAATTATAGTTGGCGCCTGAACAACATGGGATTGAACTGCATGGGTCCATGTTTACATAAATTTTCTTCTGCCTCTGCCACCCCTGAGACAGCAAGACAAATCCCTCCTCTTCTTCCTCCTGCTCAGGCTACTCAACACGAAGATAACAAGGATAAACACCTTTATGATAATTCATTTTCACTTAATAGTAAATACATTTTCTCTTCCTTGTGATTTTCTTTTTTTTTGAGACGGAGTCTCACTCTGTCACCCAGCCTGGAGTGGCGCGATCTTGGCTCACTGAAACCTCCGCCTCTCGGGTTCAAGTGATTCTCCTGCCTCAGCCTCCCAAGTAGCTAGGACTAATTGGCTAATTTTTTTGTATTTTTAGTAGAGATGGGGTTTCACCATGTTTGTCAGGATGGTCTCGAACTCCTGACCTCAAATATCCACCCACTTCAGCCTCCCAAAGTGCTGGGATTATAGGTATGAACCACCGCCCCCGGCCCCCTGTGATTTTCTTAACATTTTCTTTTCTCTAGCTTACTTTATTGTAAGAATATAGTATATAATTTGTATAACATACAAAATGTGTGTTCATCAACTATGTTACCAATAAGATCAACAGTAGGCTATTAGTAGTTATATTTTTGTGGAGCCAAAAGCTATACATGGATTTTCAACTGTGCAGGGGGTCAGTGCCTTAACCCCCTTGTTGTTCAAGGGTCAACTGTATATGTTTGTATATAGTGAACAAGGGGTCTGTCCTCCACTAGATCAGAATTCCATGAAGGTAGGCACTGTGTCTGTTTGGTCTGTTATAAGTTTAACATGTAGCACATTGCCTGGCACGTAACAGATGGCAAATAAATAGCTGTTAAATGAATAGGTTAATAAATTTTGTTAATTAATCCATATATATTGTGAAGAGATAATCAAGGTCACAATTCTTATGAGAGCCCAGTCAAGAATGGAGACCACAGCACTGCTGCAGAGTCAGTCTGCAGGGTTATGTTCAGCAGCTCCATTATGGGGGTGAAGAAGGCAGATAGTCGAACTGATGCAAGGTTGAGAGTTTTCAGAGTGGGTGTGGAAGAAAAAAGACAATGTTGGTCTTCATGTGGCACAATAAGGTCTAGGCAGAATAGGGAAGGGAAATATCGAGAGGAATGATGAACCTGGTGGAAAATAGTGAGGCCAAAGACCTGGTGGAGTCCCGGATATGAAGGAGAATGTGTGATGGGAGTAAGAGTGAGAGAGCTAGGGAGCCAGGGGGTGATAGTCAGAGATTTAGTACTCCAGACCTGAAGATCTCAAAAGTGGAGCAGTGCCAGGTCTTTAGAGGATCCAAGACATAATCATGGAAATGAATGAGTGGAGTGGCTGTGAGGTGGTGGTTACTGTTGCCAGAAATAAGGAATATGGAGGCTAGGATGTTAAGTGGTTCCATACAGTGAAGTTACCTAGGTGACAGCGAGACTTAAAGTGAAGAAGACTGTGTGCCAAGTACCAAAATCTTTAAGGGCTGAAGTGGTCAGAGGATGACTCCTACAAAGATAGCAGAGAAGATAGCATAAGCCTCAAACACAGGCCCTTCCTCTCGTTCCTTACATTCTTGCATCAGTCATTCAACAGTCAAAAGTTCCAGGACAGAGGGTCTGATAGGCTGAGCTGGATGGTATAAGCCTCAAAGGAGAAGTAAATTTTGCAAGTGGGAGAAGTATGGTGGTAGGTTAGTGTCAATGGGGAATGACAAGACTGCCAGTGAAGTCCCCAGTAGTATATGGAAGAAGTGAGAAAAGGCAGCGTCTAATCAAGAAGCTGGAAGAAGATATAAGGGAGGTATTGCATTGAGAAAGAGCTAGGTTTCCTTTAAGCAGGAGGCAGAGAAAGTAAACTGCCAAAAAATTAAAGTTTTTTGGGAAAAAAAAAAGGGGCGGTTTTTGTTTATTTGCCTATTTTTCAATGAATCAAGGATTGTTCCAGCAGTAAAAGTAACAACATGTAATACAGGTATTGATCGACTTACGACCTATGCAACTTATGACCATTCGACTTTACCACCACAATCGCTAGCCACGACTGCTCCGCGTCTGGCAGTGCAAACGTTGCCCAGCTGGGCATATGACAGTGTGGACCAGCTTCCGGCAGCACTACCATCTCCGCGTGCACCATTTCGACTGTACATATAGCCTACTCAACTTAGACCAAATCGTGTTACAACCAGTCTGCCGGTCCCAATTGTGGTCGTAAGTCGAGCACTAGCTGTAGACAGAGGATAGGCCCTGGTCAGAGGTCAGGGTTCCATTCCTGGCTCTATTACTTACTAGCCAAGCAACTTTAGCCAATTACTTCGCCTCTTTGAGTTCAGTTTTCCCATTTGTGAAACAGTAACCTAATAACTGGGTTACTTTGAGGATCAAATGAGATAATGGGTACAAAACTGCATTATAAAGTGTAAAGTGTGGTCCCCACATGTTGTTATCATTAATGTACAGTGAGTTCATGCTAGCATTTGGATCAACGTTCTTATTCCTGACTCAGTTTGGAACAGTCCTGGGAGGAACACAGGGCAAATACTAACTCTATTTTAGAGGTGAGATAAAGTACGACGCTAAATTGTGCTATGTTGTGTAATGGTGGAATAGAGAGTGCGGTGTGAACACAGAAAAAGGAACAATTCAGAGCCTAAGTGAACTTTATAGTGGAAATGCCACTTGAGCTGGCCCTGAAGATTAAGTCAGAGAAAGGGAGAGCTATTTCACTCTCCTTAGTTAGTGGTAGAAATCAAAGTAGAAGCCAGGGCCACAAACATGCGGTTAGGTGCTGCTTCCCAGTGCTCTTTGATCCCCCATGACAGAGCATATTCTTTGTCTTTGCTAAGGGCCTAGCTGCCATGGGAGCACCACCATTCTTGCTTAGTCTCTGCAATTTGCTGTCAACAACTTACTGTCAGTGTGCAAATGTACAGCTCAGATCCCCCGTATATGCGGCATCACACTTCAGTTTCTGCCTCCAAGCGTCTTCCCAGTTGTCTGATGATGCCTGCTGTTGGCTGACTGCCATGCCTTATCTGGGAATCAATGAGACCAGTAGGTCAACTGTAAGCAGCTCTCCCAGGAAACCAGCAGGGTTTTAAAGGAATCGTGACTCGTCACATACACTGATTGTTTTGCATTTAAATGAGGTTGCTAGAGGTCCCTCCATTCTATCCCCTCTTTCCCTATTTCCTTCAGTGACTTTGGAGAAAAACCAAATCCTGTTTGGTTTCCTTCTTCCTCAATCTCTTAGGTTCCTAAAGTCTAACTGTTCCCTTCATACTTTTTCAAAGGGCACTGGTGGGGACCCAGTAACCCACCCATTCCTAAAAACATGGTTACCCAGTGGTGGGCCATATTTCTGTTTAATAGCCTGGCATAATAATAACCATGGTATATCCATTTTACAGATGAACAAGCTAAACCTCAGAGAGGGTAAGAGGTGAGACGCTCAGGGTAGGGAAGCCACCATGGAGAAAAACCAGAACAGGAGACAGGAATATAGCCTAAGGCAAGGCAATAATGGCTATCTGTCAATGTTTGGCTGCCCAGCATCTATTTCCCCACTTCCTGATAGTACCCTAATTTCTGCACACATTATGTGCAGTCTTGGTGGGAGCGGACATTCAGAGGCATGCCTCCCACTACAGTTAGGGAAGGGCTACAGAATTCTGACCTTTGAAGATTAAGGAAAATAGCAGAAGTTACCTCCCTGCTGAAACTAGTATGCAGCTAGCCCATACTCCATGTTTAGCAAATGTCATTTCTGCTCAGCACTTTCTTTCTTTCTTTTTTTTTTTTTTTTTAAGCAGTTTCTTTACTTACCATCTGAATGGTGTCAGGCAAGCTACCTAACATTCTTTGCCTCAGAAACGATGTGTGCATGTTGGTGCAGTGGCTCACGCCTATAATCCCAACACTTTGGGAGGCCAAGGTGGGTGGATTACTTGAGGTCAGGAGTTTAAGATCAGCCTGACCAACGTGGTGAAACCCTGTTTCTACTTAAAATACAAAAATTAGCCAGGTGTGGTGGTATGCTTTTATAATCCCAGCTACTCAGGAGGCTGAGGCCGGTGAATCATTTGAACCAGGGAGGCAGAGGTTGCAGTGAGCTGAGATCGTGCCACTGCACTCCAGCCTGGGCAAGACAGTGGCTCTGTCTTGGGAAAAAAAAAAGAAAGAAAGAAATGATGTGTGTAAAATCACCATTGTTCTTAACATGCGTTAAGTGCTCAGTGGTTAGTTACTGCTCTGATTGTCATAATTATTCTTTAGTCCCCAATGAATGGGTTGAATCAATTGTGGTATATCATCAGCATGACAGAAACTATTTAAAGTAATATGGAAGGCCGGGTGCGGTGGCTCACGCCTGTAATCCCAGCACTTTGGGAGGCCGAGGCGGGTGGATCACGAGGTCAAGAGATCGAGACCATCCTGGTCAACATGGTGAAACCCCATCTCTACTAAAAACACAAAAAATCAGCTGAGCATGGTGGTGCATGCCTGTAATCCCAGCTACTCAGGAGGCTGAGGCAGGAGAATTGCCTGAACCCAGGAGGCAGAGGTTGCGGTGAGCCGAGATCGCGCCATTGCACTCCAGCCTGGGCAACAAGAGCGAAACTCCGTCTCAAAAAAAAATAAATAAATAAAAATAAAGTAATATGGAAGCAGATATTGACTTATTGAAACAGAAACTGGTTTATATGGTTGAATAAAAAGGTCATATTATGATCATACTTTGATTAAAAAAATATATATATAGGCCGGGCATGGTGGCTCATGCCTTTAATCCCAGCATTTTGGGAGGCTGAGGTGGGTGGATCACTTGAGGCCAGGAGTTTGAGGCCAGCATGGGCAACATGGTGAAACCCTGTCTCTGATAAAAATACAAAAATTTGCTCGATGTGGTGGTGCACGCCTGTAATCCCAGCTACTTGGGAGGCTGAGGCAGGAGAATCACTTGAACCTGGGAGGTGGAGGTTGCAGTGAGCTGAGATTACACCACTGCTTTCCAGCCTGGGCAACATAGCAAGACTCTGTTTCAAAAAAAAAAAGAATAAAATACACCTGAAATCGTATAAGTATTCAGTATTTATCTCTGATATTTTATTTTTGCCTTTCTTCATTTTCTATTTTCATTGAACAGACACTAGTTAGTAGTTACTAATTTTTAAGTTTAAAAAGGCCATCATTTAGTGGAGAATCAAGGCTTGATTTCAGCCAGGGGCAAATTCAAGCAGACAGCACAAGGCCGCCAGGTTCCACAAAATGGGGATGAAGTCAGGATAGCAGTCATATCAGACATCTGGATGGATACTTTGGGTTTAAGGGGCAGTCCTAGGCAGTGGCTAGATACCAGAATCCAACCCTCGAGGGGAGTTGGTGGCCAGAGCAACTCGGGTCCTTGTTAACTACTTTAATTCCCTGAAAACCTTTTTTAGTTACCCTCCCCATCTACCAGCCAATGTCTACCCCATTAGCCTAATTTATTTCCTTCCTAGGACTTACTCACTCTGACAACACCTTATTTGCTGGTTGTCACAGGAATGTAAGCACATGTGCGCAAAGATTTTGTCTGTCTTATTCATCACATACATGCTGTGACATGAGTGCCTGCACAAAGGAGGAGCTCAATTAAAAACAGAGAATTAATGTAAAATCAAAACCCACCAGGGAATAAAAATAAGCAGGGAAATTGAGGCAGAAATTCAGTTGTGCCTTTGGAATTCAGAAATGTGAGGGGTCAGCAACTATGTGTTCACCTTTTGGGGTTGGATTCAAAGTGAGGAATATAAGCAAATACATACAATTTCAATGGTCTTTTTTCCTTTCAAAAAGCAGTTATCACATTTTTAAAAAATGGTGATGACACTTCCAGAAGAATATGACACAGTCTCTATGTATGAGCTTATTGGAAGTCTGGGCTAAATGAGTAACTTCCTGAATGATGTGAAAAGTGACGAGGCTGTGGCATTCTGGAAAAACTTGATGCAAACTGTACACTAAAGCAATTCCATGGAATGACATTTAAAAGTTTAAATGGCCACTTAGTTTAAAAGATTTTGGCTTGAAGTTAAATGAGTATTTCTTTTTTTTCTTTTTTTTTCTTTTTTTTTTTGAGACGGAGTTTCGCTCTTGTTACCCAGGCTGGAGTGCAATGGCGCCATCTCGGCTCACCACAACCTCCGCCTCCTGGGTTCAGGCAATTCTCCTGCCTCAGCCTCCTGAGTAGCTGGGATTACAGGCACGCGCCACCATGCCCAGCTGATTTTTTATAGTTTTAGTAGAGACGGGGTTTCACCGTGTTGACCAGGATGGTCTCGATCTCTTGACCTCGTGATCCACCCGCCTCGGCCTCCCACAGTGCTGGGATTACAGGCGTGAGCCACCGCGCCCGGCCATGAATATTTCTTATACACATCAAAATCCCTGGCATAACTGAGTTTTTCTGGGACACAAGGAAGCAGAGAACTCTGAGTTTTATGTCAAACCTTTTGTGAATAAGCAAGTAGGAAAAATGAAAGGGAGAGGGGACAGCTGAGACTTTCATTCAACATCTTTTCTATGCCACACACTAACAAAAGCCATGACTTTTCTCATTTAATAACCCTACAAGGCAGGCACTATTTATTTCCATTTTCCAGAACAAAAAAATAAGGCTAAAACAGACTGACTTACCTAAGATCATAGTTAATAAATTACAGAGGAAAATCTAATTCCAGGTTTATTTGATTCTAGAGCCTGCATACTTTCTATTTACCACACTTGCCTCTCCAGCATTCCCGGAATTCCCCTTGATGAAATATATTGTTCATCTTAAAAAAAAATAAAAAAGGCAATAAGATGGCCTAAAAGGAAGCAGGAAGTAATAGGAGAAACTAAGTAATTCACAAACTATTAGGTTGAATCACATAAAATTGCTGATACTTGACTTTTTTTAACCCATAAAAGAAACAATTTCATATCCTTCAACTTCATAGTATGGTATTAGTTCTGTGGATAAAGATCACCATGACAAACCCTATTAATAACTACTCCATCACCCAGCTGTACACACCTTTACTGATTAAATTTCATGTCACTTTAGTAGTGGCTTAAGACAGGAAGGGTTTTACATATGAAGAAGAGCACATTTGGTATCCCTATGCATTTTTCAGAGCAGCATTTCCCTTACGAAAACAGGTAACTTTTCTTAAAGGCTTCTACCTGTCCCTTACTCCCTCCTGCTTCCATGTCCCACTTTCCACATCATGTTCTGTCAAAATCACTTTTTTTTTCTAAAAAGAGAGAGGGTCTCCATCTGTTGCCCAGGCTGGAATGCAGTGGCACAATCATAGCTAAATGATTAGTCTACTGAGTAGCTGGGCCACCATGCTGGGTTGATTATTTTAGCTTTTGTAGAGACAGGGGTCTCACTATGTTGCCCAGGCTGGTCTCAAACTCCTGAGCTCAAGCAATACCCCCAACTTGGCCTCCCAAAATGCTACGATTATAGGCATGAACCACTACACCCGGCCTGAACTTTCGCTTCTACAGTTGGCTTCTAAGTGGTCTCCCACACTTCCAATCTATTCTTCAAAGGTTTTTTTCCAAATGCAAATCTGAGCTGGGCTCAATGGCTCATACCTGTAATCCCAGCACTCTGGGAGGGTGCAGCAGGAGAATCACTTGAGGCCAGATGTTGAAGACCGGCCTGGGCAACACAACAAGACCCCTATTGCTACAAAAAAGAAAAAAATTTTTAAATTAGCTAGGTGTGATGGCACATACACCCAAGTCCTAGCTGCTTGGGAGGCTGAGGTGCGAGGATTGCTTGAGCCCAGGAGTTCAAGGTTACAGTGAACTAAGGTTATGCCACTCACTGCACTCCAGCCTGGGTGACAGAGCAAGACTCTGTGTTTTAAAAAACAAACAAGCAGGCCAGGCGGGCGCAGTGGCTCATGCCTGTATCCCAACACTGTGGAAGGCTGAGGTGGGTGGATCTTGAGGTCAGGAGATTGAGACCATTCTGGCTAACACGGTGAAACCCTGTCTCTACTCAAAGTACAAAAATTAGCTTGGCGTGGTGACATGTGCCTGTAGTCCCAGGTATTTAGGAGGCTTCAGGCAGGAGAATTGCTTTAACCCAGGAGGCGGAGGTTGCAATGAGCTGAGACTGCACCACTGCACTCTAGCCTGGGTGACAGAGTGAGAATCCATCTCAAAAAAAAAAAAAGAAAAAAAAGGCAAATCTGTCACTTATGTGTTCAAATTTACCGTCTCCAGCGTAATTGTATTGCCTCCTAAAAATGCTATGTTGAATACAACCTACCTCTCTGTGTCATACACCTCTGTGACTTTATCCCACCTGTTTTGTGGCTGGAATGGTTTTATCACCCCTTTTCCCTATTCCTTACCTGACATTAAACAGGCAAATTTATGCTTTTCAAGGCTTAATTCAAATGTCACCTCTTTATGAAATCATGCCTGACTCTCCTCTGATAGCCACCAGTTTTCTTTGCTCTCACAGCATTTGGTACATTTTTCTATTTTAAGAAATTCAAACAGTGCGCTGATTAGGTGTTTCTGTGCCCTTAAAATAGTCACCAAACTGTATCTTAGTCTTAGTAACATCCGGATATAGTGTAACACTAGATGTACAGCAGTTATTACCACTCAGAACCCAAGGGTCCTTGGTACTAAGTCCCTATGTTGCATCTTAGTTTGGGGAATGAGGGAAAAAGTATATGGGTTGAGTGCCAAAAACTAGGGTGCATTCTTCCAGGGCGTTTCCAGGGTTCTTTTACATTGAAGGGGGCTACCTGAACTTGGATTTATATTTCCATTACAAAGGCTTATTTCATTAGGGTAAATAGTGTCTATCGGCATTATATATGGATTATATAAGGACATTTGAATTTTATATTTTATACAAACATCTAGGATAGTAGTGGGGCACCTAGAAATCAAACTGTCCTTTGCTACAACCATGAAATACTAAGATATTCCATTCAATTTGATAAACAAGAAATGATTTACTGACTGAAAATATATTCATGCCATATAAAACCACAAGGAACACACATGGCCACAAAGACAAGCTGTTAGACCAAGAACATTCATCTAACCAAGTATTAATATTTCCATAATCCTTCCTCAGAACTTTTAAAGTTTGGTAGCAGATATTAAAGTGTTAAAAACCTTTATAGGGAAGAAACATAAAATTGACAAAATTTGTTCTACCAACTTGGGAAAAAGATCATTGCTATCTGACTTTAGCTGTGGGAACACATTTGTCTAATTTGTGGAATACTAGTGTTCTGGCAGGAAAAGTATGGAAAACATGCTCTTAGCCTAACAGAAAGCAGTCATACCTTTACTCAAAGCAAGGGGTCACCAAAACAAAACAGCAAAAAAAAGTGTGACCTTAAACAACTTTGTAAAAAGAGAAAATTTTGATTACAATTCATTAAATTCACTTTTTTTTTAATGTTGTTGGGCTTTCAGAAATGGTTTGCATGGCTCAGTAGCGGTAGTAATTTTCCCAGACTCCTTGAGCCAGATGGGCATTTTCCCTACATCCTGTTTGATAAAGTCCTATGTGGTAGGAGTCTGTCCCCACCCTTTTATAAGGGAATGCAGTGTTTACTCACAAGAGGATGCTTAGAAAAGGCTGAGGTTTCAGCTACTTTGAAGCCCAAGAGATCAAGATCACAGATCTAAAAATCACAAAAGCTCGAATCAGGAACTCCAGCCAACAAAATATCTTAGCTACACCCAGTAACAGGGTGGGTGGGTTAGACAGCATTTGTTTTCAAGATGTACTGGAGATAAGACTGATGTGATATTTCAATTTCGTATTCACTTGGAGAGATGGGCAGTGTATCTACAACATACACTGATTCATCTTTTTTTTTTTCTTTTGCGACAGAGTCTTGCCTTGTTGCCCAGACTGGAGTGCAATGGCACGACCTGGGCTTACCACAACCTCCACCTCCCAGGTTCAAGCTATTCTGCTGCCTCAGCCTCCAGAGTAGCTGGGATTACAGGTGCCTGCCATCATGCCCAGCTAATTTTTTTGTATTTTTAGTAGAGACGGGGTTTCACCATGTTGGCCAGGCTGGTCACAAACTCCTGACCTCTGGTGATCCACCCACCTTGGCCTACCAAAGTGCTGGGATTACAGGCATGAACCACTGCCCCTGGCCCTGATTCATCTTACGTAGGAGACATTATCACAATGCAGGAGAGTGCTGTCTTTTTTCTCACCTAACATTATTTCCTAGGCACATGCCCATGGTGTAATTTAGTCCACACTCTAGTTATCTTTATGATTGTATGCATCATTCATTTGGTCACTCAACAAATATTCATTAAACATCTACTATCTACTGGGTACTCTGGTACAGACTATAGACACACCACTATTGCTCATTTTGGAGCATCTTGACCATTTTTCATTTTTATTATTAAAAATATTATTAAATCTTTGGACTGTTCATTTTTCAGTATGCCTCTTAAAAATAGTATTAGCAGGGAAGAGTCTGACCAGGTCCAAAATTGTATAGATACTGTTGTATATGATCAATATTAAGGCATAAGCTTTAACTTTAAAATTATATGTGAAATTTATGGTTAGGCTACTGTAGTAGACCATGTTAAGGATGACAAGAGTCTAAACCAGGACAATGGCACTGGGAGTGGGGAAAGATTAGAAAAATACTGAAGAAGGGAAAAAATGAGGCTTGGTGTCTGATGAGATATAGGTGTGAGGGAAGAGTTTTAAGGATGACTACTGGGTGTCTAGAATAAATGACCGGAGAGCACGGTAGAGGAACAAATTAGGGGAACAAGATAAATTCCATTTCATTTTGATGTGCCCATTGGTAACATCCAGGTAGAGATATCCCAGTTGATTTATAGAGCTTGTTGAAGAGGCAGCTGTAAAAACACAAGGCTTTCTTGCCCTTGTTTATGGCAATAAGGATATTTTTAAAAAGATAAAAACAAAACACAAGGCTTTTTAGTATAGATTTTTAAGCTAGAAACTCATAAAGTCAGCTAACTAAATTATTTCATTTTACAGATAAGGAGATAGGTCCATACAGGGACACCTGTCTGTTTTCACAAAGCTACTTAGTGAATTGAGAAAAAATTTAGAAAAACTGATTCAGGACTGTTTCAGTTCGCCATGCTGCATTCCATTTGTGTATTGTGTTGGTTTTACAATTGTGATGGTTAATACTGTCAACTTGATTGAATGATGTAAAGTATTGATCCTGGGTGTGTCTGTGAGGGTGCTGCCAAAGGAGATTAACATTTGAGTCAGTGGGCTGGGAAAGGCAGACCCACCCTTACTCTGGGTGGCACCATCTAATCAGCTGCCAGTGTGGCTAGAATACAAAGCAGGCAGAAGAACGTGAAAAGACTACTCTGAGGCCAGGCACGGTGGCTTGCGCCTGTAATCCCAGTACTTTGGGAGGCCAAGGCAGGCGGATCACCTGATGTCAGGAGTTCATGACCAGCCTGGCTAACATGGTGAAAGCCCATCTCTACTGGAAATACAAAAAATTAGCTGGGTGTGGTGGTGGGTGCGTGTAATCTCAGCTACTCGGAGGCTGAGGCAAGAGAATCGTTTGAACTCAGGAGGCAGAGATTGCAGTAAGCCGAGATAGTGCCATGGCACTCCAGCCTGGGCAGCAAGAGTGAAACTCCATCTCAAAAAAAGACTAGACTGGCCTAGCCTTCCAGCCTACATCTTTCTTCAGTGCTGGATCCTTCCTGCCCTCGAACATTAGACTCCAAGTTCTTCAGTTTTGGAACTCAGACTGGCTTTCCTTGCTCCTCAGCTTGCAGATAGCCTATTGTGGGACCTTGTGATTGTGTGAGTTAATACTTAATAAACCCCCCTTTATATATATATATATATATACACACATATATATATCTATACATATCTTTATATATCTATCCTTCATATATATCTATATATATCCTTTATATCTATCTAATCTATCTATATATCTCCTATTAGTCTATCCATCTATCTCCTATTATTCTGTCCCTCTAGAGGACCCTAATACAATAATTATTCCAAAATATATACAATACAAAGTTTTCTCAGAATCCTATAATTATAGACAGAGCCCTAGATAAAAGACACAAATCCCACTTGCATTCTTTTGTCACTGCATGACTGACTTCTCAGAAATTCTGCCATTGCTAGATGGAGAAAAAAAAGAGAAAGTGGTCAGATTATTAGAAGTGACTCTTGATCACAGTGAGTAACCCCTAAACATCACACTGTTCCTGTAACCTGGGCTCAACTTTAAAGAACCAGTCATTTGATTGTCATTCTGAAAGCAAACAAAGCCAGTATGTTCATCATAGATGATCTATCATCACGTGAGGAATATGGGTTATGACAATCGCGTTTAGCTAACAATAGTTGACAGGTAAAAGTGCCAAGAGCTTATTAAAAGAACTACACAACAAATAGTTACAAAGTCAAGGGCCAATTACCTCAATAATTCTCAAGACATGAAGATTCTTTTAAGTAAGTTACTGATGTTATAAAACAAAAGCATTCAAGTACAGTATAAAATGAAGACCTAAATTCTGAGGGAAGTATAAAGATAATGAGAACAGGGTTCAGTTTTCTCCACAAGGTAAGGAAGGTGAATGGGGTGAAATGAAATGAATACTTACTGATGAGCATCCACTGTGTGCCAAATATTCATTAAATTATATCATTTCATTTTCATATCACCTCTGTTAAATACATGTTAAAAGCACCTTACAAATGAGGAAACTGAGGTACAAATTGATTAGACTGTGGTGTCAATGTGTGACTAGTTGCACAGGCTTTAGTGTCAGATACACTGGCTTTATATCTGAGTTTGTCTCTTACTATTAAGCCTTGAATAAGTGACTTAACCTCTTGTAAGACCGTAATCATCATCTGTAAATGACAATATTAACATTATTTGCCTTAGAGGGTCATTGTGAACATTGTAAATGTCATGGAAAAAGCACACACAGTTATACCTGGCACAAGGAAGCACTCACTAAGTTAGCTATTGTCTGAGACTACACAGCAAATAAGTAGCAGATAGGATTCCATACTTTCCTAACTCTAAACTGAGCTTCTGTATCATACCTGGTTATTTCTGTAGGCTCCTGAGGTCCTGGAAGTAGAGAATGGAGTTGGGTGACATTGACGGCGTACTAAGAATCTGGGAGAGGAAAGTAAGGCAGGGCGCCGGTATCCCTAACCCTGTTTTGAGGACAGCATTCAGAACTGTTAAAAGATAAACTATAATTTAAAGTCAATCTTAAGAGAAAGGCTATACATTACTAGCTAATTGATTAGAACACTCATCAATGTGGAAGGAACAGTTCACAAATAAAAATACTCACTTTACCCAATACATAGCACAAATATTTCACCTTTGATATTGAATTTGTAAAGATACTGTATTTTGGTTCTCTTACCTTTCTGATGCCCCTAAAATGAGTTTGTCTCCCATGTTATTTCTCACTTAAGTAGAAAAGTTTCTGACAGGTGGCAAAATATCACTATCAATCTTGGCTTTTTTTTTTTTTTTGGTCGAAAGAGTTAAGATGTTCAACAAGTGATAGTATCAAAACAATAAAACCCCTCATCTTTGTTCTTTTTATTTTTTTTTTTTCTGAGACAGGGTCTCACTCTGTGGCCTAGGCTAGAATGCAGCGGGGTGATTACAGCTCACTACAGCCTTGACCTCCTAGGCCTTATTGGTCCTCCCACCTCAGCTTCCTGAGTAGCAGGGACTACAGATGCATGCCACCACACCTGGCTAATTTTTGAGCCCTCAGGCTCAAGCCATCTGCCTGCCTCAGCCTCCCAAAGTGTTGGGATTACAGGTGTGAGCCATTGTGCCTGACCTGAAGTTTTTTTTTAAAATAAGAAAAAGCAGGTTTTCTATTAGTAAGGTAAGTAAACAGCTTTATGTATCTGCCAACTATATTAGCTTCCTTCTCTTTATTCTCCTTATTTATGAATTACCTTGCTAATTGAAAAATAGCCAGGTGCAGTGGCTCAAGCCTGTAATCCCAGTACTTTGGGGGCCAATGTGGGTGGACTGCTTGAGCTCAGAGTTCGCGACCCACCTGGGCAATATGGCAAAACTCAGTCTCTACAAAAAATACAAAAATTAACTGGGCTTGGGGGCATGTGGCTGTGGTCCCAGCTACTCAGGAGAATGAGGTGGGAGGATCGCCTGAGCCTGGTTGGTGGAGGTTGCGGTGAGCTGCAATTGCGCCACTGCCAGACCCTGTCTCAAAAAATTTTTTTAAGAAAAGGAAAAATAATCTTGCTTTTTCTTTAAAAAAATTTTTTTTTGAGATGGGAGATCTCTTTGTTGCCCAGTCTGGTCTTGAACTCCTGGGCTCAAGTGATCCTCCCACCTTAGCCTCCCAAAGGATTGGGATTACAGGAATAAACCACCATGCCCAGACTTTTTTTTTTTTTAATTTATTTAAAAGACAGGGTGTCTCACCTTGTCACCCAGGATGGACTGCAGTGGCACAATCATAGCTCATTGCAGCCTTGAATTCCTGGTCCCAAGAATTCCTGCTGCTTCAGCCTGGGAATACAGGCTGTGCCTGTGCCAGGCTAATTTGTAAATTTTCTTTGTACAGACAGGGTCGCATTATGTCGCCCAGACTGGTTTTGAATTCCTGGCCTCAATCTATCTTCCAGCCTTGGCCTCCCAAAGTGTTGGGATTACAGGCACGAGCCACCACACTTGGCCCTTTTTCTTCTTACAAAACAACTTAAAGTGCAAATCACTTCTAATTGCAAAATGAAAATTACTGCATAGATCTCCCTCTAGTGTTCTGACATTAGTGCAATGCAAGCCATTTAATTATCTTGCAAGCTTTACGGGTTTATCCACATTCAATATATTAATATATTAAACTTTCATTTGGTATTGAATAATCTTTATTCTCTTACCAGACATCATGGTCCTAATTATATGGTATCTTATAATGTGAACAGCTACTACCCTTGAATGTATATTATATTCTATAATAATAGGGCATAGTGTAAACAGTTTCTGTAAACAATGTACTGCTATCCAATTCAGTTCACATTTATTACATGCACAAAGCTAATGAAATGCTAATGAAGTAAACAGTTTAATGTATGTGATAACTGTGTTAACTTCTCTTTGTTCTCCTTATTTATGAATTTAAGAAAATGGCAATGTGAGGAAATCTGATTCCAACAAAAATGGCCTCAATATGTCAACTTTCTAAGAATATCAACAGAGATATATTCTAGGATGTACACATGCATAATCCTTCAGATTTGAAATGGGATACTGGTTGACTGTGATTACAAAACTAATATCATTAACAGGCTAAGTCACTTTTCCTGTCCCACATATTGTCAATAGGTCATGGAAAAAGGATTCCCTGGTAAAGTAAGATTAGAATATATTAGGTTAAACCAAACTAGTCTGCTTTCCTCTCAGAATCTCTGGTATGCTAATGTGCACCATGAATCCCTGGTGCAGGACAGTATGAAGCTTTTCCCAACTTACTTGACTATGGAACTACTTTTTCCCTCAGAATATCTAATGACATCTAAGGAAACTAATGTTCAGTAGAACAGTTTGGGAAATGATCTAATCCAAACAAAGTTGCACTGGCTCCTTTGCTCTCACTGCAAATCTCTACCTTTGAATCAACATCCCTTCTCTGCATTCCCAGTATCTTTCCCATTTGATAAGCCCCGGCTTTGTTCTAAGATCTCAGTGCTATGGAATGTCAAATGCCCTGTAATCTTCCGGGTTTTTTTATTTTAAAGCAAGTGGCTCCACATACAAGGTATCAATCTCCTTGAACGCCAAATAAATCATTTCATTATTACTGAAATAGGAGACGCTGCTTTCAGTCTTTCACAGACCTTATCTATAGACTCATAGGAAATGCAGCCTAAAGCCTAGCTGGTAGACAAATAATAGTCTAAGTTTAGACTTTGCTAAAAAAAATCAGACTATCTCAGTCATCCTCAGTGAACGTAAAGGCAAAATGGACAGCACAATCAGACTCTGGGAAGCTTAACTTGGAGAAGCATTTGGAATTATACTGCAGTGTGATGGTACCCAGCCCCAGTGTAAAGTGAAAAAAAGGGGAGGAGTGAGTAAGGCACAGAGGCGATAGAGAAAAAGACAGCTTTTTGAATCCTCTATAGTTGAATCCTCCCAGTACCAGCTTCAGTAATTGGTTAGAACCAATTTAATTCCTAACAAACCTAGAACACCCCAAACTAAATGTGAATGATTTAAAAATCTATTTTGGATTATCTGCTCTTCATTATGATTCAAGTGTATCTATTTCAGTCAGGGTACATAATACTTCTTTAAACTGAAGAGCGATCTGTTTTCTCAAGTTATTTTGATACTTTCTCCCTGGAGCTAAATTTGGGAGAAAATCCCTTCAAAACATGATAATGCATTTTTAGAGATAGCAATGCTGGAATATTAAATAAGTAAAAAACAATCAAGTGAATCAAGGCCTACCTTATTTTATTTCATTGAATTTGTAAATTCTCTTAATATGAGCTGTATAAATTCACAACTCAGCAATTTAAATTTATAATAGAAATTTATAACCCAACTAAAAGAAATCCATTGCTACATAACTAAAATTATGTAATCATTTATTTATAAAATAACAAACATTTATGAATAGATCTGTTTATTGTACTGTGAAAAGGGTCTTGGTACATGAGAGAAACATTATATACTTTGAGGAGAGCATTCAGAACGGTTAAGACAAAAGACAAACTATAATTTTAAACTCAATCTTGATTTAAGGGAAAGGCTATAAATTATTGGCTGGAAGGCATTCAGCATGAACTCAGATTCTATATAACACATAAGCATGAAAGAGTACAAAAGATGTTGGAGTCCAGTAAGCCCATACCTAAATTTTAACTGTAAAGCTTCAAGAACTTTTTGTTTATTTTTATATACTAGTTTTCTTCTGTGACAAGTTGATTTTATCTCCAAGACTTAACGCCATTCCCTGTAAAGAAGAATGAAGATATTTATATTTATTTAAACTACATATAATCAGTAGGTTATTCCATATAAAGCCCCCATTCAATGACCCCATTATCAACAATAAATCAAAGGCATACTAGCGTTTGATTTATTGTTGATAATGGGTTAATTACTTTTACTGGGTTAATTACTTTTTAGTGCTAGATTTTCAAGTAGTCACTAGATTTTTTTTTTTTTTTTTGAGATGAAGTCTTGCTCTGTTACCCAGGCCAGAGTGCAATGGCATGATCCTGGCTCACTGCAACCTCCACCTCCCAGGTTCAAGTGATTCCACTGTTTCAGCCTCCTGAGTAGCTGGGACTACAGGCATGTGCTACCATGCCCAGCTAATAAGTCACTAGATTTATACCTTGGCTTTCAAAAAATTCTAGAGAACCCATTTCACAAACACTCCACAGAAGTCAATCTGGTTTTAGGCAAATATCCCAGAATGAGGGGCCCAAAAGGTGAGAAATTTTAATGAGAAAGGTTATACTTTACAGCATACTATTATTATATATGTATAAGCATCTAATGCTAAAAAGATATTACATATAGAAATAAGAAAGTCATAAATTCCTCCTCCTTTTGTTCTGTCCAGAGATACGTACTCTCAAAAACAGGAATCGTTACCTGACTCTTTGCACGAATTCTTATGTGGCCAGTAACAGCAGCATCTGGTCCCTGGTGAATTGGCTTCTCAATGCTGACATTTGCAAGTGCATCTTCACCAAATATGGAACGAGCATAAAGGTTGGCTGCCATAAAGCCACAGTAACCAGAAAGGGCCTGGAAAAAATTTGTGATAAATTCATTACTTTACTAGATACCTACATATAGGAAAAACCAAACAGCATAGGTGATTTTTTTTTTTTTATTTGAGACAGAGTCTCGCTCTGTTGCCCAAGCTGAAGCTGGAGTGCAGTGGCACATTCTCAGCTCACTGCAACCTCCACCTCCCAGGTCAAGCAATTCTCCTGCCTCAGCCTCCCAAGTAGCTGGGATTACAGGCATATGCCACCACACTAATTTTTTATTTTTAGTAGAGACGAGGTTTCACCATGTTGGTCAAGCTGATCTTAAACTCCTGACCTTAAGTGATCCTCCCACCTCAGCCTCCTGAGTACCTGGGATTACAAGCACAAGTCACCATGCCCGGCTAATTTTTATATTTTTAGTAGAGATGGGGTTTCGCCATATTGGCCAGGCTGGTCTCAAACTCCTGACCTCAGGTGACCGCCCATCTCAGCCTCCCAAAGTGCTAGGATTACAGGCATGAGCCACCACACCTGGAATCAACTATTTTAGAATGTGCCTCTAGCTGAATAAGGGAGAAGATTGACAAGAAAACAAAAAAACTAATCTGACTATTTAGTTGAGTCACTGCACTAGGAACAAGTAGGATACTATATTCCAATAGAAAGAGGTAAGCAGATTCAAACATCCTATGAATGGCACTGCTTTTTTCATGCTGAATAACAGAAAATATACTAGAGGAAATACAGGAGGGCCAGGAAACTACTATGTAATTCCATCAGATTTAAGAATTTCCTAGTCAAATTTTACCTTCTCTGGTGTCAGGCATTTCATATTGGTTGACTTTAATATGTGCTGTAAGTAGTCATTTAAATCAATCATATTGGTGTTAACTGTCACCTGTAGAGAGGGGAAAAAAAAAGTCAAGGAGATCATAAATCTTATAGTGAGAAAGCTGTGAATTACTGGTATGTCATATTAAAAACTTGTTCCTACTGTTTAGGTTGGAAAGAGTAGACACCAAGAAACTAAATAACATCTATAAAATCCAATAAGCTGCAGGTTGGCATCAGTACTTCCCAATAAAGATAACTTCAGAGATTCAATATGAAGCATATAGATTATTTCTTCTTTTTTGAGACAATGTCTCATTCTGTCACCCAGGCTGGAGTGCAGTAGTTTGATTTCAGCTCACTGCAGCCTCGACCTCTCAGGTTCAAGTGATCCTCCCACCTCAGTCTCCAGAGTAGCTGGGACTACAGGCATGCACCACCACACTGGGCTAATTTTTGTAATTTTTTTTTGTAGAGATGGAGTTTCACCATGTTGCTCAGGCTGGTCTAGAACTCTGAGTATGAGCAATCTGCCTGCCTCAGCGCCCCAAAGTGCTGGGATTACAAGCATGAACTACCGCACCTAGCCTCATAAAGAGTATTTCTAATAAAAGTCAAGGCTTAAAGGGCCAAAGTTCCTCAACAGACCATGAACTTTGTAAAGCCTTTTTCAGACACTAGATTAAATGGTTAACTTTTAGTCATACATAGAAGGTGTGGAATATCATCCATAATGTCCAGACCTATCAGATTAGCTATAGAACTGCTACTCTAATCAATTTATAACAGCAAATTACCAAACTACTTACATGATTTCTAGTTAAGGCTAATTTGCAAGAATAAATACTTAAAGACTACTTGCTTTTCATGTCAGATACTTTTTAGCGAGATTAATTTTATTAGCAAACTTCTCAATATCGGGCAAAAGGAAGAAAGATAAAGGAGTATGAGAAAATCTCCCAAAGACTAACTTTGTTTTCCCATTCAAATTCGGCCCACATCTGACGGAATTCTGCATCAGTGCAAGTTGCAGGCTGGATATAGTCCATGATGTCAATGTGAATATCACTGAGGACCACACAATTTCTGTCACTTGCTGCTCCAGAGACATCATAAACTGCAATTATATATACAAAAAGATTCACAATAACTGGGGAAGCTTCAGTTTTAAAAATTTTAATATCCAAATATCCAAACAACTACAATATTAACAATAAGATTGTTTATATAATACTATGTACAGAGCTCTATTCTACATGCTTTACAAATGTTACTTAATTCTCCCATCAATTCTATCTTATAGTATTATTATCTTCCATCTTACACATGAAGAAATGAAAGCACGGAGAGTTTTAAATAAGTTGTTCCAGATCACACAACTGATAAGTGGTGGGGACAGAATTTATTTTTTGTTGTTAAACCAATAATTCAATTCAGTGAGTACTTACAAGGCAGTTGCAGCGTACTAGGCACTGCAGTGGATATACAAGTAGACGATGTTCCCATAGAAGATGCTTAACTAATATTTTTGAATAAATATTGCTGACCCACACTACTTAATGATACAAGATTAGTCATCCCTCAGTATTAATGGGGAATTGCTTCCAGGACCCCCTATGTATACAAAAATCTGTAGATGCTCAAGTCCCTGATATTAAATGGCACAGTATTTACATAACCTATACATATCTTCTCACATATTTTAAATCATTCACCAGCTTAATTACAGTACCTAATACAACATAAATGCTATGTAAATAGTTATACTGTATTGTTTAGGATATAATGACAAGAAAAAAATCTCTATATGTTCAGTATAGACATAATCATCATTTTTTTTTCTTAAATATTTTCAGTTCGTGGCTGATTGAATCCATGGATGTGGAACTCATGGATACAGAGGGCTGGCTATAGTGTATCTATGACCATATTTGCTTCTATGACCATCTCTTCCACAGTAGAGAGTTATAATCTGATTGGAGCCTGCATTTCTCTTTCCAGGCTCTTTTCTTGACATTCCTCCACATTTCTACTTTCAGAGAAAACTGAGGCTACCAAGAGGCTCCTTTAATTTTCAGCCCCACATCTAAAAACAAATCTCTCTCTGAATCAACTTTCACATCCTTCCCTCTCATACGTTATCAGAGAAGTACTGCCTCTTTTCTTCAAGATTAATACTTTCTGCCATCTGTGATCCCTGCTTTGGTCCAGGACCCCATTCCAATCATTATCTCTTTCATTCTTACATCTTTACCTTCCCATTCTCTACCAACTTTCTTCCATTATAGTCTATAAATATACTCAAGGTTGTCCTTATCTTCAAAAAATAAATCCTCACTCATTCTTGCCTTCTGTTCTTGGTACTACCCTTTCCTATTCCTAATTAAAGCCAAGTTCCTACACTCAGAATAGTCTACACTACCTTTATTTCTTCATCTTCTATTTAGTCTTCAACCTACCGCCAATGCCCAAGATGTCCCACAATAAATGTTTTTAAATCCCTAATAGCCAAATCCAAAAGACCTCTCTTTCAGACTTTAATAACTAGTTATTTGATCCTGTGCAGCTTCAAATACTTCCTGAAGGTTTTTCCTTACTTTTCTAACCATACTTCAGATACCTTTGTAGGCTCTTTTTCCTCTGACCAAGCTTTCAGTATTGTTTGCTTGGATTCTGTTTTCATATCTCCCCTCTTTTTAGTCTTTATGCCCTCTGTGGGTGATTTCTCCTATTTCTGTGGCTTTTAAACAATGAGACAGAGCCTTGCTGTCGCCCAGGCTGGAGTGCAATGATGCAATCTCAGCTCGCTGCAACTTCCACCTCCTGGTTCAAGCTATTCACCTGCCTCAGTCTCCCAAGTAGCTGGGACTACAGGTGTGCGCCACCATGCCCAACTAATTTTGTATTTTTAGTAGAGACAGGGTTTTGCCATGTTGGCCAGGCTGGTCTTGAACTCATAACCTCAGATAATCCACCCACCCCAGTCTCCCAAAGTGCTGAGATTACAGATATGAGTCACTGCGCCTGGTCTATCTCTAGTTTAGACCTCTTGTTCGAGTCCCACACTCACATCAAACTGTCCTTGAATATCTTTAGACACTCTAATACTGAACCTGCTCAAAATTTAACCTATTATGTCTTTCTAAAGTTTGTTCTTCTCTCCTGTACATCCTGTTTTGGTAATAACATAAACAACCCAAAAAACTCAATCTTGAAATCTGAGGGTTACTCTAGCCACTTCCACCACTAACCATACCCTTAACAAAATATTCATCCTTCTCTCCATTCCACTACTGGGTTGGCTCAAGTCCTCTAGCATCTCTCATTTGGGCTTCTGTAATAGTCTACCAGTTAATCTTCCTGCCTCTTCCAATCAATCTTCTATAGTACTATCACAGAAAGATATAATGTTATAAGCCACTCATTTATAATTGCTCAATGATAAAGTCTGAAATCCTTAGCATGACAAATAAAATAGGAAGGTTAGTTATCCTGCTAACCTTCCTAATTTCATTTTTTTCTTGCCGTCATTCTCCAACCCATTCTAAACTCCAAGTATATCAAATCACTTACATTTGTTCTAACTGCATCCTTGCCCATGTATAGTGTTCTACTGAGCACTAGCTCCTCCATGAAATCTTTTCTAACCTTTTTCCCCAATCCCCCAACATTCTGACAACTGACCAAATCCCTTTACGAATTCCTATCTTACTTAGTACAGGCTTTTTTTTTTTCCCCCCACAGCACTTACCATTACTTATTGCACATATCTATTTTATATAACTGCTTTCCCTTACTCAAACACAATCTATCATTTTTTCCTCACCATGGTGGCCCTATCCTTATGACAGAAATTGCAACAAAATAAGCTTATTGACTGAATGACTCTATATAAGCTAATCCCTAGGTCTGAAATACCCTTTTGTGCCTAGCAACAAATGACTCAGGTCAAATATTATCCTTTGATAACATACCATCTTCCTTTATAAAGCCTTCCACGCCGTTAGCATTTTTTTTCTTAACCTCAAAGCATATAGTAAATAAACCATCCTGTATCACATTGGACTATAATTATATATTTCCTTACCCATCTCCTTTTGCCTGACAGTTTCTTGAGGACAGTGACCCTATCTGGTTCATTTCTGTACATCCAGAACATACTACAATGCCTGGTACCATAGAGAGTGCCTCATAAATTAAGAATAAATGGATTTAGATCCTCTCCTCATACAATGTCCGCAGCTAGTCACTATAGAAATTCTTTAGTAAAAATATTCACACATTACATGCCATGAAACAGCACCTTACCTATATTACCAAAAATTATTCCATTTTCTGTTGATGCTACTTTGACGTTGGCTTTAATATTTGCGAAATCATGAGGAGCAAGAGTCAAAGGAGATGGCTTTTCTACAAGTTTCAGATCCCCTGAAAGAAAGAGTTTGGATACGGTTAAAATATATATACATGTATCACATTTAGCAACATGAGATGTATTTTTTTTCTACACACACACACACACACACCCCCATAAAACCTTAAAATGTATGCAGCTTAACAGTTTCTTGTTTTCCCCTTGATGTCTTGAAGTTCCTTAACTCTTGCATAAGCCATATGAAATTTGATGGAGGCACTGCACTGTTCCCATATATAATTTACATTTTCCAACCTCACAACCAGATGTGAAAGTGGGCAGTCTGATTCATATGTCTTTATTAAGAAAAAAATATATATCTCATGTTGCTAAATGTGGTATGATTTATTACTTTGGTCACATGTGGTATCTAATAGTTATACATTCAGAAAATACTTAGTTCTGTAATGAGGCAATCAGAAATTTAAGTGAGCCACCTGCTCAATCTGTGACTTAAATAGCTCTAATTATGTCTAGAAAGACTGACATTCACTAGATTAAGCTTATTAAATGAATCCATTTGAATGTGCCAAGAGCATAAGAAAGTCAGTATGACAGAGGTTCAAAAAACTGGAGTTGAAGGAAACTAAATGGTAATGAAAAACTACGCCTTGGTTCAAAATGTCAATAAAGGTTCAAGAAAGAATTTTTATACTGAAACCTGTGCACCTCCCTTAATCTGTCATAAGGATGTACTATGTGACATCTTTCCTTAATGGTAAATTTCCTCACCTAGTGTAGCTAATTCTAATGTGCAATTCTGCAAAGTATCACTGGTTTGGTTCACAACAAGTACATCCAGGACAATATCGTATTGGTTGACATGAACGTAAGCTTCTGCATACACAGGATCTGAGAAACCTGTCAACTGGGTGACCTGTCAAAACAAAAATAAAGATATAATCAAATGACAGCTGCAATTTCACCAAACATATCCTAGCCAAATGATTAAGTCTGGTAGGTTATTAACAGAGTTGCTTAGATTAGAAAAGTCATTTTGAGATAGGTAAAATAAAATTGTTTTGTAATGCAGAAATGGAAATTGAAGCTAAGCTACGACATCAGAAATAACAGGTCCTAGAGGGTTTTTTTTTTGTTTTTTGTTTTTTTTTTTTTTTTTTGAGACGGAGTTTCGCTCTTGTTACCCAGGCTGGAGTGCAATGGCGCGATCTCGGCTCACCACAACCTCCGCCTCCTGGGTTCAGGCAATTCTCCTGCCTCAGCCTCCTGAGTAGCTGGGATTACAGGCACGCGCCACCATGCCCAGCTAATTTTTGTATTTTTAGTAGAGACGGGGTTTCATCATGTTGACCATGATGGTCTCGATCTCTTGACCTCGTGATCCACCCGCCTTGGCCTCCCAAAGTGCTGGGATTACAGGCTTGAGCCACCGCGCCCGGCCTTGTTTGTTTGTTTTTAAAGTTACTCAAACAATACAGAATTTAAAACTCTGATTTAAAAGATGGCATCCAAACATCTATTTGTTTTTAAGCTCAATAACTCAGTATAAGGTATTATATATGTTGATTTTAAGCTTATAAATTCAGTAGTAGAAAGATGTTAAATATGTTTAGCAAACACATTAAACACTATCCCAATTTAACCAACTGAATACATTTGGATACACCTTTATTTAAATACCTCAGTAAGTAACTAAACTCACTACTTGCTCTGTGAAACTCAGGATTCAAATAAAATCCAAATCATGTGGTAGCCCTTGCTACCTACACTCAGGAACTAAACAAATAATATAGTAAGAAATGATTATAATACCACAAAGATAAAATTACAAATGCCCTCCCACTCTAAATTTAAACACACCTAAAGTATAGCACTTCAAAAATGTAATACTGTCACCAAAAGCATAGGCAATAAAAGAAAAAATAGATTAAACATCAAAATTAAATGCTTTTGTGCATCAAATGGTATTATCAACACAAAGAAAAGGCAACCTACAGAACAGGAGAAAATATTTGCAAATCATGCATCTGGTAAGAGGGTTAGCATCCAGAATATTAAGAACTCCTGAAATTCAAACAAAAAAACCAAGCAACCCAATTTAAAAATGGGCACAGGACTTGAACAAACAATTCTCTAAAGGAAATATACAAATGGCCAATAAGCACATGAAAAGACACCCAACATCACTAATCATTAGGAAAATACAAATTAAAACCACAATGACATATCACTTCACATACCCATTAAGATGGCTATTATCAAAAAAATAAAACAGGTATTGGCAAGGATATGGAGAAATTGGAACCCCCTTTTTTTTTTTTTTTTTTTAACGGTGAAAAGATATACATATATATTTAGAATTAGCCAGCTGGACTCAGTTTAGATGATCCCAATTTTGTTGGCAACAACCAAAGCATCGTAATCAGGAGCCAGTCGAACATATGCCTTCTTCTCTCCATCAGGCCGAATCAGGGTGTTGACCTTGGCCACATCAATGTCATAGAGCTTCTTCACAGCCTGTTTGATCTGGTGCTTGTTGGCTTTAACATCCACAATGAA
>NW_016107354.1:4367896-4370818 GCF_001604975.1 Cebus imitator
ATCTTCTTCATGGCAGACTCAGTGGTCAGTGGAACTTGATGATAGCATAGTGGTCCAGTTGTTTCTCCTGGGGGCGCTCTTCCAAGGATATTTGGGCTGCCTCTGGAGTCGCAGTGTCTTGGGCCGCCAGAAGGTGGGTGACGTGTGGACCTTCTTTTTTTTGTGGCTGTGGACACCTTTCAACACTGCCTTCTTGGCCTTTAACGCCTTCACTTTGGCTTCGCCTTTAGGAGGGGCAGGAGCTTCCTTCTTCACTTTCGGCGCCATCTTGTGAAAAGGGCTGGAACCCTTTTAAGAATGTAAAATAGTGTAGCTACTATGCAAAACATCATGGAGGTTCCTCAACAAAATTAAAAGTACAATTACCATATGATCCAGCAATTCTGCTTCTAGACATATACCCAAAAGAAGTAAAAGCAGAAACTTGAACAGATATTTGTACATCTGTGTTAAAAGCAGCATTCTTCATAGCAATCCACGTACCCAGGGATGGCTATATGGATAAACAAAATATGGCATATACTTACAATGAAATATTATTCAATCTTAATAAGGAAGGAAATTCTGATATATGGTATAACATGAATGAATCTTGAAGACATTATACTGAGTAAAATAAGCCAGTCACAAAAGGAAAAATACTGTATTGTTCCACTTCTATGAGGTACTTAAAATAGTCAAAATCACAGAGACTGGTGAAAATCACAGTGGACTGGTGGCTGGGGGGAAGCAGGGGTTGAGTGGAAGTAGGAATGAGGAGTTATTGTTTAATGGGTATAATTTCAGCTTTGCAAGATGAAAACAGTCCTGGAGATGGGTGCATAACAATGTGAAAGCATAACAATATGAATTTAATTAATACCAAAGAACTCCACACTTACAAATAGGTTAACATGGAAAATCTTTTGTAATTTTTATAATTCAAAAAAATTTTTAATTTTATAAATGTAATATTATTAATATCAATTCCCAATTTTAAGGGAGAGAAATTGTTATAGTAGTTCCAATTCTGCTACTAACCTTATCTTAAACAAAATCAATGTAAGATAGTTCACTCAATCTAATAGATGTGGGATTAAACTAGATCACTGATTCTTAAATTTACATATTTAAGAAAATAGAATCATTTTCCTAATAAAATTCCATATGGAACTCAATATATTAAGGATATAAAAGTAAATTTGCTCTATTTCAAGTAGCGGGGAACAAGAGAAGTTGAGGTCAAGGTGTGGGAAGAGGCCAGGGCTCTGCCTGTTCAGCTTCCCTTTAAAAAGTTCAGTTAACCTTTAAGGATCCCCTCCCTTCAACTTCTATTTATTCGTCCATGATTTCACACACAACTGGATCAAGTTATAAAACCATCTGATGGACTTACATTACTATCATACATAGTAGTAAAGTACTTCATTAGCTTCTGAGTTTCAAATGAGGTTTAATGGACCTGTCACAGTGACTTGATAAAAACTAATGCTGTATAACTATTTACTTTTCTTTTAAAAATAGCAGGACTAACAACTTCCTTAAGGAGCCAATTCAAATAATTTAGGGTCTATCAGACATTCTGTTACCTTGTTAAGTTTAGACGCTAGGGGATCTGCTGCCTCTTTCCTCTGTGTGTTACCCATTGCTGCCAGCAAACTCAACTGAAACTGATCTTCCTTGCAGTTCATTTCATTCTTAGCAGTTAGTTGCATGAAGGAAATGGGGTCATCAGGCTGTACTGTCACGTTCCTCTTTTCAGATTCTTTCTGTGTTGAGAACAGAACAAAGTCTCTCTTCAATAAGAAAAGACAGTTTTTAGAGGCCTTTAATAAGGACAGCCCTCACATAAAAAGACTGAAAAATCAACAAAACAACAAGAAAACCCACAAAGCACTTTTTTTCTTTTCTTTCTTTCTTTTTTTTTTTTTCTGAGACAGTCTTAACTCTGTTGCCCAGGCTGTAGTGCAGTGGTGTGATCACAGCTCATTGCAGCCTTGAACTCCTAGGTTCAAGCGATACTTCTTCCTTAGCCTCCCAAGTAGCTGGGATGACAGACACACACCACCATGCCTGGCTAATTTTCTCATTTTTTGTTGAGACAGGGGCTTGCTATGTTGCCCAGGTTGTTCTCAAACACCTGGCCCCAAGCAGTCCTCCTGCCTCACCCTCCCAAAGTGCTGTGATTACAGGTGTGAGTCACTGTACCCAGACGCACAAAGCACTTTTGTTGCCTCATCACAGATACCTTACCTTTTGGGATAATTTCTCTTCTTCTAGTTTAGCAGATAACATGTGAGAAAGAGACTGTCTGCATTCCTTATTGAAAATGTCATTCATTAAAGGTGAACATTCAGACAAGACCTTGAGACACAGGGAAATTCGATCCACATCATCATCAGTAATTGGCTTCTTAGGAAGAGAAGATTTTCCCAAATGCAGGATAGTAGCCATGAGCAACATAGCCTCAGCAACAAAAGACTAAAAAAGTAGAGAAATGGATTACTGACATTGTCATGATTCTCAGATTGCAATCATGTCACTTAAGTATAACTCACAATCTAGGAAATAAACCTAAATTTTCACTTTACCTAAGACTTCAAATTCTTTGGATTTTATGTCCGTATCTGTTTTTGCATCCTTCTCTTTCCTTTCTACTCTTAACTGCCACTCTCTAAGACCTGCATTAGTCCTCAATTTGAGACAGCAATGGCTTTTTAACTGTTTTCCCTTGCTCCAGTCCTTCCCTGTAACCACTTCACGTGCTGATGCTGTCGTTTTTAATCCCAACCACAGGAGAGTTTTTTTTTTTTTTTTTTTTAGACGGAGTTTCACTCATGTTCCCCAGGCCTGGAGTGCAATGGCGCGATCTCGGCTCACCGCAACCTCCGCCTCCTGGGTTCAGGCAATTCTCCTGCCTCAGCCTCCTGAGTAGCTGGGATT
>NW_016107354.1:4370852-4386695 GCF_001604975.1 Cebus imitator
TATTTGTATTTTTAGTAGAGACGGGGTTTCACCATGTTGACCAGGATGGTCTCGATCTTTTGACCTAGTGATCCACCCGCCTCGGCCTCCCAAAGTGCTGGGATTACAGGCTTGAGCCACCGCGCCCGGCACCACAGGAGAGTTAAAAGAATGATATACTCTACTAATTGTTAACATTTTGTCACATTTGCTTACCTATTATATATATATATATATATGTATATATATATATATATATATATACATACACACGCTTATTTTTTTGTCTGACATATGAAAGTCTTCACGTCATAAATACTTAGCATTCATCTCCTAAGAGTCAGAACAGTTTCCCACAAACCACAAATATCATTTTCTCACCTGAAAAATCCAACAAACTTAAAATATGTCTTCTATACTCTGAATCCAAATAAATCTTCCTAAACTGCCTTAAAATGTTTTTTATTTTTTAAATCCAGGGTCAGCTTCATGAATTTTATTTGATTATTGTTCTCTTTCATCCCTCTTAATCTAGACCAGTTCTCTGCCTTTTTGTTTTTAATTACACTTCTTTAAAGAACTGAAGCCAGTTGTTTTGTAGAATGTCCCACACTTTTGACCAGAATACTAGATAGATGATGTTTTGTATTTCACACGGTACTGCAACACAGGTATCTAAAATTAGGCTGTCCCATTATTGGTGCTGCTAAGCATGATTACCTGCTGCTGCTATCTTAATTTTTATACTGCACCAATAATTTCACTCCCCATGTAAATACTTCTAATGAATATCGGCCTTCATACTGAGGTTCATATTACTTAGCCTGCTATTCAAAGTCTTCCATAAGTGATTGCAACTTACTTTTTTAGTCTCATGTAGCATTATCCTGACACAATATGCTCTATATGTTTGCCAAATTGCCTTTGGCTGAGTATTAACCTGCACACATGCATGAAAAACTAGTAGAGGCCTGGAGGAAAACCTGCAGAAGGGTAAAGTATGTATCCTCCAAACTTGGATGCTGTCTCCAAAAGGAGAGGAAAGAGAGGAGGGGACAGAAAAAATCTAAGAAAATGACTGAAAATTTCCCAAACTGATAGAGATACAAACGTGCAGACCCAACAAACTCACTGCAGACCCAACAAAATCAATGAACCAAAAGTACAGCAAGCATGAAGAAAACCATACCAAGAATCCTATACCTACAAAGGTAACTTTCAAAACTGTACAAAAAATAAACTTTTTCCAGACAAAAACTGGGAGAATCTGTTGCCAACAAATCTACACTGTAAGAAAAGTTAAAGCAAATTCTTTAGGCAAAAGATACATGATACCAGAAACTCAGTTCTACACAAACAAATGAGGAGTGTTGGAAATGGTATGAATGAAGAAGCACCAGTGAGATAAGCAACCAAACTTCCTTCTTGTATCAAACACTGCAAATACTGTTAACTCGGTATGTTACAAGAAACTGGCTCTTTTAAGGAGATATCAGCAACACTTTCCCAACTTCCAGAAGTGACGCAACCAAGAGAGGAATGCAAACTCAACTCTGAGATACAAAATATGTTGGAGGCTTTAAAAAAGCATACTTTAAGATTACCCTGTGACCAGATCTGAATAAATAAATGCCCACAAGAGAGTTACAACATAAATTACTGCTCATAAATCAAATCGATTGATCAGGGATAATATACTTGTAAATTATCTGGCTCTCATTTATGGCTTTTCTTATGATGGAATTAAAAAAAGAAAAACCCTTTGAAAATCCCCAATCTAAAATGGAAATGCCCAATTGTATTTAAGATTAATGAAGGGACCATATACTTAATGGACTATTACATAGCTATTAAATATTATGATTATGACTAAGAAGAGTTTATAGGAACATGGGAAAATGTTATAATGTTAAGTGTAACTGCACCACTGTAAAATATAAAACGATTACTAGTAGGGGAAAAAGTAGTTTACATATAAAAGCCAACTTAAACTCTTTCTGGAGGAAGGAAATATTTCAATTATTATATCTGGTAATATAATTCTATCTTTTGATGTTTCTATCTCCTCCACAATATTAACAAGATTTGTACTTGAGTGCTATAACTATGAGTAATTTTTTTTGTAGTTTTAACATCATTCCTTGTTTGTTTTAGTAATACCAAAAAATAAATGAAAAACAACATTCACGATTCTATCATAGACTTTTTTAAAATGGAGGCAAAATAAAGACTTTCAGGCAAATGAAAGGTGAGAAAATTCTTAACCAGCAGACCTGTGTTATAAGAATGATCAGTTATTTAGGCAGAAAGGAAATATCAGATAGAAGTCTGAATTTATACTAAAGAATAAAGAGCACATAAGTGGTAAAGATGCAAGTAAATATAAGACTTTTTCTCATACTAAAAAAATATTGAGTCCGGACCCAGTGGCCCACGCCTGTAATCCCAGCACTTTCGGAGGCAGAGGCAAGCAGATCACCTGAGATAGCAGTTTGAGACCAGCTTGGCTAACATGGTGAAACCCCGTCTCCACTGAAAATACAAAAATTAGCCAGGTGTGGTGGTGCATGCCTGTGACCCCAGCTACTTGGGAGGCTGAGGCAGGAGAATCCCTTGAACCCAGGAGGCAGAGGTTGCAGTGACCCGAGATCGCACCACTGCATTCCAGCCTGGGCAACAGGGCAAAATCCTGTTTAAAAAAATAAATAAAAAATAAACTTTAAATAGACAAATGGATAAACAGAAAGTGGCAATATATACATATGTACAACAGAATGTCATTTAACCTTAAAAGCCAGAAAATTCTGATATGTAACAGGGATGAGCCATGAAGACACAATGTTAAGTGAAATCAGTTAGACACAAAAGGACACATATTGTATGATTCCTCTTATATGAGGTACCTAGAAAAGCCAAGTTCATACAGACAGAAAGTATAAGGTTACCAGAGGCTGGGTGGCGGGGGTGGGGAGGAGAAATGGGGAGTTATTATTTCCTTGGTAGAGTTTCGGTTTGAAATGATAAAAAAGCACTAGAAAGCCAGGCACAGTGGCTCACGCCTGTAATCCCAGCATTTTGGGAGACTGAGGCGGGCGGATCATGAGGTCAGGGGTTCGAGATCAGCCTGACCAACATGGTGAAACTCCATCTCTACTAAAAATACCAAAATTTTAGTATCTTTGGAATGTACTGAAATGAATATGCTGAAAAATGCCAACAATCACCTAAGCCTTCAGCAAGGTATAATCTTTACACTGGTGGAGGGTCTTGCCTCCATGTTGATAGCTGCTCCCTGATTAGCTGGGCATGGTGGTGCACACCTGTAATCCCAGCTACTCAGGAGGCTGAGGCTGAAGAATCGCTTGAACCTCGGAGGCAGAAGTTGCAGTGAGCTAAGAGTGTGCCATTGCATTCCAGCCTGGGCGACAGAGCGATACTCCATCTCAAAAAAAAAAAAAAAAAAACAAAAGAAAGAAAAAGAAAAAAACAAAAAAAAAAAAAAAAAAAAGCACTAGAGAGGAATGGCAGTGATGGTCACACAACAATGCGAATGTACTTACTGAACACTTAAAAAAAGTTAAAAAAGGTTACTTATATGTAATACATATTTTACCACAATATAAAAAGAAAGAATAAAAAACACCCAGAAGGTACTTAGCTCCACCCTGCTCCCAACTCTCAGCTTACACCTGGCTATGCATGTTCTCTTCCCGTTTCAGTTTTAAAAAGTTATGTTTTACATTATACTGTCATCTATTAAGTGTGTAATATGTGTGCAATAGCATTATGTCTAAAAAAAATGTATGTAAAGGCTGGGTGTGGTGGCTCGTGCCTTTAATCCTAGCACTCTGGAGGCTGAGGCAGGCGGATCACCTGAGGTCACGAGTTCAAGACCAGCCTTGCCAACATGGCAAAACTGTCTCTACTAAAAAATACAAAAATTAGCTGGGCGTGGTGGTAGGCACCTGTAATCCCAGCTACTCGGGAGGCTGAGGCAGGAGAATCCCTTGAACACAGGAGGTGAAGGTTGTGGTGAGCCAAGATTGCCCCACTACACTCCAGCCTAGGGGACAGAGCCAGACTCTGTCTCAAAAAAAAAAAAAAAAGTACATACTGTAATACTGTAATTTAAAAATACTTTATGCTGAAAAATGCCAATAATCACCTAAGCCTTCAGCAAGGTATAATCTTTACACTGGTGGAAGGTGTTGCCTCCATGTTGATAGCTGCTCCCTGATCAGGGTGGTGATTGGAGAGAGCTGGGGTGGCTGTGGAAATTTCTGAAAATAACATAATGAAGTCTGCTGCATCAAATGACTCTTCCTTTCACAAAAGACTTCTCTATAGCATGCAATGAGGTTTTATAGCATTTACCCACGGCAGAACTTCTTTCAAAATTGAAGGCAATTCAAAAATCCTGTTGCTGCTTCCAACACTAAGTTTATAAAATATTCTAAATCCTTTGTTGTCATTTCAACATCTTCTTAAGGAGTCAGCATCTATACAAGAAATAGATTCTATCTCAACAAAACACTTTCTTTGCTCATTTATAAGAAGGAGCTCCTCATCTGACAATCTTCTTGGTCTTGTGAGAAAATATCTTCAGGATCCACTTTTAATTCTAGTTCTCTTGATATTTACATCACATCTGCAGTTACTGCTTCCACTGAAGACTTGGACCCCTCCAAAGTCATCTATGAGGGATGGAATCAACTTCTTCCAAACTCCTGTTAATACTGGTATCTTGGCTGGGTGGGGTGGCTCATGCCTGTATTCCCAGCACTTTGGGAGGTTGGATCACCTGAGGTCAGGAGTTCAACACCAGCCTGACCAACATGGTGAAACCCTGTCTCTACCAAAAATACAAAAAATTAGCCAGGCTTGGTGGTGCATGCATGTAATCCCAGCTACTTGGTAGGCTGAGGCAAGAGAATCGCTCAAACCTAGAAGGTGGAGGTTGCAATGAGCCCAGATCACCCCATTGCACTCCAGCCTGGGCAACAAGGGCAAAACTCTGTCTCAAAAAAAAAAAAAAAAATCCTTCCACAAATCACGAATGTTGTTAACGGCATCTAGAATGGTGAATCCTTTCCGGAAGGTTTTCAATTTACTTTGCCCAGCTCCATCAGAGAAATCACTGTAACAGCTATAGCCTTTAAGAAATGTGTTTCTTGAGTGTGACTGGGATGGCACATTTTCTTGCACCAAGTAAATGTGGTGTTGCTAGTGGCTGAGTAGGGGAGAGTTCTGTCATGAAGTAAAGGGAGGGATTCGTGTAGGTATTCATGTAGCCTTGGTCTGAACTATAAAGAAGTAAGCTGATGCTGGTTCTGCTATTCCAGGACCAGCAGAGTGAATTTCATGCTATCATTGTTGAATTATTCGTCTGAAATTTAAAAACAATAAAGACTCAAGAAACAGTCCAAAGAATTCTAGAAATCTTTAAGTACATATTTCAGTTACCAGGTAAACAGATATGAACCAAACTTTCGCAGGCAATTTAATCACTGGCTGAAAGTTCCAGAAGACAAGCTATAGATTATCACTGAGGTGACAAAAATGTGGCATAATGCCAATTTACTCATCAATATCGAAGACAACTCAAGCTCCAACATGGCTTCTTGTGGCACACAGCATCTATGAAATTCCATCCGTCATCAATTGTGCCTATTATGTATATTTCCTTGGCTTAAAGAAAGCCTTAACCCTTGATCATTCAGATGCAGTGAAACTTTTTACTCTCCAGCTTCTAGAACTTCATCAAAGACAAGGTGTACAGTATTTTCTGGAGGGATAATAATGCCTGTATCATTGTAGAAAACTATAAGCTACAAGGTGCAAAAGACAGGTGAACTATTTGGTTTAGCAGTAGGCCTCATGAAGTTGTTCTCTGATTACAAAGTAGATTTAAAGTTACTTTTAGTGGACTCCTTTTCCCAATTAGAGATGATTATGCTAATCTACAATGCAAAGAACAATATGGTGAAATCCCATTTCTACTAAAAACAAAAAAATTAGCCGGGCGTGGTGGCAGGCGCCTGTAGTCCCAGCTATTCGGGAGGCTGAGGCAGAAGAATTGCTTGAACCTAGGAGGTGGAGGTTGCAGTGAGCCGAGATCGCACCACTACACTCCAGCCTTGGTGACAGAGCAAGGCTCTGTCTCAAAAAAAAAAAACAAAAAACAAAAAAAGAGCTTGAATCTAAAGCCTATAAATAAGATATAATGTAAATCATTCAGCTAATGTTTACACTAAAAGCCCAGACATCACCGCTATGTAATAAATCCATGTAATAAAGCTGCACTGTATCCCTTATACAAATAAAAACAAAGCCTGTAAAGAAATTGATATACATGTTGGTAACCATGAACTAGAAGCTCTAATAAAGCACTTAAGTAAAATGTTCAAAGAAAATGAATAATACTAAGCCATTCTTGACTGGCCCTGGTAGCTTATTTTAGCTATTTATTTTTTTCTTTTAGCCTATCAACTTTTAAACATTTTAGATCAGGCCAAGTGAGCCTGTAATCCCAGCACTTTGGGAGGCCAAGGCGGGTGATCACTTTGAGGTCAGGAGTTTGAGGCCAGCCTGGTCAACATGGTGAAACCCTGTCTCTACTAAAAATACAAAAAACTAGTGTGGTGGCAGGCACCCGTAATCCCAGCTACTCAGAAGGCTGAGGCAGGAGAAGTGCTGGAACTGGGGAGTCAGAGGGTGCAGTGAGCCAAGATCACGCCATTGCGCTCCAGCCTGGTCAACAAGAATGAAACTCCGTCTCAAAAAAAAAAAATTAGACCAACCTGTTATTCTCCAAAGACTAAGGAAACAAGAGTGATGTGAATGAAACTATTTCAATTTCAAAAACTGCTGTACAGAAAATCAACATAATACAAAGCTGAAGGAATTAAAAGGAGTCACATTTATACAGGCCCAACGTGAATGTTAGAAATTGCTGTGGTAAGACATTGTGACCAACTCTGCCCTAGCACCACAAATGTTCTGTGGATTTTGTTTCTTAAATAATAAGAGTTCAAACTACTCCTTGATTTGTTGCTGCAGAATGGATGTTGTGAAAACATTAATTTCTTTCTACATCACCATCAGAGCTCTTGGGTGACTAGCTAAAAATATTTTAAAAGGGGTCTGTTTAGCAGGGCCAGGGTTTAAAATTAAAAATTATAAAATGAAAATAAAATATAAAAATAAAAGGAATCTTTTTTTTTCTGAGCAGGAGGTCTCAATGGTGAGCTTAAAATACTTGGTAAACCATCCTGTAAAGAGATGTGCTGACATAGTCTTTGTTGTTCCACTGACAGAGGACAGGCAGAGTAGACTAAGCATAATTCTTAACAGCCCTAGGATTTTCAAAATGGGAAATGAGTAATGGCTTCAACTGAGCCACTGATTGTATTACCTCTTACCAAGAGAGTCAGCCTATCCTTTGAAGCCAAGCACTGACTTCTTCTCTCCAGCTTTCAAAGTCCTAGACGGCATCTTCTTCCAAGATAAGGTTCTTTAGTCTACATTGAAAATCTGTCGTTCAGAGTGGTCACCTTCATCAATGATCTTGGCTAGAGCTTCCAGATAACTTACCACAGCTTCTCCATCAGGACTAGCTACTTCAGGCCAAACCTGTACGTTCTGAAGACAGGCTTCTTTCCTTAAACCTCATGAACGAATCTCTGCTAGCTTCAAACTTTTCTTCTGGAACTTTCTCACCTCTCTCAGCCTTCATGGAATTGAAGAGAGTTAAGGTCTTACTCTGGATTAGGCTTTGGCTTAAGGGAATCTTGTGGCTGGTTTGATCTTCTATGCAGACCACTCAAACTTTCTATCAGCAATAAAGCTGTTTCACTTTCTTATTCATGTGTTTACTGGAGTAGCACTTTTAATTTCCTTCAAGAGTATTTCCTTTGCATTCACAACTTGGCTACCTACTTGGCAAAAGTGGCCTTGCTTTTGGATTAGCTCAGCTTTTGACATGCCTTCCTCACTAAGTTTAATCATTTCTCAGTTTTGATTTAAAGTGAAATACATGTGACTTTTCCTTTTACTTAGAAGCCATTGTAGGATTATTAATTGGCCTAATTTCAATATTGTGGTATCTCAGTGAATAGGAAGGCCCAAGGAGCAGGAGAGAGATGGGGTAATAGCCAGTTGGTGGAGTAGTCAGAACACACACAATTATGTTTACTGTTTTATATGGGAATGGTTCCTGGCTCCCCAAAACAACTATAATAGTAACATTAAAGATCAAAGATCACGAATTACCATAATAGATGTAGAATAAAGAAAGAAGTTGAAATACTGTGAGAAGTACCAAAACGTAACACAGAAATATGAAGCAAGCATATGCTTACTTAGAAAAATGGTGCCAACAGACTTACTCAACTCAAGGTTCCCACATACCTTCATTTGTTTAAAAAAAAAAAAATGCAGTATGTGCAAAATGTAATAAAATAAAGTATGCCTGTAAATTGCTACACTATTGTTTTCAAATTTCTATTTTTTTTTTTTTTTTGTTTTTTTTTTTTTTATTTTTTTTTTTTTTTTTTTTTTTTTTTTTTTTTGGTTTATCATTTTTTAATTTTATTTATTTATTTATTTATTTATTTATTTATTTTTTTGAGATGGAGTTTCACTCATGTTACCCAGGCTGGAGTGCAATGGCGCAATCTCGGCTCACCGCAACCTCTGCCTCCTGGGTTCAGGCAATTCTCCTGCCTCAGCCTCCTGAGTTGCTGGGATTACAGGCACGCACCACCATGCCCAGCTAATTTTTTGTATTTTTAGTAGAGACAGGGTTTCACCATGTTGACCAGGATGGTCTCGATCTCTTGACCTCGTGATCCACCCGCCTCGGCCTCCCAAAGTGCTGGGATTACAGGCTTGAGCCACCGCGCCCGGCCAGTTTATCATTTTTTTAAAAAGGTATTTCGATCCACAGTTGGTTGAATCTGCAGGTGCAGAAGCTGTGAATATGGAGGACCAACCACATACCATTGTAAATGGGTGTTCATTCAAAACAGTCAGAAGCCACAATGAAGGTATGAACTACAGATGAGAATAATTTAAGAGACATTCTGGGATAAAACAGACAATGACAGACTGGATGCAGAAGCTGGAGAGATGGACATTTCCTTCACTGGTCCTGAACTAATCCTAGCAAACCAAGTGACTTCGTAAATCCGTGAATCTCTTCCACAGGAATAATCACATGACATTATTATTGTATTACTTTGTTAATTTTAATTTTTTTTAAGCCCAAACAGAAGAGGAATATACTTTATCAATTTTAGAGTATATATTGCTGTGTCCACTTCCACTATTAAATAATAAACTCTTTCATGATAGAAACCTAGCATTAATTTTTGCATCCCTCACTAGTGAGTTCAATGTATATAGTAGGCACTTAATATTTAGTTGTTGGGTAAATGTATGATAAATGTACTTACATTTTGCTTTTTCTTCTCCTGAACCAAAGCTACATAGCGCAATGCAATCTTGGTCAGAGTTGTGGCAAGGGAGGCAGCAACAAAGAAATCTCCATCCAGAAGGAATCCTCTCAAGGGAGGTCTGCAAAGCAATCAAGGAAAATCAAACCCACCAACTTGTTAAGCAGCATATAGCTTTTGTATAAATGTTTTACATACTCCAATTAAACACTCTTACTACTATCCCTCAGTGATAAGGATACCTCAGTTAACTAACTCCTTAGCTCCCAGGAGGAAAATGGAAAAGGAAAAATAATACATGACTTTAAAATGTATCTTTGGCCAGATGTGGTGGCTCACGCCTATAATCCCAGCACTTTGGGAGGCTGAGGCGCACGGATTACCTGAGATCAGGAGTTCGATACCAGCCTGGCCAACACGGTGAAATTAAAATACTGTCTTTACTAAAAATACAAAAATTAACTGGGCATGTTGGCACATGCCTGTAATCCCAGCTACTCAGGAAGCTGAGGCAGGAGAATTGCTTGAGGCCAGGAGAGAGAGGGTGCAGTAAGCCAAGATCGCACCACTGAACTCCAGCCTGGCCAACAGAGCAAAACTCTGTCTCAAAAAAAAACCAAAAAAACTTACCTTCAAATGACACAAGAGCCAAAAGAATATGGAAAGAGAAAATATTTAATTAAGAGCATATGTAATTGCAGCTAATGAAGTACATCCAAATTCCAGCTTACCTATTTATTTATTCGGTAAGTCTGAAATTCCTCTTCCGTAAAATGGAGGTAATATATTCTATCTCAAAGGCCTATTATCAAAACTATATGAGACAAACTACTTTGCACAATGCCTAGCACACAGTGGGTATTCAACATTTTAGACAGAAATTTCACCATTTTCACCATTAAAATTTACTTAACAGAAAAATGCAAAATTTTATTCCATCATTTAGAAACTGAAAAATTTTGAAAATATTTTCAGATGCTAACAATAAAACCCAAATATCATCAGTTTCACCCACTTAGCATTTTCTGAGTAAAAATAATTTGAGTTTAAACAGAACAGTTATTTCCATAAAAATACTGAAAGGGATAGAGGATTAAAACCATCAGTACAGTTCCTAGGGGGAAGAACTCAAACATCTTCCTCTTCTCAAGTAACTTAACTGTAAAGATTTTCATTTTGGTTGCAAAAAAAAGAGGAAAGAAATCATTTGACTGTTTTACATACAAGAGTAATAATAAAAGTAGCGTAGCTGGCAGGGTATATGTGCCTAAATTACCTGTCTTCCTCTTTCTTGGTGGGTCTAGAACTGCTAAGGGCACTCTGAGTTGCATAGGTACCCATTTCAGTAACCAATTTCTGAACTGGCCCCACAGTTATCTCTTCTTCAGGTTTTAATTCGCCAGCTTCTTTCTTTATTTCTGACTCTACAATTGGGATCTAAAAGTCAATTGGAAATATCATTTTAGTAATAGTATCAACAGCAAACAAAATTATATTTAAATATTCAATCATTTCTCTAAAAAATGCATTACCCTAATGTGACTTTTGGTACTGCGAACTTTGCTTTCAATTTCTTTCCTTCCCAGGAGAATGTAGTAGGTAGAATAGGGGCTTTAGAGTTAGACATTCCAGGGTTTGAATTCTCTCCGTGCCACTTCCTACTTTAGACCTCAGTTTCTTAATCTGTTGAGTGGAAATCTTAATTCTTTCCACACATTTTACCTAACAGAAAAATGCATTTGACAGTGTCTAACACAAAGTAGAGGCTCACTAAGCCATATTCCTCTTCTTCATTCCCTTCCTTGAAATTTTAACCAAAACAGTACTCATCCTTCTAAAATAAAATCCTTCTTATTTGTACATAGTAACTTCATTAACTATCTTTTAAATTAACTGAATGGCTATCATGTATTTATTACTCAATACCAGCCCATCATCTAATGTAAGAGCACTAAGAGTGTTTAAGCATTACCTATTTTAATTTCTTTGTTTTATAGGTGAAAAAACTGATGTCCAGTTAGGTTGAGGAACTGTCGACAGAACAATGACTAGAACCCAAGTCTCCTGACAATTAGTCCACTGTTCTTTCTATTCTACCACAAGGTTGTTAGGATGAAGAATACTGTCAGTTTTAGTACACAAATATTCTAAAGTCAGACTTACTCTAAGGCATTCTTTCTCCAGAATACAGGCTAAAGCAGAATTTTACAAGCTGCTGCTTTTTTTTTTTTTAATAAACACAGAACATTTTGTTCAAACAAAATCCAGAAGTGTAAATAATGTAAATAAAAACAAGCAAATCACCACAAAAAAGTCAGATTTTCTCAAGTAAAAACTAATATATAAAGTAGCATTTACTAAAGCAAAACATACCTCTCCAAGGGACCTGCGGATCTCAGTCATCACACTCTGAATGTCTTCCTTGGTACTACAGTATTCTCCCAGGATCCATAATGCTCCTCGGTAAATTCTAGGACAGCAGAAGAGCTGAAATATGAACTTGGCAAACCAATCTTGAAGCAGAGATCTTTCTTTGTGAATTTAAGCTCAAATAAAAAACAAAGGCCAGGCGTGGTGGCTCATGCCTGTACTCCCAGCACATTGGGAGGCTGAGGCCAGGGGACCACTTGAGCCCTGGAGCTCAAGATCAGTTTGGACAACATGGTGAAACCCCATCTCTATTAAAAATACAAAAATCGCCAGGCGCGGTGGCTCAAGCCTGTAATCCCAGCACTTTGGGAGGCCGAGGTGGGTGGATCACGAGGTCAAGAGATCAAGACCATCCTGGTCAACATGGTGAAACCCCGTCTCTACTAAAAATACAAAAATCAGCCAGCTGTGGTGGTTCATGCTTATAATCCCAGCACTTTGGGAGGCTGAGGTGGGCAGATTACCTGAGGTCAGGAGTTCCAGACCAGCCTGGCCAACATGGTGAAACCCCGTCTCTACTAAAAATACAAAAATCAGCCAGCTGTGGTGGTTCATGCTTATAATCCCAGCACTTTGGGAGGCTGAGGTGGGCAGATTACCTGAGGTCAGGAGTTTCAGACCAGTCTGGCCAACATGGTGAAACTCGGTCTCTACTAAAAATACAAAAAAATTAGCTGGACACAGTGGCACGCACCTGTAGTCTCAGCTACTTGGAAGGCCGAGGCTGGAGTATAGCTTGAATCTGAGAGGCGGAGGTTGCAGTGAGCCGAGATCGTGCCACTGCACTCTATCCTGGGCACTGGGAGACACAGCAAGACTCTCTCTCCAAAAAAAAAAAGAACTGCTTGAACCCAGGAGGCAGAGGTTGCAATAGTTGAGATTGCACCACTGTACTCCAGCCTGGGCGACTGAGCAAGCATCTGTTCCAGTAACAAAAAACAAAAAACAACAAGATTCTGCAGTTCTAAAGTATTTTAGGTAACATTTCTAAAAGAATCTAACAAAAACTAGGTTTCAGTTCTCTCCAGAAATCATAAAGATTAAAAGTAAAATAACTGTTCTTATTAATTATTATTAGAAACATTCTAAAACTGGTAAACCTAGCAGTAAAAATAAAATACCAGAATGTTTCCCAGAAAAGTGATCATTTAGGACACAGTGAAGATAAATTTGGCTTTATCACTTACTACTATAAGAAATATATTATTTTATGGTCAGGCAAGGTGGCCCACGCCTGTAATCCCACCACTTGGGGCGGCTGAGGTGGGAGGATTGCTTGAGTGCAGGAGTTGAGACCAGCCTGGGCAACATAGAAAGACACCATCTCTCTAAAAAAAAATAAATCAAATAAAGTAAAAAAGCAAACAAACCCAGAATATATTATTTTAAAGTAAAGTAATTCACTTTTTATTTTCAGTCACTGAAAAGACGAGGCAAGGTGTCTCTTCAATGAATAAAACAATGAATACAAAACAAGTACAAGGGATCAGTTAAAAAATAATAGTAAAGAAAGCAACCATTCATTCATTTAGATTAAAATATATAGAGAGACAAAGTCTCACCATGTTGCCCAGGCTGGTCTCCAACTCCTGACATCCAACAATCCTCCTATCTTGGCCTCCCAAAGTGCTGGAAATACAGGTGTGAGCACCATATCCAGCCAACAATTCTTTAGTTTAAAATGTTAAACCAAATAAAGTCATCTTTCCCCTAAGATTTTAATTAAATTTATTCAAAAAAAATTAATCATAGAAACCAAAGCTCTAAGAGATTATGGCTGTCAAAAGCAGATCCTTAGTGTTACAGCTCTTTTAGAGTTTGTTTAGCAAAACTGTTTACAAACTCTTTTAGAGTTTGTTCCGGCAAATACCAGAAAGCTACTAAAAAAAAAAAAAAAAAAAAAAATCATTAATTTTTTTTTCTCACAAATAAAGCAAATCCTGCTCACTTCCACAAATATATTTTCATATCATAAAAACAATCTTGTACTTGTCCTTTCCTTCCTATCTAAGTAGACATACTTCAAGTCTGTTATAGACTATCCATCAGATGCTTTAAATGAAGCAAAATTTAGATGCAACAATCCTTTCTCATTAGCAAAGGCTCTCTGAAGGAATAGATTTAGGTTGCATTTTCAATCTTTCTCTTCATTAAATGTGAAAGGAAAATGTAAATAATAGTAATATCCAAAAAGTGATGTCATTTAAAAATATGTTCTTTAGTTACTTTAAGATTCACAATGTTTTAGAGATAATAAAAAATGGAGACACTGAGCTAAATCACTCCTAAAAAACTTATTTTAGGCCATAAATTATAGATTAACTGAGAGTGGCGGTAGTATGATGTTTGTTGTTACACTTGTCACATTTTGGCTTGATCATTCCCTCCATTCTATTTTCTATCAACTGACCCCTTAAAGATAAAAACTGATAAAATGCTTACTTGACCTTACATTTAAATGTATTTTAAACCTACTTGACAGATTTAATAGCATGAAAGACTTCAAGCATCTTCTCAACAATAAGCATTCTCAGGTTATCAAAACGCTGAATGGCTTCACGAACAAACTCCAAGACATCAGCAGCTGCTGCTTCATTATTGTCACTGAGAAATTCCATTAACTAAAAGAGAAAAAAAAAGAGAAAATGGAACGAACAATTTTCCAAAAGAAACTTATCTAGGACAAGAAATAAATTAATAAAGAATATAATTCTTTTTTTTTCTAAGAGACCCAGGCTGGAGTACAGTGGCACAATCATAGCTCACTGCAGCCTAGAACTCCTGGACCCAAGTGGTCCTCCAGCAGCCTCAGCCTCCCCAGTAGCTAGGATTTCAGGCATGACACTATGCTTAGCTAATATTTTTTATTTTTTTTGTAGAGGCAGGGTCTCCCTATGTTGTCCTAGCTGGTCTTGGACTCCTGGTCTCAAGTAATTCTCTTGCCTAGCCCTCCCAAAGGGCTTGAATTATAGACATAAACCACCATGCCAGGCCCTTGAAATTCTTAATAATTTTCAAATACACAACAAAATGTAAATTGAGAGACTAGTACTATTATGTAAATAAAGACACCATGACTTTCCTGTTCTATGTGCAACAAAATTATAAAATTCACTATAAAAGATAGGCTAGAGACTAAAAACTCAAAATAAATAAATTAGATCCTCCTAAATTGTAACTAAAATAAAATCATTTTAGAGAACACTCAGAGCTCAAAGGCAAAAATCAAATTATAATAACATACCTCACTTATCTGATAGTGACAGAAAGCAAAATATTTCTAGGTACATGAATTTTTCCTATAACTGATTCTTTTAAGGGCTAAAGCTATTTAAAATAAATATCTATTTGCCTTACTGAAAAATATATACACAGTATAATTTTACTTTAGGTAACTATAACATCAATTAAAATAATATGCAAAGCTATTTCTTTAGTCACTTTTTGTTTTTTTGATGAATACGTAAATGAAAGAAGTCAGAGTCCTCATCGTTCTAAGCTTAAAGGTAGAGGCAGACATAAAGATCACTTCTGACCATGAGATTTAATGGTTCCAGACAGTTGAGATTTCTGGAGCTTGACTATCAAATAACTAGATTTTTAAAAAAAAATTCTTTTAGAGAATTTCAAAATTAAAGTCATCAGAATTACATACCACAGGAATAACATTTGCAGCCATATCTGGAAATCGGACAGAACAGGAATGTAATGTTCGCACCAGGAGTTGTCTGTATTTGTCAGTATCTTCATGCTCAGACACATTATTTGTTTTTATCACTTCCTTCTTCAGGACAATAACCAGCTATGGAACAAAGCAAAAATAAGTGAGAGTTACATCATACTTAGGCCTGGTAGCTTAAAAAGTGCTGCCAGATCAAATGGAATTTCTATTTCTAGGTCCTTGAGGAATCGCCACACTGTCTTCCACAATGGTTGAACTAATTTACACTCCCACCAACAGTGCAAAAGTGTTCCTATT
>NW_016107354.1:4387465-4389260 GCF_001604975.1 Cebus imitator
AAAAAAAAAGTGCTGCCAGAATTTCGTTTTACCTCTTCAACATTCCTAGAAGAGACAAGATCCAGTGCTAACTGCAGAGTTTTCTTTCGTACTTCTAAGTCTGGCGTGCTTAATACTCTTAGGATATCCATAACCAGATCCTTAAAAAGGACAAAAAAAATCAAGAATTAACATTGATCTTTCTAGTCACAAGAAGAAAGTCTTCACTGCAGAACGGTGGGCTTTATCCATCATCACTTAAATCCTTTAATCAATAACAAAACCACTAGTGGTGGAAAAACTAGATATTTTGGCTCTCCTGATATACTGCAATATGAAATAATAGTACATGACACATTCAAACCGACAATGTTTACTCTAACTCTGTCAAGCTTTGGCCCCAACTTACAGTTAATATAGAACAAGCTAAAAAGCATAAGAAAGTAGTCATACACATCCATGAAGAGGGCCATTTTATATTATTACTGGTCTGGTCTCTTCAACAAATCAGTGTCATGAAAGAAAGATACTGTTCAAAATTAAGAGACTGAATGGGCATAACCACCAGGTATGATACATGGTCACAAACTGGACAAACTAAACAAAAAGGGCTTTTAGGAAAACTGGGAAAATCTTAAATATGGATGTGGTATTAGGTAACACTAATAAATTATTAACAATTTTGTTAAGTGGGATATTATTTGGCTCCATAAGAAAATGTAACATTTAAAAGATGCAAGACAATTAGAAACTGATAAAAAAGCTCTAAAACGTCTAACAATAAACTCCTGTATATCCTTCACCTACATTTACCAGTTAATATTTTCCCACATTTGCTCTTTTCTTTTTTTCTGAGATGGAGTCTCACTCTGTTGCCCAGGCTGCGGTACAGTGGCAAGATCTCAGTTCAATGCAACCTCAGCCTCCTGGGTTCAAGCAATTCTTCTATCCCAGCCTTCTGAATACTTGGGACTACAGTCGCATGCCACCACGCCTGGCTAATTTTGGTATATTTAATAGAGATGGGGTTTCACCATTTTGGTCAGGCTGGTCTCGAACTCCTGATCTCAGATGATCTACCCACCTCAGCCTCCCAAAGTGCTGGGATTATAGGTGTGACCCACCACACCCGGCCCACATTTGCTCTTTACTGCTAATCACTGTAGTGTATCTCTCTCAAGGATAAGGATAATTTCTTAGATAATCACATTATAATTATGAGATAATTTAACATTGATCAATACTATTAATTAATATACACACTATATTCATATTTCTCAATCTGTCCCAATAATGTCCTTCATAGCAATTTGTTGTAGCTCTTGTTGTGATCCAAGATCAGCATTGCACTTACTTGTCATGGGGTCTTATTTTTATAACTACTATTATTCTCATGGATTCAACAAATATGATGATAACTTTCTAGAATCCGATCATGTTTTATTCTCAATCAATTGGTATAATGATTTTCCAAGAAATATAAATTATATTCAAATTAAAATGAATATGTCACAATTGCTAAGAATAGTCGGCCGGGTGCAGTGGCTCACACCTGTAATCCTAGCACTTTGGGAGGTTGAGGCAGGCGGAATGCCTGAGCTCAGGAGTTCAAGACCAGCCCGGGTAACACAGTGAAATACCTTCTCTACTAAAATATAAAAAATTGGCCAGGGGTGGTAGCATGCGCCTGTAGTCCCAGCTACTCAGGAGGCTGAGACAGGAGAATTGCTTGAATCCAGGAGCTGGAGTGGCAGTGAGCTGAGATGGCACCACTGCACCCCAGCCTAGACAAAAGAGTACAATCCTATCTCAAAAA
>NW_016107354.1:4389298-4400289 GCF_001604975.1 Cebus imitator
TAGTCAATACAGTACAAACTGAAAAGATAAAAAAGATAATAACAATTCATTTTAGAATTTTTTTTTTTTTTTAGACAGAGTCTCACTCTATTGCCCAGGCTGGAATATAGTGGCGCAGTCTTGGTTCATTGTGACCTCTGCCCCTGGGTTCAAGTGATTCTCCTGCCTCAGCCTCCCACGTAGCTGGGATTCCAGGTGCACCCCACCACACCCAGCTGATTTTTGTATTTTTAATATAGACTGGGTTACACTATTTTAGTCAGGCTGGTCTCGAACTCCTGATCCACCGGCCTCAGCCTCCCAAAGTGCTGGGATTACAGGCATGAGCCACTGTGCCGAACCATTTTAGAATATTTTTTATGGTAAAGGTAATACCCCAAAAAGTAGTGATGACTCAATAGTTACACTTTAGCTGATCAAACTGTAAACTGCTCAGTTTTCAAGCATTTAGGTTAACCAAGATGGGCAAAGCTTGAGAATGACCTAAATTTGAAAAATATTTTATTTAATATCTCTCTGTTTCAGATAACTCTTACCTGTAGTACGCGTTCATGAGCAGGATGCTCTTTTAACTCTATCAAGCGATCCAGAACTATGAGTTTTACATTGTTGTCACTCTCCTTAATAATTAAATCAATGTAACACTGAGCAGCGGCCTATATAATAAAAGAAATACATTTTAAGAAGTTATTCATCTATCATAAGCATAAAATCTGAAAATAAGTACGCAGACGAACATGTGTGCACGCGTGCGCGTGCGCGCGCGCGCACACACACACACACACACTGTCCCATGAAGCCAAATACACTCATTAATCCCCGTACTAGGGTTTATGCATTTTGTTCTGAGGAATGAGTTCCTGTAGTCCCTTGTTATTTTTCTAACTTACAGAAGATTAGAAGCATTACAAATTAAAAGGATGAAAAAGGGCTGCTACAGGTAGAAATACTAACAGCCAAAAATTAAGGGTTGAAACTAAGGAACAAGCCAGAGAAAAGCAGGAAAAGAATACCAAGAAGTACATCTATTAAGCATATTTTAGTTTAGAGGCAAAGTCTAACTCATCTGCATTGCTGGACAGAAATAACTAGAATATAAAGATCACCCAGAGTTATTACAATATTTTAGTATTTATAATAATTATTAATAAGACTAAAAAGGTATAAAGTATTTTAGAATGATAAAATATCCATCCTGATAGGAAGAAAGAAGGAAGAAAAGGAAGGGAGGCAGAAAAGAGAAAGAACAGCCCTTCCTTGCCTAAGAATTCCAGTTAGTAAGTATTCAATGAGAGAAATAGAAAACCACCATTAGAATACCACAGTAATAATTGTTCTAAGAAAATCCACTGATGGATGCTAAAATAAATAGGAGTGAATTTGAGGAACAACAGTACATTTGCATAGTTTCAAAGTATCTCCCCACACAATGTTTACCAATTACAATAGAAGAAATCATAAAACTGGAAGATCTGGCAGATAGCACATCACCAGTAATAAGATACACAGATATCACAGGTCAGGCACGGTGGCTCATGCCTGGAATCCCAGCACTTTGGGATGCCAAGGTGGGTGGATCACGAGGTCAGGAGATTGAGACTATCCTGGATAACACAGTGAAACCCCACCTCTACTAAAAACATAAAAAATTAGCTGGGCATGGTGGCACATGCCTGTAGTCCCAGCTTCTTGGGAGGCTGAGGCAGGAGAATCGCTTGAACCCGGGAGGCGGAGGTTGCAGTGAGCCAAGATCATGCCACTGCACTCTAGCCTGAGTGACAGAGTGAGACTCTGGCTCAAAAAAATAAAAAATAAATATATATAGATATAATGTACTCCTTGAAAAGGACCCATTACTTCTGTGATATTCTTTCCAAAAATATACAATCTCAATCTGAGAAAACATCAGACAAACCCAAGATGAGGGATATTTTTACAAACTAACCAGCCAGTATTTTTCAAATGCGTCAAGGTCATGAAAAATAACAAATGACTAAGAACTATCATAGATCGGAGGAGACTATGATATGACCACTAAATGGGATCCTAGATTAGATCCTGGAACAAAAAAAGGACATCAGTGGGAAAACTGATGAAATATGAATAATGCCTGTAGTTTGGTTAACAGTATTGCTCTAATGTTAATTTTGTAGTTTTGACAATTATACAATGATTATAGAAGATGTGAATATATGAGAAAGGCTGGGTGAAGAATAAAGAACTCTGTCCTATGTTTTCAATTTTTCTGTAAGTTTAAAATTATTTCAAAATTAAAAAGAATTTCAAGTTTTGGAGGGTAAAGCAGTAACTTCTCCAATTTAAAAAATTTGGTTTTTAGAACAGCTCATTCCCTGAATAGACTAGGGGTTGCTGATACAGTCTTGATAGACTAAATTAGAGAAAGGTAATATTCTATTATTGAAAACACTCACTAGAACTTAAAATATACATGTAACATTTACCTTTCAGTTTTTACTTTTTAGAGACAGGGTCTCGCTCTTTCACCTAGGCTGGAGTAATCATAGTTTACTGCAGTCTTAACCTCCTGGGCTCAAGCTATCCTCCTGCCTCAGCCTTCAGAATAGCTGGGACTATAGGCAAACGCCATCATACCCAGCTAATTTATATTGTTTTTCATCTTGCTCTGTCACCTAGGCTGGAGTGCAGTGGCACCACCATAGCTCACTGCAACCTGAAACTCCTGGCCTCAAACGATCATCCCACCTTGGCTTCCCAAAGTACTGGGACTACAGGCATGCACCACCACACCTAGCACCAGCTAATTTTTTAAAAAATGTTCTCTACAGACAGTGTTTCTCTTTGTCACCTGGGCTGGTCTCAAACTCCTGGATTTAAGCAATCCTCCCAGCTTGGCCTTCCAAAGTGCTGGGATTTTAGGTGTCAGCCTCTGCGCCTCGCCACAAATGCAATTTTGACTCCCTAAAAACTTAACTACTAATAACCTGCTGTTGGCCAGAAGCCTTACCAATAACACAGTCGATTAAAATATATTTTGTATGTTAAATGTATTATATAATGTATTCTTACAATAAAGTAAGCTAGAAAAAAGAAAATGTTAAATCATAAGGAAATTATTTACTGCATTAAAACGAAATAGATCATCATAAAGGTCTTCATCCCCAACCTCTTTACACAGTAGGCTGAGGAGGAGGGGGAAGAAGAGGAAGAGGAGGGATTGGTCTTGCTGTCACAGGAATAGCAGGGGTGGAAAAAAAGGCCATGTGTAAGTAGACCTGTACAGTTTGAAACTGTGTTGTCAAGGGTTAACTGTACTCTCATTCTCTATCTGCATCTATATATGTGTATGAAAGCAGGAAGGAAGAAGGGAAGATTGGACAATATAAGGCATCAAATCGTTTTATAGAATTTGTAGTTGTTTTCTCTGTGCCATATAACCACACAGTGAATTGCAATGTCACTAAATCACAGGTGCTAAGACAGAAATCTATCATCTTATCTGGCCCCAAAAGGAATCACAGTACCTTGATTGCAGTTGGTGCACTAGAGAGTGTCACTAATGTCCCAGCAGCTTCATATTTTACAGCAGGGCTGGATGACTGTAATAAGTTATAGATGCAGCGAATAAAACGAGCTCTTTCTGATGGGTTAGCATGACAGACCTAGAGAAGAAAACATTAAGACCTCCACTTATTTCAGGAATGCTGGTTTTCAAATGGAATTTTTTTATGGATGTCGGCTTATGGGACGCTAGTTTTCTCAATCTCAAAGCTAAGAACAGTTGTCTTATGAGGACAGATGAAAATGTCAGCCAACATAGGATGAGATAGCATTGGTAATTTCAGAAAGAAGTTAGACGCCAACAAAAACATAGATAAGAAATGGTTTTACTAGATAGGATAGTGTGAACAAAATAATTTTTACAGCTACTCACTCATTTATTCATCTTATCATAATTTACATTTTTAATGTTTCACAAAAGGTTTTCTGATGGCTTAAAATATGTGTATGCTATACACAGTGAAAGAGAAAAAGAAAATATAAAGTAACAAAAGCAAGGACACATTAACACAGTACACTAATATGGGTACTGTCACAGGATATTAAATTTGGTTGTAAATTTTTATTCTGGATGCCAAAGAAAAACATGATGATGATATAAATCTCAATAGCTAATAAAAGCAAAATACCAGTTTTTCAAGCAAAAAAGGTAACATAGTTTCTCCAAGTACTACTACTTCTTATTTGAGATGATATTCAATACTGGAGAGAAAACTACAAATTTCTATCCCATTCTAAATGCATCCTGATACCTTTACTTGTGAAGCAAATGTCCCTTATTTCTATTTTGAAGTCAGTATTCGTATTAGATTTTCCTAAAATATAGATAGTCAAATCTCTATTACATGAACATGACTTAAAAGCTATCCCCATTTACTATAACATAGACCCTACTAAACAAGTCATTAGATAGCAGAGAACTGCTAATTTTGAGAACCTCAGTGGCATCCTAAACTACACACATGAATTAGAAAGAACTATAGGCTGGATGTGGTGGCTCATGCCTGTAATCCCAGCACTTTGGGAGGATAAGGTAGGTAGATCACGAGGTCAGGAGTTTGAGAGTAGCCTGGCCAATGTGGTGAAACCTCATCTCTACTAAAAATACAAAAATTAGCCGGACGTGGTAGTGTACACTTGTAATCCCAGCCACTCAGGAGGCTGAGGCAGGAGAATCACTTGAGCCCAGGAGGTAGAGGCTGCAGTGAGCTGAGATCACGCCACTGCACTCCAGCCTGGGCAACAGAGTGAGACTCCACAAAAAAAAAAAAAAAAAAAGAACTATATATTTATAGTCTTGGTTTCATCTTAAATTTCCCAAATCCTGGCATCTTAAGAGGAACCCCTTTCTTACAGAAGCAAAGACAGCTATAATCAGTGTGTCTACCATAGGTGTTTTGACCACAGTATTTAATAAAGCCATTCTGGACCTACATTTTGTTGGCCTCCAATGGATCAATAGCAAAGTTGAATCTTACTGTACCTTTTATCAGAACATTTACATTGTAATCAGCTCTTTCAAAGAATGTATCATACTAAAGTATTGCCAATATAGTACTTCATTTAAAAATCCAAAACTCTTAACCGGTTTTAGATTTCCTGTCAATGCCTTACAATGTCATATTAATGTATTTAGTAGAGTTTTTCCACTCTCTTTTTCAAACAGGGAACATAACAAGTATTTAAGGCCTTTTTTTGCTTGATTTGAGTAGTCTCATATATGCTCAAGAAAATCTTGAATTTTATTCTAAAGCCTAATTCATAATCTATTCAGTGACTGGGAAGTTCACAATGATTTATTTGTAGCTGTACTGGCTCAAGCCATGGATTTTTATTGAAATCTTTATGGAGGTTTAGAAAGGATACAAGCAAGTATTCTACTTGGAAAATACAATAAACCAAAAGTAAAAGAAAAAAAAAAACTTTAATAGGCTATGCTATAAAATGTTTATACTACTGAAATATATTATCCTAGCAATTATCATCCCAGAAAGAAACTAACCCTTAAACTGTCTTAAACTGCTGAGTTTATTTTACTCATCATAGATTGTCATTCTTACCTTATAAATCAGTTCAACAATAACCAACTGCAGAATATCTCCAAATGTTTGAACTTGATCAATACAAGTACTTAAGTAATCCAAAGCTCGATCCTAAAAAAATAAGAATATATTTATCATACTCCACCTCATTCAATAGAAGGACTTAATGCATCTTAAAAATATATACACATTATAACTCAATATAAAACAAATGAAGAGATTAGGGCAAAGAGAAACTAATATAGAAATAAAGAAGAAACCAAGAATAAAGTTAACATATAAAAGATATAACGTTAAATGTATTTTCTGGAAATGAGGCACAAGCCTGGGGTCTGATTTTCCAGCAGCTAAACCAAAGAGGGAAAACACTACGTGTTATGGGATTCAGGGTATCCATACAATCAAAATCAGTTGCTTAGGTGTATAGTTATTCCTATTACTGAGACCTAAAAGAAAAATCTCCTATGTGTTATCACATATCGGACACTGTGATATAGAGAACTACGATGTTGAAAACATCTCTCCAGTAAAAGTATCAATAAATCTTATTGGACTATTTCTATTTATGTCCCTCAATGGAGGTTAACAGCATAATGCCAAAAGCACTGGTTAGTAAAATCAATTACACAAGAGGACAAAACACTGTGGCTCATATAAGCAGCTTTCACAATCTTGTTTAGGAAGACAAAATGACATTATCGAACACCACTTCAAGTGCTCATTAACATGGCTACTATTAAAAAACACACACAAAATAACAAGTGCTGGAAAGGATGTGGAGAAGTTGGAACCCTTGTGCACTACCAATGGGAATGTGAAATGATACAGCTGCTATGGAAAACAGTATGGCAGTTCCTAAAAAAATTAAAAATAGAATCACTGTATATCCAGTAATTCCACTTCTGGGTATATACCCACAGGAACAGAAAACAAAGTCTCAAACATATATGTGTACATCTATGTTCACAGCAGCATTATTCACAATAGCTAAAAGGTTGAAGCAACCCAAGTGTCCACCAGTCGATGAACAAGTAAACACAATGAGGCATATATTTACAATGGGGTATTACTTAGCCTTAAAAAGGAAAGAAATTACAACACAGGCCACAACATAAATGAACCTTGAAGACATTATGCTAAGTAAAACGAGCCAGTCACAAAAGGACAAATACTGTATTATTCCACTTATATGGAATACTTAGTGTAGTCAAAATCACAGAGATAGAAAGTAAAATGGTGGTTGCCAGGGACTGAGAGGAAGTGGTAATGGGGAGTTTTTTTTTTTTTTTTTTTTGAGACCAAATCTAACTCTTGTCACTCAGGCTGGAGAACAATGGCACAATCTCAGCTCACTGCAACCTCCGCCTCCTGGGTTCAAGTGATTTCTCCTGCCTTAGCTTCCCGAGTAACTGGAATTACAGGCGCCTGTCACCAGGCTTGGCTAATTTTTGTATTTTTAGTAGAGATGGGGTTTCACCATGTTGGGCAGGCTGGTCGAGCTTCTGACCTCAGGCGATCCGCCTGCCTCGGCCTCCCAAAGTACTAGGATTGCAGGCGTGAGCCACCACGCCTGGCTATTGGGAGTTATTTTTTAATGGGTACAGAGTTTCAGTGTTGGAAGACAAAAAAATTAGGGGATGGAATGTAGTGATAGTTCTACAATATTACAAATGTACTTAAAATCACTGAACACTTAAAAATGGTTAAGATGGTAAATTTTTTTGTTATGTGTATGTTACCAAAATTTTAAATAACTGGGGGGGAATCCATTAAAGGAAGATCTGGGTGGAAAAAAGCGACAGTATCTAGATTTCAGAGGAATGGAAGGACTCCATATTTTTCAGTTTTCATGCATATCACTGCCCATATTTTGGTGATAAATATTGGCTAAAAAATTTCAAGGTTAGATGGCATCAAGATATACAGAGTAACTGCTAACCAAAAGTAGATCCATATACTTTAACCACCAGGAGACCAGGATGTAGAGTTGGCACCCACACATGAAAATTGAAGAGTCTAACAGGATACACATTTATACCGAAGGCCACCCTATTTCCACAGGCAAGGCTAAGGGTGTACCTATGCAAAGCTACTGTTTTTCTCTACTAAACAATTTTAGATCTATACCAACATAAGAAAGAACAGGTAACCAAAGCCCCAAGATAGAGGACCACAGCACACGGTCATAATAATTTTAATTTTTAAAAACTGTAAGGTGGTTGTTCTAAAATGCCTCTTCAATGTTTAATTGAAAAAAAGAATGCATACACATGCATTCTTTTAGAGAAAGGTTAAGAAAAAAATGTATTTTTATATAAGTCCAAAAATCTAAAAATATCAAACTATACAAACCACATGAACTATAAACAAAATTACTGACTAAAATCATGATTAAGCCTATGTAATACTTTTCTCACTTAAATACAGTTATAAAAGTATTTTTTAAAAAGTACTTCACCTGGTCTGCATGAATTAGCATCATAAATGCATTCCTTTTGCAACTTGCATCCTTCTCGTTCACCAGAAAATCATGTATCAGTTCAGGAGCATCAGGTATAAGATGTTCAAAATTTCTTTAAATAAAACAGGTAACATCCGTATTTAATAAAAACCTACTTTACTATTATAGTAACTCTCTGGACAATACCAAAGTTAAATTTAATCAAACTTTGATGTTCAAAATTTCTTTAAATAAAACAGGTAACATCTGTATTTAATAAAAACCTACTTTACTATTATAGTAACTCTCTGGACAATACCAAAGTTAAATTTAATCAAACTTTACAACATAAATGAGTCTTATGCTTTTTAAGACTTTTTTTTTGGCGGGAGTGCAGTGGAGTGACATTGGCTTACTGCAATCTCGACCTCCCAGATCAAGGGATTCTCCTGCCTCAGTCTCCTGAGTAGCTGGGACTACAGGCATGCACCACCACGGCTAGCTAATTTTTGTGTTTTTTTAGTAAAGACGGGGTTTTGCCATATTGGCCAGGCGGCTAGTCTCATACTCCTGACCTCAAGTGATCCATCTGCTTCAGCCTCCCAAAGTGCTGGGATTACAGACAGCAGCCACCACACCCAGTCTGCTTTTTCAAACTTTAAATCAATTAGAATTGGGGGAAGGGAACACAAAGTTACACCTACACCTATTAAGTTATCAAATTATATGTTTTCTAATTCAATACAGAAAAAGCTGATTTATTCAACATGCCATCTGTTAACTAGTATCTCTAATAACTGTTGTACATACATTTTTTTTTTTTTTTTTTTTTTTCAGAATCTCACTCTGTTGCCCAGGCTGGAATGCAGTGGCATAATCTCAGCTCACTGCAATTTCCAACTCCTGGGTTCAAGGGATTCTCCTGCTTTAGCCTCCCAAGTAGCTAGGATTACAGGGGCCTACCACCACGGCTGGCTAATTTTTGTATTTTTAGTAGAGATGGGCTTTTACCATATAGGCCAGGCTGGTCTCAAACTCCTGACCTTGTGATCCGCCTGCCTTGGCCTCCCAAAGTGCTGGGATTACAGGTGTGAGCCACTGCACCTGGCCATTGTACATACATTTTGAGCATATCAATATATTAAGAATTACATTAAGAGGAAAAAAATAGTCCCTTGAATTTTATTAGTTGTGCTCGATATTTACTTACAGACTCACCTCTTCTTTTGGAAATTTAGAAATATTAGTATACAGAAGAGTGAACACTAGCTTAATGAAATCCATCACCTTGCTTCAACAATTATTAATTCACAGCTAGTTTTGTTTCATCTATATCATTGTCAAATTTCCCTCTTTTCATATTATTTTGAAGTAAATCACAGGCAGTATATCTTTTCTTCTGTAAATATACTGGTAGGTTTCTCTAAAATCAAGGACTCTTTTCTTGTTAAACTAATTAATTATTCCTCATCTTATCTCATGAAATAATTTCTTAATATGACATAGACAGTGTCCAAATTTCCAACTGTCTTATAAATGTCCTCATTTCTGTATGTGCACTATGTTCCCATACAGACTACACAAATTCTAAAATTTGTGTAGTCTGTATGGGAACATTAAAGGAACTAATCTACATTATCAACCAGAATACCACTTGCCTTAACAGACAAAATCTAATAGTAAAATAACTATAAAATTATATCTTTTTTTTTTTTTGAGACAGAATTTCACTCTTACTGCCCAGACTAGAGAGAAATGATGCAATCTTGGCTTACTGCAATCTCCCCCTCCTGGGTTCAAGCAATTCTTGTCCCTCACCTTCCTGGGTAGCTGGGATTACCAGCATGTGCCTCCATGCCTGGCTAATTTTTTGTAGTTCTTTTTTAGTAGAGATGGGGTTTCACTATGTTGGCTAGGCTGGTCTCAATCTCCTGACCGTGTTATTCGCCTGCCTCGGCCTCTCCAATTAGGAGTGAGCCACTGTGCCTGGCCTAAAATTATACCTTAACCAACAAATCTACTGAAGTACAAAGATGCTTATAAAAATTACATTGTAGAGCAGGCACGGTGGCTCACGCCTATAATACTAGCACTTTGGGAGGCCGAGGCGGGCAGATTGCCTGAACTCAGGAGTCTGAGACCAGCCTGGGCAACATAGTGAAACCCTGTACTAAAATACAAAAAAAAAAAAAAAATTAGCCAGGCATGGCGGCATCCTCCTATAGACCCAGCTTTTCTGGAGGCTGAGGCAGGAGAATTGCTTGAACCCAGGAGGTGGAGGTGGCAGTAAGCTCAGATTGCACCACAACACTCTAGTCTGGGCAATGGAGTGAGACTTCGTCTCCTCCCACCCCCCCCCCAAAAAATGACATTGTAGTTCTTAATGGATTGATACCTGTGACTATAAAAACTAAGCATTCTAGCTTCATCTAACTGGTTCCTTAAGTTGGTTTAAAAACTCAAAATCTCAGCCAGGTATAGTGGCCCATGTCTATAATCTCAGCACTTTAGGAGGCTGTGGTGAGTGGATCACTTGAGGTCAGGAGTTCGAGACCAGCCTGGCCAACATGGTGAAACCCCGTCTCTAAAAAAAAACAAAATTTGGCTGGGCATGGTGGTGGGTACCTGTAATCCCAGCTACTTGGGAGGCTGAGGCAGAAGAATCACCTAAATCTGGGAGATGGAAGTTCCTGTGAGCTGAGATCACGCCACTGCATTCCAGTCTGAACAACAAGAGTGAAACTCCGTCTCAAAACAAAACAAATAAAAATCCAAAATCTTCACCTAAGAATTGGAATCAGAACTGTAGCCCTTCTCATTTAAAAAGCTCCCCTCCTCGCCGGGCGCGGTGGCTCAAGCCTGTAATCTCAGCATTTTGGGAGGCCGAGGAGGGTGGATCACGAGGTCAAGAGATCGAGACCATCCAGGTCAACACGGTGAAACCCCGTCTCTACTAAAAATACAAAAAA